>NC_057345.1:202679956-202984738 GCF_016509475.1 Prionailurus bengalensis
TGCTGAAATCTGAGGCTAATCCCAGGTGGAACCTAGGGAGATCGGGACATTTCTACTCCAATGATTGTTTGACAGGTAGGGGACTAGCACTCTGAAGTCACTGCATCGACCAAACCTTTTCCTACAGAGCCAGGAACTGGGCCACCTGTTTGAGCTCACCTCTCTGTGACCTCCCCTTCCAACACAGCTCCCCAGAGCCACATCTGGAGTCCAGCTGAGTTCAGAGGCTGGAAGGGTTTATCACACCCATCCTCCTCCAATTTCCAGAGGTGTCGGGGAGAGGTGATCACCAAGGCAACGGAGGGACCCCCTCCCCCACCTCCTGGGTCACCCTCTCAGACGAGGAACATACGGAGAATGAGGTTAAGGGACCCCTATGCCAGCAAGCATCTCTAAAAGGGTGCTGCCCATCCATTTCTTTAGGATTCAAGGGGCCATTCTAATACTACTAACCAGTGATGCTACTATAAAATAGATATGTCAAGAACAGGGGCCTTTTCTATCTTGTTCAAACTGCATTTCGACTGCCTAGCCCACGCCTGACACAAGTGGGAATTCAGTACTTGTTAAGGGAACATGGGAACAGGAGAACAGTGCCCCTTGGAGCACAGTCTTCCTGGTAACACTCATGGTCTGCATCCATCAGCTGTCTTTCTTCCACCTCTCACTCCCTTTTCCTTAATCTAAGCCTCCCTCCTCATTACACTTGGAAGGCAGAGAGCATGTCTAAAATAGGGGGACTCTGCACAGGACTGTACTCATTCCCAGGTGTTTTGGTCTACGAGGGCCACCATAACAAAATACCATGGGCTGAATGGTTTAAACAACAGAATTGATTTTCCGATAGTTCCAAACGCCGAAAGTCCAAAATAAAGGTGTCTACGGTGTTGGGTCCTGGTGACACTTCTCTCCTGGGCTTGTAGATAGCCACCTTTCACTATGTCCTCATCTGCCATTTTCTGTGTGAACACAGAGACAGAGACAGAAAGAGATATATCCGGCGTCTTTTCTTCTTATAAGAACGCCAGTCCTATTGGATTAGGGCCCCACCCTCATGACTTCATTTAACCTTAATGACCTCCTTAAAGGACCTATCCCCAAATACGGTCACACTGAAGATAAGAACTTCAACCTATTTTTGAATGAATTTGGGTGGGGGTGGGGGTACACAATTCAGTCCACAACACAATTCAGGAAAGAGGAGCCCTGCCCTATAGTCCCACACTCTAGAAGGCAACACTGGATAGCCTTCCTCGGGTTGAGCCCCTCCTCAGAGCATGAGAAATCTGAAAGGTCACGGGATCATGCCCACGCAGAGCTGATATTCCACCTTCTGGACCATGTTCTGGGTACCTGGGACCCCAGAAGTTCCTTCCCAAGGGAGGGCCATGCCTCTCACTCAGGGAGTGGCCAAGGGGCAGCTATTTGTGGGGAACAGAAACACAGCTTGGAACCGTTGCGCTGGGGTGCCCATACACATCTCTGCAAGGTATGGGAAGGAGTCTGGGCAGGAAGCAGAAAGTGGGTAAACCAGGAGCCAGGGGTCAGGGTCGAGGGCTGAGGGCAGTTTGCCACAAGCCACCATATTATGGCAAGGTACTCTGAGGAGTCTGAGAGTTCTACCTGACCCTGGCCTTCCGGCCTCAGTGTTCTTTGGAAAACTTAAAAGGCCTTTACTGGTGGGGCTGGTGGGTTAGGGTGCTTTGCAGACCGCGTTTGCCAGTTTGGACTGAGTAGAGTAAATAGAAAGCTTGAGATCACTGCCTTCAGGCCCTTCCGGAAGCATCTAGATGGGGGGATTAGAGAGGGGAAATAGGGAAGGGCTGAGGAAGACCACTGGTAGGAGATAAAAGGGTCTCCTTCTACCCCCTCTGCCTACCCATATATACACACACAGAATACAGATATTTTTCTGTGGATTTCTCAATTAATTGGAAAGGAGGATAAGGGTGTGAACATGAGTATTGTCATTACAAAGGCTTATTTCTTGATACAGAAGGATAGTACATATTTATTTAATACTTTCTGAGCTTCATGCATAGATTTTAAATATTTAGATGTGATATGTGGGCCTCCATTGTACTCTCCCCTCTGACACAGCAAATACTATGAGTGCACCTAAACTTATATGCCAGTTTGTCCTGGGACAGTCCCAGTTTATGACCGATATCTCTCAGTATTATTAATACCACCACACTTTAACTCTCAAAAGTGTCCTGATTTGAAACAATAAATGATATGCACCCCCCAACTAAGAAAGACAACACTAACCCAGAAGTTGGGGAACAGACCAGTAAGAGAATGGTCTAGAAGCATGAAATAGTGGGTCCAACTCTGAGTTGGCTACAAGATGTATAATATATATAAGACATGATTCCTCCAAGGAGTTGGCTGATTATGCATAGGACACAAGACTTACACTTTGCTTTCCCTGGAGAACAATACAGGGAAATGCACAGATGGCATTGAGTGCTTAATTAACCAGGGCCCAAATATATGGTGCAGATGATGAAAGAACTATGACTTTGTCCACGGGATTCTCCAAACTAAGGTTTCTGGGCTGGAGCCGAGAAAATGTTGGGACACTCATTCAATCATAGGAATAATAATGCAAAAACAACACAAATATGTATGTATATCTAAAGCAAACAACAAAAGAAGTTCATGAAACTTTCTTAGCACCTCCCAGAGCCCTGGGTCAAGGGCTGGGCAAAGGCTTGGGGTGTTTTCCTTTCCTGCATCCACATCCTTATTTCCAGTTAGCACTCCTGTCACATCACTTCCTGGGGACAGGAGCGTGCAGAAGCTTGAACACAAGTGAGGACCAGATGGACAGCTTCACTGACCTTGCTTCTGCCCCTGTAGCCCCTCAACTCCCTTCTCCAGATGCTGACGCCTATATGTCCCGAGCTCATTAAGTCTCTGCAGCTCAATCACCTCTATGGCATCTTGTTCCATGTGCTGTTTGTCTTTCCCATGAAGCACCTGCCACATGGACACATCCACCTGTAGTTAGCGTCACCACCCTGAGTTCGCAGATCATCCCCTCTCTTCTTGTGCCACTTTGGAGTGCAATTCCTGCTGGGATTTCTATTATTTTAATGATGTTTAACATTAAATATTCAAGATATTTCATTACATTAAATATTTAATATTTTTTAAAAATAAATCAAAATATTCTCCTAAAAACAATAATCAAAATGTACAAAAACAAACATAGTAAAAAGTCTCGTCTACTGAAGTGTTGTGTCTTCTCTTCAGAGATGTTTGCTTCCCCCCCCTTTTTCGTCTTCTTTCTAATCTTCTGCCTCCTGGTTGCCCTTTAAACACACACGCATACACTCGCACTCACACACACAAATGGGAACATAGAAAAATATATTGCTCCGCATTTTTTTCTTAATAATTTCTAACATTGTAGAATAGTTCGAAATGTCTAGATGTGTTGCAAAAGTAGTATGGAGAATTCTCACAAACCCTACACACAGTGTCCTCTACTATTAACATCTTAATATTAGTAAGGTACCTTTGTCACCATTAGTGAACCAACACTGATACGTTATTGTTAATAAAAGTCCATACCTTATTCAAATTTCCTTAGCTTTCACCTAACATCCTCTTTTCTGCCGTAAGATCCTATCTAGGACACCACATTGCATTTAGTTGTCATGTCTTCTTAGGCTCCTCTTGGCTGTACCCGTTTCTCAGACTTCCTTGGTTTTGGCGACCTTGACAGTATAGAGGGGGTACTTGTCAGGTATTTTTGTAGAAAGTCTCTTAGCTGGGATTTCTCTGACGATTTTCTCATGTCCAGGCTGTGGTTATGGATTTGGGGAGGAAGGCCACAGAAATAAACTGCCATTTTCATATGAAAAGTATAACCTATCAGTATAACTTGGCATTCCTGATGTTAACCTTGATCACCTGGTCGATGGAGTGTTTGTCAGATTTCTCCACCACAAATTTACTCATTTTCCTTCCTTTCCTTCCTGCACTGTTTGCAAAAAAGTCACTCCATACCTCTTCCTTGAGGACAAAATATGTGAATAAATTATTTGGAATTCCGTACGGGAGGGTTGTCTCCTTTCCTCCATTTATTTATTCAGTCATTTATCAACAGTAGTAAGGACCCATGGATATTTGCTTTATAGTTTGTATTATGATCTGGATTAGTCAGATTAGTCTGCCACAACAAAATACCATAGACTGGGGGGCTTGAACAACAGAAATTCATTTTCTCACAATTCTGGGGACTGGAACACCCAAGGTTAAGGTGGGTTGGTTCGGTTTCTGGTGAGAGGTCCCTTCCTGGCTAGTAGACATCCACCTTCTCACTGCGTCCTCATGGTAGAGAGAGAACAAACTGTCTCAGGTTTTTTCTAAGGACACAAATCCTATCAGGTCAAGACCCTACCTCTATGACCTCACTGAACTTCAATTATTTCCCAAAGACCCTATTTCCAAATACAGTTACACTGAGAATTAGGGCTCCAAATTACGAATTGAGGAGTGACACAGTTCAGGCCATGGCATAATCTAATACTACTTTATTTATTTTGTTCCTCAAATTGTTCCAGTTTGGGCCAATGAGAACTCTCTCAGTTAATGCCTGTGTTTCTTGAATACAATCATAACCATTGTGGGTTCTTAGCTTTGCCCATTACTTTTTTCATTTAATAATCCATTTTAGAAATCATCCTCTACTAAAATCTTTCTCATTGAACTTACATTTGAGAATGTATTGAATGCTATTGAACAGTCATTTTACTAACCAGTGTCTCGTTAATGGATATTTTTTTTTTTAATTTTTTTTTTCAACGTTTATTTATTTTTGGGACAGAGAGAGACAGAGCATGAACGGGGGAGGGGCAGAGAGAGAGGGAGACACAGAGTCGGAAACAGGCTCCAGGCTCTGAGCCATCAGCCCAGAGCCCGACGCGGGGCTCGAACTCACAGACCGCGAGATCGTGACCTGGCTGAAGTCGGACGCTTAACCGACTGTGCCACCCAGGCGCCCCATCGTTAATGGATATTTAGTTCAGTCATTAGAATCAGTACAGTGATGAGTAACATAGTATGTATGTTAGTATATTATCAGACAAATTCCTGGATGTGAATTGCTGGGTTGGAAGGATATGTGTTTGTTCTTCTGATGGATATTACCTTAGATACTATGAAGGACACCATTAAGTGTCCTTCAGTGAGGTGGCACCAGTGTACGTTTCCATAAGTGACAGATGGGAAATGTCTGTTTTCCCTCCAACTTTGCCCATATAGTATGTAATTAAATGTCATGATTTTTCAACCATTTTGGATTTATTTTTGTGCGTGGAATAAGAAAGTGGGCCAGGTTCATTCTTCTGCATGTTCCTGTCCAGTTTTCCAATACCATTTGTTGAGGAGACTGTCATTTTTCCATTGGCTAGTCTTTCTGCTTTGTCAAAGATGAGTGGACCATATAGTCATGGGTCCCCTTCTGAGTTTTCTATTCTGTTCCACTGATCTATGTGTCTGTTGTTGTGCCAGTACCATACTGTCCTGCTGACTACAGCTTTGTAATATAGCTTAAAATTCAGAATTGTAATGCCTCCAGTTTTGTTTTCCTGTTTCAGAATTGCTTTGGCTATTAGGGGTCTTTTGTGGCTCTATACAAATTTTGGGACTGTTTGTTGTAGCTCTGTGAAAAGTGTTGGTGATATTTTGATAGGGATACATTAAATGTGTATATTGCTTTGGGGTAGTATAGACATTTTAACAATATTTGTTCTTCCAATCCATGACCATGGAATCCTTCTCCATTTCTTTGTGTCTTCTTGAATTTCTTTCATAAGTGTTCTACAGTTTTCAGAGTACAGATCTTTTACCTCTTTAATTAGGTTTATTCCTTGGTATCTAATTGCAAATGGGATTGATTCCTTGATTTCTTTTTCTGCTGCTTCATTATTGGTGCATGAATGAAAGACCTAAATGTGAGGTAGGAAACACCTAAATCTAAGACAGGAAACCATCAAAATTCTAGAGGAGAATGCAGCAGGAACCTCTTCAACCTCAGCCAGAGCAACTTCTTAGTAGACACATAGCCAGAAGCAAGGAAAACAAAAGCAAAATGAATTATTGGGACTTCATCAAAATAAAACACTTCTTTATGGCATGGGAGAAGATATTTGCAAATGACATATTTGATAAAGGATTAGTATCCAAAATCTATAAAGAACTTATCAAACTCAACACCAAAAAAACCAAATAACCCAGTTAAGAAATGAAGAGATGAATAGACACTTTTCCAAGGAAGACATCCAGATGGCTAACAGACAGATGAAAAGATGCTCAATGTCACTCATCATAAGGGACACACAAATCAAAACCACCATGAGATACTATCTCACACTGGTCAGAATGACTAAAATAAACAACACACACAAAAAAACAACAGGTGTTGGCAATGCAGAGAAAAGGCAATGCAAAGAAAGAGGGCTCCCTTTGTTTGTTGGTGGGAATGCAAACTGGTGCAGCCACTCTGGAGAACAGTATGGAGGTTCCTTGAAAAACTAAAAACAGAACTATCCCATAACCCAGCAGTTGCACCACTATTTACCCAAAGGATACAAAAATACACATTTGAAGGGGTACATGCACCCCAATGCTTATAGCAGCATTATCAACTGTAGCCAAACTATGGAGAGCACCCAGACGACTGATGAATGGCTAGAGAAGATGTGGTATAAATATACAATGGAATATTACTCGGCCATCAAAAAGAATGAAATCTTGCCATTTGTAACAAGATGAATGGAGCTAGAATGTATTATACTAAGCAAAATAAGTCAATCAGAGAAAGACAAATACTGCATGATTTCACTCATATGTGGAATTTAACAAACAAAACAGATACTTTACGGAAAGAGGGGGAAAAGAGGAGAGAGAGGGAAATAAACCCAAAAAGACTCTTAATGACAGAGAAAAAACTGCAGGTTGAGGAGGGAGGTGGGTGGGTGGGGGATGGGCTAGATGGGTGATGGGTATTAAGGAGGGCACTTGTTGTGATGAGCACTGGTGTTGTATGTAAGTGGGGGAATCACTGAATTCTACTCCTGAAACCAATATTACATTGTATGTTAACTAACTGAAATTTGAATTTAAATGAAATTAAAAAAATTAAATGTCATGATTTTTCACAGGTCTTCAAGGTCTACAGTTTGGATGACCCTAGAGAAAAAGACCCCAGGGCTCATTCTGATCACTCACTGCAACTTCTAAGAAGTGAGACTCTTCTGTGTTCTGAGGTGCCTTAACAAGAGACCTCCACCAGGAGCCTTCCTCTGAATATCTCCCTGTGGGATCAGGTACATTCACCAGCTGACTGGGAAGGAAGGTCTATCTGACCATCACAACCTCAGAATGGCAGAGCTGGATGGCATCTCAGAGGTCCTCTGGCCCAGACTCCTTGTTTTACAATGACAGGCATGACGTGTTCGAGATCATATCGCTGGTCAGTGCCAAAACCTTGACCAGAATACACCTCTTCCAGTTCTTAGTTGGGAGAGCTCTTCCTGATGCCTGCTTTCACTTGGAATCTAGCACTTGCTTTCAGTAAGCGTCTGGATTTCACTACAACAGAGAAACCAACTGATCTAAAAGAGTGAGATCTATCCAGTGAGGACTGTTTCCCCTCCCCCAAATAAGGCATTAACTTAATCAGAGACCTGGAGTCAGACTTTCTTTGCTACATGACTTGGGATAAAGTCACAGGATGTATGATGTTGGAGTATGAAGCATGATGTTGATAAAAATCAAAGAGTTGCATCTTGCCTATCTGACAGAGTAGGTAACAATGCCAAGTAAGTAAGTTCACATAGGTACATCTGAAATTTGACTAATAATGAAATTTCTACTTGTTGTGACTGAAACAATTACTTCTGGCTGGTGCTAAAAAGCAAGCAGTTGACAAGTTTTTCTTTGAGGGGTTCTAATTTCACTTCCCCATTCTTGGGCAACCCAAAACTACATACAACAACATTCCCATCTTGCTTTCTCATTCCTGCCCTCTCCCTTTCTGTTTTCTCCTCTGTTCCTCTCCCAACCTCTTTTCCCATGGTAACTTTGTGCAGATCACCTCCCTTCCCTGGACTTCATTGCCCTTATTTGTACAAGGAAGGGACTGCAATGGATGACTGTGAGTTCCCTTCTGGTCCTGAGATTCCATGATGACCTTACATGCCACTTCCACCTTATTTTCTCCAATGCCCAATAACACAAGAATTGTCTTCACAATGTGCTGGAAGCCTAAAAGTTTCTTCCTTGAAGAGATGTCTAGAAAAGTATACTTTTGAACATGATGTGGTAGGCTCTCTAATCCATTCTGGCCAGGTCACCTCCAAAGTACTGGGATCAGTTCATAGGCTCCTTAATTAGAGATTGGCATTGTCCAATAAGCAAATCTAAAGGAGGGGAGTAGCAGGGATCCAAATACATTACAACCCTACCAGTTGTTCAAATACAGCTGAACTGGTTATTAGAATTGAAATGCCTCTTTACAGGTTGGTAAACACTCACCATCCCAAGGATCCAGAGTGACACCCTGTTCTGATCACCTCTTATTCACCCACTTGTGAGGGACAGATCTAACCCCCCACACACACACCCAAACACACAAAAAGTAGTCTGAGGTGGCCGAACACATAACACCCAACACTGGGGAGATAAGATTCACAGCAGTTTATTAGTCACACACACTCACAGCCCAGAAGAAGACATACATGCCTTACAGGACCACATGGGAGTTGCACTTGGGGAAAGGGTGAACAAGCAGGAGCTGTGCACAGCAGGCTTCGCAGTAACAAGATGGGGAGTGCCCCCTGGTTCCCATAGGAGGATGCAATTTGTTTGCTTGAATACTTTTGGGGACTAGCAGGGAACTAAAGCTCATTAGGTTGCAGTTCAGTTGATCTAGCTGATAGAGTAACTAGCCAGGTGGGGAGTCTTTATGTGGAGTGTAGAGCATCTGATGAGAACAGAATAACTCATATTTAGGCCTTTGGAGCCCTGTGAGGCTCAAAGATGTCAAGGCAGTACAAGAATTTTAGGCCTTGGAATATATACTCCTTCTTACCTCCTAGGCTCAGTCCCAAGATGAGTCTGGCCCTCCCCATGCATGATTTAGCAGCCAAAGTATTAATGCTTGGTGACGCAGAAAGCTCCAGTTCATGATCCCACACAAAGGCTGCCTGATGTCTTATTTCTTTGGTCAGTGCCCATGCTTTATCAGTTGTGACATACCTTAAATACCATCCCTTGCCCCATTAACACATAATAGAACACTTTGACTCAGTGTCCTTTTCTTTCTTCCTCCTTGCCCAAGCGTCCAAGGTTTCCATTCTTCCCATTAACTGCAAAACAGGATTGGCTGAAGTATCCTTACCTCCCTCCTCCCTTCTTCAGAAGTTGTTTCATCCAGTTGGAACTAGAAACAAAGAAAAAGAACTAATTCACTCTGAGTTATTAGTTGTTCACTTGCCGTTTCCAGTTATATGTGTGTTTTAAAAGTAGACTCTGCCTTAATTTAAAGGAAAGGTTGGCAGGGGTGCCTGGGTGACTCAGTCAGTTAAGTGCTGACTTCAGCTCAGGTCATAATGGCAGTTCATGAGTTTGAGCCTCATGTCGGGGTCTGTGCTGACAGCTCAGAGCCTGGAGTATGCTTCCAATCCTGTGTCTCCTTCTCTGTCTCCCACTCCCCTGCTTGTGTTCTGTCTCTCTCCCTCAAAAATAAAATACATATTAAAAATTTTTTAATAACTAACTAAACAAATAAATAAAAGGAGGGGTTGGTAAACCATGGGCCAAACCCAGCTCACATCTGTTTATGTACAACCCTCGGGGAAAGAATGGTGTTTATACTATTAAACGGTTGAATAAAAGAAAAAAAGAAAAAATATGTGACAGAGATCATATGCGGCACGAGAAGCCTAAAATATTTATTATGCCCTAAATAGAAAAAGTTTTCTGGCTCCTGACTTAATGCACAGATTCCCTAATGGTGGGCATTCAAGCATTAGTAATGGTTCAGAGACGTTGATTTTGGAGAGGTGGACTGATTTGAGGAAAAGACAGTAGGGCCTGTCCTCAGATTGTCACAAATTGTGGTGGGTGGTGGGTGCGTCCTGGCCAAGATGGAGTGATGCTCCATGAGACTAAAGTCAAGATCACAGGCTTCTCACTCACTACGGAATGCCAAAATCAGAGATGTGAATGATCAGAAACCAAAACCACGTAGGGGACAGTTGGTAAGCTCATTAAATGGCAGTCAGAATCTGAGAGTTGAAGACATAAGCATGTTAGGGCAGAGAAGGTAGGTCCTGGGGCAGTTGCCAAAATCACCCTCTGGTATGTACCGTTTCCTTTAAGAGACCAAGAGCCGAAGATCCCATGGGAAATTAGTAGAAGTAGACAACAATGAATGAAACAATGCAACAATGAATGAAGCCACTAAAACTGACTTATGTGAGGACTTAATTTTTGGTTCTGCTTGTACCCTTAGATGCTGGTGAAAAGAACAGGCTCTTAGGGTTTGACAGACATACTCAATTCACCAGTGCTTTTTCTTTGAAATATTAAATGCTAATAAAAGTGGAGCCTGATATCGCTTGGGATCAAGATAAAGAAAATAGATTAAAATAACAACATTACTAAGAACCTTCTTCCCAAAAGGGACTGGGACAGTAAGAATGAGTTTACTGACTAAGTGGAATTTCTCTTTCTAGAGACACCCCCCACAGGAGACTGTTGTAGCCAGGAGCAAGGCCTTCCTGGCACCTGTGACTCCAATGTGGCAAATCTGCCCTCATGGAACCCCAACACGGAGTGCTGGGAAACAAGAGTCTGCCAAGTTTCATTGCCTGGCATTTCCACTACGTGCTCGCACGCATCTTTGTTTCTCAGGGAAGACTAATGGGTGGAGTGCTCCGGTCTGGGAGACAGTGGGTGGTAAAAGTTTCCAGGAGAACAGAGACGGGCTGATTGGCTCAGCTGGTTAGAACACGGTGTTAACGAGGCCAGGTCGTACCCTGGTCCCCCACCACACCCAGCCAGCAGTCTCCATTCTGGGATCACAGACTACTCCTCACCAGGAAAGGAGGGGCCGAGAGAGAGAGAGAGAGTGTGGGGATAATTCCATGCAAAATGGTCCTGTCTGCTGAAACAAGAATTTTCTTGATAGAAACTTCTAGGCATCTTCTTCACATATAGCATCCCTCCTTCATTTGGGGGCCATGATCACATCGAGGCCCTGTATCAGTTAGTTTGAGCTGCATAACAAACTGTCTCCAAAATTATTGGCTTAAATCAACAACCATTTATTTAACTCACAGTTCTTTGGGTCAACAGTTCTTCTGGTCTAGCCCTGGTCAGTTAACCTTGCCTGAGTTTGCCGATGCGTCTATAATCAGCTAGAGGGTCAGCTGGGGGCTGGATGACTGAGGATGGCCCTGCTCACATGATCTGACAGTTGCTGAGCTGCCAGTCAGGGCTATGGGGGCGATGGCCCTACATGTCTCTTGTCCTCCAGCAGGCTAGCTCAACTTTCTTCACACGGCTTTGATGGCAGAGGATAAGCTCCCACACATACTGGTATCTAAAAGTTACCAAAACATTGACTTAGATTTATTCCAGAAACATAAGTGCGAAGGTAATATGACTACACTTTAAGTGAATGCTAGTTATTTTAATGTATTAGAAACTATACTAAGTGCTTTACACACATTCTCTCATTTAATCCTATGAGGTAGGCAGTACAGAGCTTGTGCAAATTCACCCTGCTATCAAGAGGCAGAGCCAATATCCAAATTCTAAACTTAAACCACCGTAACACGCCATTACAACTCATGCATTTGGGGAATAACACGCCTCTCCCAACAATACCACCATTGTTCAAAACCTTACTGGAAATCCCTCTCATCAAATCAAGAGCCTTGACAACCCCGAGGCAATTGGACAGAATAGGGATTGCTTCCTGTAGCTGCTGGATGGGAATTTTATTTGGCTCTGAAGCAACAGATGACTAAGATGAATGATCCAGCCGGGTGATTTGGGATGGCAAACCGAAGATGAGAAAGCAAGAGGATTCAGTCGCAGGGATGGAAGGTCATGCGTGCCACCTAATCTTTTTAGGGTTGTAATGGGGATGTTTGGCTCTTGCTCACAATGCCAAGTCTGCTTAGTGTCTCTGAAACTTTGGGAAAACTCCCTCTTCTTTCCATGTTTCAGTTTTCTTCTCTGTGATAAGAAGCTTAGCCTGTATGGTTTCCATGATCCTTCCAATTTGAGAAATCGGTGATTCTACTATATATTGTTCCTCGGAAGACACAATTTTACCGAAAAAGAATGCAAATTTCTCACCTTCAAAATAAAGACACGACTTTGCTACCACCCCACTTGAGAGTGTGGAGGAGACGGAGGAGATGCTATTTAGGGATGGTCCAGATTCCTGTGAAAATGGGGATTCGGGGAGAGTGGAAACATTATATTCATGCCAGGAACTCGGACTTAACTGTTGAAAGTCTTGCTTCTCAACCCTCCACACACCATAAATTTTATCATTTATCCATTGACTTTCCTGAGCCAGAACGAGTCTAGGTAAAGTAGTATATGACATCCTTCGTATTCCCATTCAGATGTCTGAGGTTTCTTTTTCCTTTGGTCAAATCTGATTTGTAGTTCTTCTCGGTTAATACCCCCAGAGTGCTCCGGGCTGCGTTCTGCCTGCATGTTACATAAATAAAAGTGTGTGATATTGCAAGGATGAGCAGTACTGGGAAGTCAGCAGGGACTGAGACGCCGAGGACAGGATGAGCCGTTCCATTTCCCCACTTCCCCGACCTTGTTCTTGCCCTCCTGCAAAGCCTTAGGAAGGCCTCATGGGGGGGAGTTTGAACTCCTTCCCACCCAATCCTGCTGGTTCCAGCGCCTCAATAGCTCTGCACAGCTGCTTCTAGTTAAGTGTCTGTTTACGTTGTTGGCCTATGTGTGCTCGTGTATGGTGTGTGTGTGCCTTATCGTCCTGCTTCTCCAGCTATCCAAGGACCCCAGCAAATCCACTCGGGCTCATTTGGAACCTCAGGTGGAAGGAATCAAAAAGCAACATAACGTTCAAATTCAGGAAGCATTTACAAAGGCTGTATTTCACACAGCATGCTCTCTGTCATTCATCAATTCAAGGGAAGTTAGAATTGAAGAACAGGGATGCAAAGATTTGAATCGCTCTGGGCTCCAAACGAGTAAATTTTACTATCGGAGTAAAATTAAATTAAAACTTTTTCTTTTTCAAGGTTTGTCAATGACTAATTTAAGACCCATCCCTGACTTCACCCATCATTTCATTTATTTGTTCATTCATTCACTCAACAAACATTTGTTAAGTCTCTCCACGTGCACCACACTGCTCAAAGCCATGCAGGCGATACAAAGATGCGTTTTATTCCCTCTGAGTGGAGCAGTGTCCCTCCAAGCCAATGGGCTTGGCTAGGCTATGGAAGGCCTTTTGCACTTGTCTTCAACTTGAGATCAGTCTGAACACAGGGTGAAATCACCAGTGTCCCTGGCAGGGGAGGGACCCTATTCCACACCCAACACATCATCCTAAATGGGAGGCTTTTAACACAGTCTTATTCAATAGTGAGACGGGTCTCTGTCAAGGTTTATATAATCAGTGCTGCAAAATTCAGATTCTTTGCCTCTTCAAGGTCAGTCAGCAAGCCCGGTGAGATCCTGCAAACAAGTTTGAAAGGGCTTACTGTCCACAGACATGCTCCCCATTCTGTCTGCCATAGTTGCCAAGTGGTGTTTTTCTATTTTCATCATCCCTTCTATATTTGTTAGTTGACTTCCTAATGTAAGGAAGAGCTTTCCCTTCTGCTCATTGAACTCATCAGTGGGCTCTTGTTTTATTCAAGAGGCTTTACTCCTTCACCATCATAATTTATTTCAATGTCCAAACTGTCCCAGAGCTTCCCAGTGGAAGCTTTTACAAGGTGGTTTCTATATTCTTTTTGACTTCTCTTCTTCATTCACTGGGCACCTTCTTACTTTATGAAACAAAAAGATATTTCAGACTCATCTGGTTCCTTCTAGCCATGGAATCAGCCATTTCTTCAGAGTCTTAATTCCTTTTAGTAGAGAATGGTATTGAGAAACCAAGATCTGGAAGGCATATGTGCTTAATACTACTTACTGGGATTTATTGGTTTTATGCCCCTTAAGAGAAAAGAGCTATGAAATAGAGGTATGTACACACACACACACACACACGCGCGCACACGCACATATGCACACACACACATATCTACACCCACGTATATCTCTATATTTATATCCACGTCCATCTCTCTGTCTCTCTCTTTTTGTCTTTGTTTCTGTCTCTCTCTCTGTAATGAATGCCGTGAGTTCCCACGGAGAGCTCCAATTCCAATCCAACACTACTCGATTCATTCATCCGTTCTCCTTATCGTGTTACTTCCTTTTCTGGAAACAAGGATACTGGATCCCATTATTTTTACTATATTTACTTACTTTATCATTACTAAAATTCACACAGACTAGTTTCAGACTTGCTAATCCATGCCTCATGGGAAAAGCAAATCTCGCTCTACAAGCCCAACAATTGTTCAGAATCCTTTCATTGTTTGGCCTAAGCACATATAGTTAAAGAATATTTGAATTAGTTCTTCCTTTAGCATCAGGTTAGAGCACCAGGCTTATTTCCTCTCCTGGGTATCCCTTTGAGATGTTGCCCTGAAACCTTGTTTTAATTATCTCTAAAATAAATGCACATCTCTTCCTGGCACCCTGGTAGTGGTCCTGGAGTCAACACATGTCTCTAGGAAACACCAAGTAAATACACAATACATGCTTGTTTACTCCTCCTCCCTTGAAGTTAATCCAGCAAATAGATTATAGAAATATCCCCATTCCCGCAAATGTATTTGCAAGTTTATAGTAAGAGCGTTACTTCCTAAGGCTCTCCATATTCCCATGGCTTCTCTATCTATATGTTTCAATATCAAAATCTTTCTTCTTTTTAGAAAAATCCTAACCCATCTTCCCTCTGAGGGCTTTGCGATACCTGTCTCCCTAAACACATAGCATAGGCCTCCAAATGGACATCTATAGATTTAGAAGCTTGTTTCATATTTATCAAGTTCTCACATTCTCCATCTTCCACATTTAAAAATATTTATTTAATTAAATTTATGAGCCAGAAATTGAGACACATATGGAGTTAAGGGAAGGAAAGAAAGAAAGAAAGAAAAAAAAATAGCCCATTCATTCAACTTTTCCCAGCTGCCATTCTTGAATTGGGAGATTTGGCTGAGGTCTCAAGTAATGCCGTGCAATAAAACTTCCATAGGATGCCAAATTTAGGTCCAGCATGAAAAGAAAACAAAATCCCACCTACAAGATAAACTGTTCAACCTGGAAATGGGAGTTTCTTGGGGTCCTGCATTAAAGTCTCACAGTGATGGTTTCTGCAAGGGAGAGAATCAGCCTGCCTTTTGGAGGGTTTCTGAATAGGCAACATAGAAAGTTTTAGAACACATTCATTTCCCTGAATTGAGACCTGTTTCTCTTGGGGGCTCTGTTTTCTCCTTTTTGGAAAGAATCCACTCTGCCATATCCTGGTGAGAGGAAGGAAGGTTGTGCCGGGGAAATGGGAAGGAGGGGGCCATTCCAGGTACTAGAGACTTTGCACAATGAGTCCTATTCTTTGCTGTTGGGAATCCATCTTTTCACCAGATGGGCTCTCAAACAGTCCACCTCCTCCTCCAGGTTAGCTCTATGGACTAACCCACCTGAGGATCTGGGTGGGCATTTCCTCAATATAAGTAGAGCCCAAGAGATGTCAAGAGAAGAGGAAGACGAAGCTTCCCAGACAAACTGAGTGTTGTACAGTATCGCATATAGTCTAGTTATTTTTATTGTTGCGTCTACATCTATGTACATGGAGACACATATATCTTTTTATGCTGGAGTTATTGTATATTCCCAGTTTTAAAATGGAAAGTTTTACATCCTGGGAAACCCTCAGTCCCTCAGTCCTGGGCAAACTAGGGAACTGATCACCTTGTGGTATAGAATTCTTCAAATAGCAAATACTCATTAGATCTCACATGCTTTTATCCCCAAGCTAACAGGCACTGAAACTACATCTTTTTCACCAGTTAGGATTTCTGGCTCATTTCAGGATTCTTCTGGCCTACTATCACAGAGAATATCTTATGACTGTAAATCAATCTTATCCAATCTCCTATAAGCAAGGAACACGGATGCTCCCTTCAAGACAAGACTCTGAAACTAGAGGCCCAGGTGACAGTAACTCAGGTGATCTGCCATGTCAAGTGATGATGAACCTGAGACACCAAAGCCAGAGGTCCCCCTTATAGACCTCGTACAATGAGAAGGACGGTGCCCCTCTGTCTTTCATTTCACTGCTTGAGTAGGAAAGGGTTAGGGTTTACATTGAAATAACCGTATCATGCGCACAGGCCTGTGATCACAGGACACACGTGCCCATTTGGATCTGGAAATTCCAACTCAGGTAGTACATTGTGCCTATTTTTCCTACTTCTTATGATTTAGACCTTGGTGCCGTGTCTAGTTTTCAAGTTCAGACTACCCTGTCCCTCACAGCAATTTTCTACTTCAGAATCTATTCTCCCGTCCTGAGATTTGTCCTCAGCTGGGGACACCCCAATCCAGCAGACATAGGGTGGGACAACAATCAGGACCCCCCACCCCTTTGTATATCCATGGCTGCATGGACACAAAGAGAAGAGGGCACCCGGATCCGCTTTCCAGGATCACTGAACCACAGAAGAAAATTGTATCTATAGCGGAGAGTAAGGAAGGAGAAACAGAGAAAAGGCTTCCCATGGAATCTTTGCTGCAGGCCTTAAGTCAGCCAGAACGTCTCGCTGCATGATATCTTACGGCACATAACGACCACTGTAGTCACTTTGGCTTATTACCGTAGACTGGGAAGCTTAGGAAACAGACACTTATTTCTAACAGTTCTAGAGGCTGGGAAGTCCATGATCAAAGCGCCAGCCTCTAGAGATCTGGTGTCGGGTGCGGGTACTATGTGTGGTTTGCAGATGGCTGTCTTCTCCATGTGTCCTCATGGTTTGGAGAGCAGAGAGCAAGGCAAACTCACTTGTGTCTCTTATGAGGGCACTAATCCCATCATGAGGGCTTCACCCTCATGACGTGATTTCCTCCTAAGTGCCCCATCTCCAAATACCTTCCCTCTGGGGATTAGAGTTTCAGCATAAGAAGGATACAAACATTTAATCCATAGCAACCATTCATAAAGGGCTATATTGAAAAGAGGTATAAAGAAGGAGGCAGATAACACCATTTTCTGATAGAAAAAAATATATATATATATGACTGTATATCTTGAACTACTAAGTCATTGTCCTGTAGTATTTCATAATTCCCACAATGCTGGCAAAATGACCACTATTGTTCTCATTATTGGTATTAGCATTTGGCAGTTGTATTAACAACAGCTAAGTTTATCTCATAGGTCAGCGTTATGTATCTTCTATGACAATCCTGCAAGAATGGGTGATTGAGGGAATTAAATTGGATAGCTTGAGATACTGATACATTTGTAAAGAAAACATGGAGGCCCAAGAAGTGGCTAGTTTCAAATTTCACAGCTAGGAAATGGCTATTCCCACTTTTATTGAGTCAGGGAGAGCCAGAAACCTCCCTGAAGTCGGCTACCCCACCACTGCGTCGTTTAAACACAGAGACTCTTAAGAGACAGGAGAAAGTCCCAGGGGAAGTGTTGAGAAGAAGCTTTCCAAATGTTAGCGACTAGGGGCATCTCAGGGAAGGAGGAGTTTTAAAGCCATGATAACCTTGCAGAGGTCATTACTATATGGAAGGAAGGTAAAAGCATATCTGTCCGAAAGCTGCTCCCACCTATTTCAGAAGCCAGAAGAAAGTCCCCAAGCTGAAAAGACACTGGAGATGTAATTCTCTACAGATGTCCTTGGCAGCATAATCCTTTGGATGCCTTCTTTTGAATATTTATTTTATAGTTTATTTGAGGTGATAGTCATTGGTAAATGAGGAAACCCTGGGAGAGGCCCTCTGCCTCTCCTCTTGAAAAACAATTTGCATAACCCTCTCTCAGGAAAAGAAAAGTCTCAACAGATCCACCCTCCTTGGAAAGGAATTGAGGGAAAGGGCCCTCAAGCAGGTTCCTTGGAGGTCTCACGTCATCTGTTTGTGCCTGCATCCCCTCCCCCATCCTTGACAACTCCTCGGAGTGTTCTCCCTGGGAAACCCAATTTTGTCTATTCTGCTGCATTTCTAGGTACATCTTAGCATCTCCTAAGGACTAGCACTTGAAGCAGCCCTTCAATTATGCAGCCTGCATAATCAATTTGGTTCTTCTCTGACCTAGGCTCTGTTGATACAGCTTAGCTCTGGTCTGTTCCTCCCCGAGGAGCTTATCTGCGGCACACTGAACTCCATTAATCTTCCTGAAAGGCAAATGCCTTCGAGACACTGTTAACACTTAACTCTCCAGAAGAGAAGACACATTCTGTGGGATCCAGAAGACAGGACTCTGGGCCCGCACTGGCTGCTGAGCTGGGACAGGCCTGGGCTGGATGGGTTCCACGTGGAGACAGTGGATGGCAGAGAAACATCTTTGCCAACAGGAAGGCCAGCATCACATCAAATCAAACTAAGCCAAACCAAGCCAAGCGAGAAACAAATATAAACAGAAAACAAGACCAATGGATGATGGCAACAACCAACTAAATACCTGGGCCATTGTGAGCCACTATTAGCCAGATTTGGTTTTGGGGTTTCAAGTAAGCAAAACAACGCTTACCACCTTATCCAAGTGTTCTTCTAATTTCAGCAAGTGAATGGTTCTGTGCAAATAGTCTACAAGAGAGAAGTAGATAATGTAAAAGAAAGAAGTATTGTGGAGTATGTAGTTTGGGTCATTAGGATGCCTAAAACGCTTCGCCTTGATTGCACGCATCCTTCACCTTCCAGGCTCAGGGTGCACCTCGCACAACTCACAGGTGATCCACCGTCTCCTGGCAGGGCCCTGCTTCAAGGTCTCTCCTGACTCCATGTTGTCTCAGGACAAGGTCTTCCTCTAGAAAGAGAGTGGACTGATGCCTGCCTTCTATGACTACCCCTGTGCTGAGCTCACGTGCTGTCCTACCCTCCCGGCCTAATTGCTCATCTCCAATGACTCTTATCACTTGTAGACCTGCAGTCCCTGGTTGTGTCCATTTGCCAGCGACCCTGAAAGACACAGGGTAGCCTGTAGCGTTTTTGGGGCAGGAATTTGAATCACTATCAAGCTCTGTCCTTTCCCCAGTATCACACTGTTAGTTTATGTGATTCAAACTGAATCTGAAGTGCTTCCTTCTCAGTAGGACCTTGTTACAAGACAGATGGAGATGCTTTTAAGCAATGGCATTGATTTAGACTGGGGGACTTCTTCAAGGCATCTACGTATCACAAACACCCAGAGTACACTGTGTTGTACTCATAGCTCCCCCATTCCTACCCTCTTTGCATCATGCCTCTGTGCCTTTGCCTTTACAGGGTGTCCTCAGAAGCCTTTTCTCCACTACTATCCCCATAAGGTGACTTTGAAGAACTGCCTCTGTGAATTGGCTGTATTGAGAACTCAGAGAATTTCACCACAAAGACTGACTCAGAGCCCAAAAGGCTATAGCTCAAAGAAGGGGAGCATTAGGTTAAAGGCATAGATCACACTTTTCAACACTGGCCACTAGGGCCTTGGTTATAGCAGACGGAGCTATAGCACCACTGGACAATTGTTTACAGCCAGGCTAGCCATTGCCTTCTTGACCTTGTAACCACTGTCCCCATAGATATGCCTAGAGACACTTGGTGACAAACTTGCCTTTGTGTACATATAACCCAGATGTTGCCAGGTCCCACCAGCCAATGGGCTCAAACGAGGTAGCATTCATACAAGAAGTAAGCCTTCTATTTTTCTAACCAAATGATTGCCTTGACCCACAGAGAAAGGACACTTGTCACCTCTTCAGGCTTTCTTTCCACCCCTTACTAGCTGTCCTCTTAAAAAAGAGGAGTGATTATCTAACTGGTGAGGATCTAATTGGCAGGGGACCACAGTGCCTGCATTACTAGGTAAGGTGATTTTGCTTTAAAACCAAGAAACTGTCTCTCTCTTGCACACTTTCTTTATTTGTGGTGGACTTGCTTTGCACTTCTCAGCACATTAAGTAGGTAAGTGACAAGATCTTTGCTGTCTCTTTTCTTGCTTCTCTACCAACGCCTTGGTGAGAAAGTGGGAGAGGCGTGTCCTAGTGGAAGCCAATTAGTTCAATTCAAAAGGGGAGGATAGGAAGCCCAGTTTTGGCCTCCTGCTTAGTCTGTATCCCCGAAACTGTCTTCAGGAAGCTTTTTTAAAGGCTGGACAATAAAGTTGATGTTTTGATCCCATTTGACTCAAGCATCAGTGTTAACTTTTGATTGGCCAGGGAGAACACCAGGCACCTGCCTTCTAACTCTCACCAGTAATGATTGTAGCTTTGTACTGACTTCTCATACCTGTTGTGGATGCTTCTTCTTGAAGTCTCCCCTAGTAGTTTCTATGAAGGATCAGGGAATCCCTCCTCTGCAGATCCCTCCTCTGCATTCAGAACCCAGTCATTTCCTGTTGCTTTCATTTGTTCTTTGATATGTCCTCAAAAAAAAATTATTTTCTCTTCTGGTCTCCTCATGGCAATGCGATACCCACAGGTCTTTCAAGGGAAGTGCTTCCCCACTTCTCCTGCTGTGGGTGCCATGGTGAAAACACTGCTCTCCTGGTCCTCTGCTAGGCCACTGTGGTGCTCCCTCCTTCACCCTGCAATGGGCCTTGCACCGAAATGGGAGAGTTGGCCTCATGTTTAATTCTGGGGTAAATTTTAACATCTGGCTTTCAAGGATCACTTTGCACAGCCCATCATGGTCAAGAGGGTTCGACCAACACAGCATCTTCAGTTCCTACTGGCACCTTCTTTCTGTATCTGGATCAGAACTTATCTCATAGGTGTTCAGGGGAGTAGTACCTAATCATTCTGGAGTTTTATGGTTATTTTATTTTATTTTAAATATTTATTTATTTTGAGAGAGAGTGTGAGCAGGGAAAGGGCAGAGAGAGGGAGAAAGAATCCCAAGCAGGCTCCAGGTTGTCAATGCAGAACCCAATGCAGGGCTTGATCTCACGAACTGTAGAAATCAAGTCACACACAACCAACTGAGTCATTCAGGCTTTACCATTATGCTATATTCCCCTTCTCATGTCATTTTGAGACTTCATGCAAATAAAGTCCTGAGGGCATGATTAGCCCCAAGTCTCTGCTTCTTGGTTCACCAGGTCTATCCTTGCTGTGTATTTGATACGTATTCAGATTTGGTGACTATATTGTATAGGGCTAGGCAACCTCAAAACCATAGTGTCCGTAACAACAAATCCCGACAGAAATAAAGAAGCATTGAGAGAACTAGAAGCTCAGAAAAAATGTAGAATCTTCTTGATCATTCAAAGGGGGGATTTATCCAGATAGTTCCCACTAGAGCGAGGATTAGGGTAAACAGATACCTGTGCCATTTGAACATCAGTCCAAACTGATGGGCATCACAGAGATGTAAAGATACCACAGATTCAAGGAAATTTACATTCAGTTTATATATGTGTTTATATGCTAACTCATGCTCAGAAAGACCTGAGGTAGTTTAAAGCACAAATATGCTCAATATAATAAAGACTGAACAAGAACAAAGAAAAATGGAGAAGTAGAAAATCAGACCACGACAAGGAAGAAAACAGGTGTACAGACCATAACGGCTAGCATAAATACAACAAAAGAGTTCATATTTGCCCCTGAGATTTTTGGCATCACAAAGCATAAGTGACGTAATTCTTATTAACTAAACATTTTTTTTAAAGCCTCAGAATGTCCATTCTTTCAGATAAGCAAATTTGAACCAAACAGATTTTAAAATCTTTCTTGTCAGCCAAGCTTTTGTTAGATGTCAAATAGCAGACAGTTCAAGGTTGCACTCGATGAGGACTGAATCGTTGGCGTTTGTAGACATGTCTGAGAGCAGATTCACATACTCCAGATCTTGATGGGAAGGTTGAGTAGTTTCCCCAGGCTTTTTGCCTGCCATCTGCCATCTCCTCAAAGGCACTTTGGGTAAGATTTCAGCACATGAACGGGCTCAACTGATTTCTCAAAGTGCTTCATTTTGAAGCTTTTGCCAAGATTACTTACCATTGGAAAAAATTCCAAGCAGTTGCTCGACCTGTCTGTTCAGAAAAATAAATAAATAAAACTTTAATAATGCTCCTATGGAATGACTGTGTTGGGGTATTCTGACTACTAGGGAACCTACTAGGTTGAAATAACCGCTAAATATGTCTCCTGAAATTAAATAATGTAGTCTTCAATTTGCAGTAAGTTGATAGAAACCAACTGAAATTTGGAAAATTTGGACAAGGCAGATATAAACTCAACTATATCAATTATATCGGTAATTACATTAAATATAAGCTATATTCTCCAAGTAAAGGACACAGATTATCAGGCTGGATAACACAATGTGGATTCTCCAGTCGGATTCGTGTTTGTTTTGTTTTAACTACAAGAACTACAAACCAAAGTGTTATTGGATCTCAACATTAGAGCGTCTAGGTTCTTTTACATTTGAGGTAGTTGATACAGGATTACAAAGTTGGGAGGTGAAATATATCTATTCAACCCCTCCAAAATGCTATCAATCTGAATGACAAGGTTTAATAAATGTTTAAAAGTTCTGAGATGCCTGACTATATCTAGTTGTTTGTGTCTCCTTAAAACTGAATCTAATGTATCATTACATTTTGTGCACAGTAATAACTAATGCAAAATTCAAACATTTTAGGCAAACTGTGCTCTTTTCTAGAAAATTAAACTCCATGCATGTTCATTAAAGAAAGGTATGTCCGTGCCAACTCAAAAAAAAAAAAAAAATGAAAACTTCACTGAGGGTAGGGTTTCCTGTCTCTCTTTGTATCTAGGAAGACAGAAGAGTTTCCTTGAAGGAGATGTCTCTGTCCCTCACAGCACGTCATCTGTCACTTTTTTAAAATTATTTCCTAGGGGCGCCTGGGTGGCTCAGTCGGTTGGGCGTCCGACTTCGGCTCAGGTCATGATCTCACAGTCTGTGAGTTCGAGCCCCGCGTCAGGCTCTGTGCTGACAGCTCAGAGCCTGGGGGCCTGCTTCGGATTCTGTGTCTCCCTCTCTCTCTGCCCCTCCCCTGCTCATGCTCTGTCTCTCTCTGTCTCAAAAAAAAAAAAAAAAAAAAAAATTAAAATTATTGCCTGATTACATCCAGCTCAGTCAAAGGATAATAACTGGATTGTCTTTCAAAGGGAGCCCAGACACAGACAGGAAGTTGAGAGGGGGCTCAACATCTCCTGCTGATCCAGAAGGGTGTGGAAACCCCAGTTTTCTAGGTGTGAGCTGCCCCTACAATGACGAAGACTCCATGCACATATTCCTCCAGCCAACTTGGTTCCTGTCCAGCCGAGGCCCAGTCCCACATAGGAAACTGGCTGCGGGGAGAATACGGGTCACTTAAGCGCCTCTCAGACTGTCTGGTCAGAGGCTTCTGCAACCAGCGTGAAATCTCAACACATTCTTCTAGACATTAAATGGGAGACTGAAGAATTAAGGCTACAAACCTTGTCGGGCATTAAACTCAAAGGAAAGCTCGGTCGGTGTCTCAGAGAAAAGTGACCCATGTTGTGCCCCATTCAATAGCCTCTAGGTAGCAGAGTGGCTAGGGTAGAGAATGAGGGAAGAAGTCCAGCCATTCCGAAAATGTTCAGTATCTTGATGAATACGGGTCAAAGGAATTCAAGGGCATTTCCTTTCTCCATGGCAGCTCTTCAACGTTAGAGCTCCAGGAAAACAAATCACAAAGGATCTGTTTTTCTGAGTTTGGCAGGTGTGGCTCCTTACATGGAAATGGTTGGGTCAGTAAGACTGAATTATTCTGGTTAATTGGCTGCATTTGTTATCCGAAATCTGAGCATTGCCTCATGCACAAATTATTTTATTGTCTGCTAATTTCTTGAAAATCGGTAATCCCTGCAGTATAAAAACCATACGGTTTCATCTTGATTCACTTACTCGAGGAACACACCAAAATCATGCAAGGCTTCACAGATGTCATCTTGAGCAACGGTTATCAACAGAACCAAGGTGGGAAACATGGGCTTTCAAACCTTCAGATTAATGAAGGTTATGCTATCTGTTTAAAACCACATATCTAGTCCATAGCTAGCTAAGGACTTGAATCCAAGCCCGGTGTTCTTCCACCACTTCTCGTGTTTGAGCACAATCCTTATGTTTGTCGTGACTGATGACACAAATAACAGTAACAACGATCATCCAGAAAGTAGTATTTACTTGTACACATCTTTCCAGTCTCTGCCAGATGATATCATTGGGTCACGGAAATGGATGGATTCCATGGCAATTCTTAGAAAATAAAAATCTGCAATGCCAAAAGAAGTTTATCATCACTATAATTAGTTTACAAACTAATCATGATGAGGATGAGATAGAATGAGGAGGGGTCTTGAATTTAGGTATTCATATGGCAAAAAAAAAAAAAAACTCTGCTTTGGAATTTTCTTGGTTCTCTTTAAATTTCAATGACCAGAAATGTACTTGGGGGGGGGGGGGTGAGGCCAGGAAGCACACAAATGTGTTTTGGCCTATGGGAGAGTGTGGGTGTTTGTGACCATGTGATTTCACTCCCGTCTGCGTGTGAGTGTGAATGTCTGGGTGTTCAACAAGATGGTCAATTTAGCTCCATATGCCCAAGGGCAGATTGCAATGATGGCTAAGGCAGAAGGTCACTGGAAAAACAAACTGGAACTGCTGAGGGAAAGATGGCTCACGGGTCAGTTTTCCTGTAAAGTGGCAAGTGGAGTTAGCATTCGTGAAAATTTCCAGTGCTGGTCGGAGTCCAGAGGGACCTAGGGTGTTCGTTTGGCTTGCCTCGGCCACTTCCTGGCTCTGCCTGGGACACAGATTGCCCTCTGACTCTAGCCTGGCTCAGCCCTGCACCGTGTCAAGGTCTGTGCCCTCTGTCCTCATCCGCTCTGCTCAGAGATGCCTCTTCTGTTCTGTTCCAACGGGTGCCTGCCAACCGTGATGCCAACCAGGCAGAGTAGAGGCCAGGGAAAGAGCCCGTGCCCTTGAGAGTGGAGAGGAGGGGAAGAAGGTGGGGCAAGATGGAGACAAAAGATGGGAGCCCTTCAAAGGTGCCACATCTTCCTTCCCATCTCTGGATACATTCTACCTCCTTCCCACCTTCCCACATGGATACTAACTTTTTCTGTGTTTTCCTAAGTCTGTCTAATCGCATGGCTCAAAGAAGTCTTATCTAATCCAATCTTATTGACTGATGGGGGAAACCGAGGCTCAGAGAAGAGAAAAAGGCCTGGTAATTGGGATGTGAGGCTCTACTATTTCCACATGCCAACGTTTTCCTACATTAATCTGATGGGGCTGAATCATTTTGCCAAGAGCACTTGGACGTCAACGTACTCAGAGGCAAGTCTGCTCTCCCTACTTTTAATTTTGCTTAGTTCCTAAGATCCAAGCCTCACTCAGTTGACTCCTTCCCTG
Organism: Prionailurus bengalensis; assembly: GCF_016509475.1. Classification (NCBI taxonomy): domain Eukaryota; kingdom Metazoa; phylum Chordata; class Mammalia; order Carnivora; family Felidae; genus Prionailurus; species Prionailurus bengalensis. The sequence goes on from NC_057345.1 coordinate 202,705,715, forward strand.
AATAAGCCTTGCCACTGAGCGTCTCCATGAAAGAGCGCGCTGGCTGTGAGAACAGCAATGGACAAATTCGCGTCTAGTAGTGGAGCTTATGCTCTCCTGGGGCCACCACGTCAGAGGGCTTCTTCAACATCTGAACGCATTCCTTCATTCATCCGCTCACTTCTACATTATTTGCTGAAAACCATCATTTTTTAGCATTTTAATTGTTAATTTTAACCGTACTCTTTAATTCCCCTCCTCTCCCACTCAAATCTCCCAATATTGAATGATTGAACGTTATTTGAAGTAACAATTCTATTCATCCTCATAAAGACTGAATGCTTCAGTGAAAGCAGGCAATGATCCCAGGCCTCCTTTGTATGGTGAAGGAAAGCAGGTTGCTGCATTTTCCCAGTTTTTATGCCCAAACCGGCAGGGGATGCATGCTGAACTAGCTGTGTGAGAAGCAAATATAAATGGAACATCTAAGGAGTGCCATGGGCATCCGGAGAGGAAGCATGTGGTGGTCTGGCTAGGTGACCATAGCCGGTCTCTGGTGACATTTCTACCAATAGCTAGTTACGCAAAAATCAGGCGCTGGTCCCCAATATGAACAGAAGTGCCAAGGAAGGATTCACAACCCCATAGGACATAAATCAAGGATCCTTCTGGCAAATGAGAACCGATGAGGAGCCCAGAGTCCTTTCCATAAATCTCAAGCAGTGGGCTAATTCTTAATTAAATCCTTTATTCCCACAATGCTTACGGTGCTGTATATCGTTGTTCATTTGCTCTGTTTCAATAGTGGTTTATCTGAATCTGTAGACCTCTTCCTCCATGCTCTAATGATTTATTTTTTTGTCTTTTCTTCTCAGAAAACAAAAAGAATCTGCCGGCTCTTTACCTATGTGCCTTAAAAAAAAACAGAGTGCTATCTGCTACCATTCAAAGCAAACAAGGAAAAGTATATATGCCAGGTCAGTTTAGTTTGTAGTTAAGAGCTGGGCCTTTGTGGTCAGACAGACCTGTGTGAAGCCAGATTTAAAACTGTTTAAAAACTGGTTTAAATCCTAGGTTTCAATCCTGACCCTCCCACCTAATAGCTGCGTGATGCTGGAAAAAATGGTTAACATCCAGATCCTTGGTTTCATTTTGTCATATATAAAACGAGGGTAATGGGTCCATTTCTATGTGTCAATGTCTATAAGCTCAGAAACCATGACGAAAAGACAAAAATGGCTGAGTGCCTTTACAAAGAAACAGGAAAAGAGTTTATGTAGAAAACTTATCTTACCCTCCAATGTTCTGCATCTTGTCACTCCTTCCTGACAGTTTTTTTCCCTGACCCTGAAGATGACTCTTCATGGCTCTCTGCCTCTGCCCTTTTCTCTATCTCACTTACATCCTCCAACAAGGACTCTAAGAAGATAAGCTAACTCAATCCTCACCAGGATTTAGAGGACTTTGAAAAGGGACCCAGCCCCACTTGCCCTTAGGACGTTCTGACTGAGAACAGGGGGTGCCCAGAGGAAAAGTCTTTGCAGGTTAAAAGATTAATCGATGGGTTTTCCTGGCATTTTCTGTTGGAACCGGGATTAGCTGAACTACGATGACTGAGTAGCAACTGATCCCTGGCTGTCAAAAAAATACGAGACATTGAGATGCAGGGAAGGGTAACCACCTAGTTTAATCGGTCAGAGTATATTCGTAAACTCCATAGGGCACATAGAATATAGCAGTCTTTCTCCATCTCCATTGGAGATGGATTTGGAAATGAACTTGGGATATGATGTAGGTTTTAGAGTAATCATTTGCAAGCAACTGTAGATAGTGAGCACAATTTAATAGCATTTGATGGGCAACGCAAGTTACTGAAATACCTTCTCTGAAAAGTCTTAGAAACTTGAGAACATGACCTAGAGGCATGGAGGAGATAACTTGCAGAATCTATACAAGAAAAGCATTTGTTCTAAGACCATTAATCACTTTTCATGCATCAAGGGACATGACATTGTCATAGTAGCACATGGAAAATACAGGAGGCTTAGAATGCTCACTTCTTCTGCTTTCTAGCTGAGTATCAACTCTCTCTCTCTCCATGTCCCTTCCTCCCTCCCTCCCTCCTTTCCTCCCCCACCCATCTTCTCTCTTTATCCTCCACTCCTAGCTTCAACTGTTTTGAACTACTCAGAATAGGTCTCATAAATGACATCAGTTCTATGTCTACAGTAAGTGTTCAAGTTAGTATTCAGGTAAAGTTTACACCCAACTTTAATCTGTACTCACCAATGGGCTACCTAGAGACCCACTTATAAAATCTATTTTCTTGAGGGACTGAGAGGTCTCTTGGGAAAGGATTCATCAAAGTGAATGAGTTGGGAATAAGAAGTTCAGCCAAAGAATCAAGCCCTGAGGTTAGTTGCAGGGGAGAAAGGACTTTAAGGGCAGCATGGCATCTAGGGGCAGATCTGGCGATTCTTTGCAGAAGTAAAAGTGATGCCCAATAGAGGTAGCAGCACCCAAAGGGACCAACGGTCTCTAGAGAAGCAGTAGTAATGCTCAGTGGATCCCCTGTGGGAGCTGATCAGACTTGTTCCAGAGTACATGTGAAATTATCAGCTGGGAAGTATAGTTTTGGGATAGCAGTGAGAGGCAGTGAATTTAGGGTCACTGCATTTGCATGCCCTGAAGGACGAAATTTAGAGAGATGTGGGTTTTACATATACATTGGGCAACCCTTGTGTATTACTACACATCCTATTTTTTCACTCTGTTTCCCCTATGGCTGTGGTGCCTAGTTCCCTGAAGGTTTTTGTCAAGTCTCAGCCATGAATCACCTGATAATTCCTCATCTCCTTGCTTCATACCCAAAGCTTCACTAATGTCACAGCTCGGGAAGCCTATGGTAATCTCTCAACACTTCCATGGACAGCTCTAAGGAGCTGGAGGGCTAACACTTGGGGAGTAACCCTTGAAAATGGGAAATGAGAGCTAATGGATAGATGTCCTTCCACCACCGCCGTCCCCCACCCCCACTGGGGGAGTAGTTCTAAAAGGCATTTTACAAAGCCTCTCAGACAGTCCTACGGGTCAAGTAACTAGTCACTCCTAGTGGTTACCAACCCAATGATGCACTCTGGACGGACTCTTCCTCCTTCCCAAGTCGCTTTTCCTGTTACTCACACGCGCATTCTAGGATCACATTCCTGAATAAACCACTCACACATCTGCCTTGTCTCAGACTCTGCTTTTGGGAGAACCCACAATAATGGAGTTAAGCATTGCTCTCATTCTACAAAACTCTTTAAAATCAGGCCCTGAAGGCATATTCCCATGTGTAGGTACTTGTGACTTTCTTCCATTTCCTACCATCTTGTTTGGGCTCTGTCTGATCTCCACATTCCAGAGTCCCATGACGTTCAGAGCCAGTATTTTTAGAGAAGTAATTCAGTCATGTTTTAAATGGTTCAGCAGATTGTAACATCAATTGGGAACCAGAGGAATGTACTTGGAGGCCAAGAAAAAAAATGTATTAGCTAATATGTGTTGTGGAATATGATGCCTGGGGTAAGGAAAAATATATGCAAATGATAAAAGAGAATTAACAAATGACTGTCACTTCCTGGTATTTAGAATTTGAATTACAGCTTCTCTTTTCTTACAGGTACTTCTTTTTTTTTTTTTTTTTTTTTTTACAGATAAGGAATCTGAAGACCAGGATAGTTAAGGTAAGGTATTCAGCTCCTAACCTAATACTCAGTTGTTGAGAAGATATAAGAAGCTGGAGGGTATGGATGAAGTCATAGGCTTATTCGTAGTGACTCTGTTGGTAGAAATACAAAAGCCAAGCAAAAGAGCATATTGACTCATTGGCTCCCAGAATATTATTTAGAAATCTAACCTCCCTCTAAAGCAGAAATTTGTCAGGCGTGGATGTCTAATTTAAAAAAATACCACCTGGGTCAATGAAATAAATCAACTTCCGTGTTGGTAAAATGCCACTACCGATGGAGTGAGTTCATGAAATCAGATCCCACTTGTCTCCACCCACCCCTACTATATTCATCTTACTTCCTGATTGTTCTGCCCTTCCTGTTTGGTGACCTAGTCATGGCACACCTGGCTGTCTGTCCTTCTGCATCACCCCTGGGTTTCCTGTCTGAATCCCTTTTCCTGACATAGAACTTATTAGGACTACTATCCCAGTAGCAGGTGCCGCTGGGTTGGCTCAGCATCGAGGCCACACCTTCTCTCTGACCCATGTCCTGGAGGACCAGAGAGGACAAGCTCTCCATATGACATCACTGCAGATGGCCACTGAGCCTCTACCTGAGCCTCACTGGCAAAGGGAAACATGCAGCCTCACATGACAGGGTGCTCTCTGTTAGAAATCTTTGCTGAGAAATTGTTCCTTTTACTGCACGAGAATCACTGTAGCTTTTTTTTTTTAATGTTTTATTATTTTTGAGAGAGAGGGAGACAGAGAGCAAGCAGGGGAGGGGCAGAGAGAGAAGAAGACACAGAATCCAAAGCAGGCTCCAGGCTCTGAGCTGTCAGCACAGTTCCCGACGCAGGGCTTGAACCCACGAACCATGAGATCATGACCTGAGCCAAAGTCAGACACTCAACCGACTGAGCCACCCAGGCACACCTGCATCAATGTAGCTTTGGGGTATCCATCCTGGTTTAGCATTAGAAAGCAGGGCCACCTGCTGATTTAAAACTTCTTGATAGTTGAAGGCATTTCTCAGACACAGACCCATTGAAGAATGGTCTTTTTAAGACCTAATACCATATCTCTGAGCCCTTGGAGAATTCCTCATATGTGGAAGATATAAACCCTACCTGATCCTATATACTCTGGTCTCTTTTCCATCTCTGTTCACCCTCCAAAGGTGCTATATACAGACATAAATCCTTCCCTCCAGACAGAGTCTACCCAGTGTAGACCAACAGGTTATTACTTTAGGATCACATTGAATTTGTGGGTTAAATAAACTTTAACGCCTTTATCTCATGAACCAAATCCAAATTAGATCTCTCATCATAAGCCAGTTTGAGAACAAAGTGAACAGTAAGTAAATTAATACACAAAAGAATTAAAATAAATGTTTAAATGTGCTCAGCCCTAGTTTGAACCAGACATATCACATGCTTTAGAAATACTTTACTGAGGACACTTTATATAATAATTATTAATATTATGAGGTCATATTTCACAAGTCCTTCCAGTGTCCCTCCAGTGTCTTTATCACAAAGACCCCTGCAGCCTTCAGATTTCTGAAAATCTTCATTCTAACCACAATAGGGGACCATAGAAAGGGGAAAATCAAGATTTCCAGGTTCCTGACTATAATTATGGAAAGGAATGGGGATCATTCACTGAAAATGCTTTTTTGGGGGATGAAAAGGAATAAAAAAGAGTGTTTATTAAAAGTTTTAGTGAAAAAAACACTATATTTCATTTGAAAAACATGTGACAGAGATCTGAGAACTGTGTCACTGTCCTACGTTGGTCTGGTCCATAGGACTATGCCTGACAGACAACTTGGGGTGATGATCCACTTGGTATAAATATTGGCATCATTAAAAGTCCTCTAAGTGTTTTGGAAATTGGAGACAATGATCAGGGGACCAGAGCAGGAGAGAGAAAATATACAGAAACAAAGTACATAGTGACTTGCAGTTGACAGAAAGATTGATTGGTGAACACATGAGCAAATTCCAGGAAGCACCCCAAAAATACTTGGGGTGCTGGAAGTTGTGTCTGAGCAGGCAGGAGCAAAAGCAGGTCTGTGTCCCTTTTATAGTCTCAGCAAAAAAAAAAAAAAAATGAAGACCTTCAATATTTTCTCCGGGCCCCCTCTCATTCACTCTTTAAAAAAGACCAGACCACAGTAATATCAAGGTTCATTGGTGTTAAAATAATATAATGACACTGCACTGACCACTGTGAACTCATGTGCCCCATTAGCATTTATATTCCTGGTCGTCTGAAAGCCATGAATCTTGTGTGTCCTTGCTAAACTCTGAATAGCTTGGACTGCAGGGGCGAAGTAACAAGAGTTGGCTCTAAAATGTCCCATCAAGGGAAGAGTGGCCATTCTTGTAGGTGGCAGACTGAGTGACTATAAAGAGATTTGCCCTGATGTTGAATTTCTATGCAAACATCCGGCTGTCCTGCTGTTTAGGTCCCTGGATGGGTAATGTTTCCTCCATGCACGGAGCCTGGATGCTCCACAGAGTGCTATCTTTCCACACATATTCTTCAGGTCTTTGGTCAAAATTCTGTTCCAGAAATTTGAGTTACCTGCCCAGGCGGTGGAGCCAATGGAGATAATCTGGAAAGACAAAGTGCACTTTTGGGTGAGAACTGAGACTGATAGAGGTGTCTGTAGAGCCATTCAACAGCAGCCCACACTGCAGGGGGGAGGGTTCCTGGGGCTGGAAAAAGGGGTAGCCTCTGCCTCCCTAAGAAAAGTCAGACCACAGCTCCAGGAGTGTGTATGTACATGGAGAGTTGATCGGAATGTGAGCTCTGGGAAGGCTGAGAATCCTACCAAAACAGCCACCTGCTAACCTATAGTTAAAGCTCCTCTGTTTGGCACCTTGGAGAGAAAGCCAACAAGACTGATTTCAAAGACGAAGGGCTTTGAATGCACCCCCTAAGAAAATGAGTCAGGATCCACAGACATCCATAAGATTCCCTGTGTTTATTGCTTACATTATTCCTATCGACTTACACATAATGTTTAGATTTAAAATCCTTACGATGAACAGAGTGGGTTCTTTTTTTTTTTTTTTTTGTCTTGTTTTACTTTTGTTTGTTTTTGGCTTTTTTTTTTTGCTTAAAAAATTTTTTAATGTTTATTTATTTTTGAGACAGAGAGAGACAGAGCATGAACGGGGGAGGGTCAGAGAGAGAGGGAGACACAGAATCGGAAGCAGGCTCTAGGCTCTGAGCTGTCAGCACAGAGCCCGACACGGGGTTCAAACTCACCGACCGCGAGATCATGACCTGAGCCGAAGTTGGACGCTTAACCGACTGAGCCACCCAGGCGCCCCTGCTTTTTTTTTTTTTTTTTTTTTTTTTTTAGAAACAAAAAGGAGGGAAGGCTGTGTGCTAGTTTATAGACGGTCCTGAAAAAGTGGGTAATCCTCAGAAATAGTGAGTTGTGGACCTTGGAATAAAAGGACTAAAGCAGGTCACATCCCTGAGGCCTGTTAGCAGTTGAACGATCTTGACCAACAGGAGGAGAGCACAGGAAGTACAAAGGCCCCGATGCACGAATGAGCCCAAGGTCGAGAAACGACAGGACTGCTCCACTGTGGCTGGGGCAGGCTAAGGGGAGGAGCAGGGTAGGACATAAGGTCAAAGAGGTAGACGGCTTCCCCCTTCTACCTGATTGTGACTTTGGGCAATAAAAACAATAGCGAACGGTGTCATGAGTTTAAAATGTGTCCGTTGCTATTTGTATCTTCTTACCGAATCCTCACCGTAACCTGATAGGATAGGATGATGTTCAAAATAATTAGCGACAAATATGTCACAACCACCAACCGATCAGAAAATGCCCACCTCAGCCACCACTCTGGCCGTACCAGTACACAATGGCTTCATGCCAGGGACCACTTATGTCTCCCTCCAACAGGTGAAGAACTTTGGTTCGGAGATGCGGTAACTACTTCAACGTTATAGAACTGGCCATTTTACCCCAAACTATATTTTGAAAGTGCCAAGTCACCTGCCTCCAGTAAATGCTGTTTTTCAGACTGAGGGGACTCTTATTTAATAGGAAAATAAGGGATTTGGAGATTCGCTGTCCACACTGTGGGAGAGAGCGCACTGTGATCGGAGAGTGAACTCCAAGGGTCCCCCCCGGGACTGGCACTAAGTAGCCACAGAACTTCAAATACATCATTTTGCCTCTCTCCTCCTCAGAAAACCTCCAGCCTATGGGTGGTAAATTTATGTATTTCCAGAGCAGTGTTCTCAACTGGGGGAAATTCTGTTCTCTAAGAAACAAGTGGAAATATTTGGTTGTCACAACAGGCTGGTGTGGAGTGGGAGGGTGTTGCTGGCTTCTAGAGGGCATCCCCAGAGGTCAGGGGTGCTGCTAGGCACATCATGATGGACAGGGCAGCCCCCGCTGCAAAGAATTGTTAGCGTCAAAGTTGAGAAACCCTGTTCAAGAGGCCAGAGAGGTAGCAGACACAGTGAGGCGTGTCTGGGGTGATATTAGGGAGTGGTGGAGACTACAGCAAGTTGTAGAATGCACACATTTTCTAAAGGCATTTCGTGCACAAATATTTACAAGCCTTCGTGAACTGAAGAGAACATAAAATGCAGGCCGGTTTCGACCTGCTTTCTGCCTAATTGTAGCCCTGGTTACAATTTTCTTTTTATAGGTGAGGATAAAACCGTCTTCCAGTCATGCAGAAGTGTGTGTGTGTGTGTGTGTGTGTGTGTGTGTTCATGTATATGCATTGGCAAAAGGATTTATTTTTAAGTATTTTCCAAAGAAAGACCGTCCATCCCTCTTAGAATCAAGTCTCGGTCTTTCACTTCCTCCCCTACTCTAGACTTTCTCTCTCCCTCAGTTCCGGCGGCCTCCTTCCTCTCAGTCTGGCTTTCGCAAAGGTGTAGCCCAGCTGTTCCCCTCCCACGAGGGAAACTTCTGATTTAAGTTTGGATCCCTTCACGTTGCTTGAAGCCTCTGGGAAGGAGGCCCCTTCGCTCGCATTACCCCTTTAGCCTTCAGAGACAGATGGGCTAGGAAAGGCAGGTCAGCCCCACGTTTACGACGTGCCCACGGAGTTATTTATGGTTTGTTTATCCGTTCAACGTGCAGCAGTTGTGGCCTATGACTTTCAGCTCCAGGGTGCATTAACAGATCCTGGGGGGAAATTGGCAGTGTTAAACTATATAGTCTCACTGGGCTTTTCGGCCTCCCCCTGCAAAGCAAACACAGCATCGATCCCCAGACACTCGGGCACGGTGTGATTTCTGGAAAGCCTGCGACAGGTGAGAAGCTGATGCAATTAGGAGAAAGAAGTTCTCTGCTCGCTGGGCTCAGAGGATGCGAACAAGCGTGGCCAGTGTGAAGGTCGAGGTGTGGAACGTGAGATACCACCGTGATTGGGATACGGGCAAACTAAAGGCTGATGGGGCACCCCGGGGGGGTCTCCAGGATCCTAGGGGCGTCCAGCACCGCTGGAGAGGTGGGGCTGCACAGTGGAGGTGCATTTCTGCCCCACGGGAGGCAGGCATCTCAAAACCCTTGTGCACTACAAACAGTGGAGCCATGGAGAAGTGGGATAGGACCCACTGCCCCCTACGTGCCTAGTGACCAGAGCACGAACAAAAATAATTGGAACTTCGGTGTCACTGGATGCTAAAAATGTGCAACGTCTGCCCAGTGGATCTGTGGGCAGCCTGCTTTATTTAAAGCAGGCCTGATGGGTGCAGGGCAGGGCTAACTGCTGTGGAGCTCCGAGCCACTGGTGTTGCTCTTCAGGTGGCCAAAGAGCTCCTGCAACTTGCCATAAGGTGGGGCCCTGGGGAGGCAGCCCTGAGCGTAACAAGAAAGCTCTGATTTTCTTAAAATACAGCTGAAAAGTCCCTCGAGGGTATGAAGGCGCCACACTGGGGACTTTTCTCCTTCACCCCGTTGTTCCATGTTATACTGACATCACTCCCCCCACCCCCCATATGTCAAGGGCACAGTCAATGCACGTCGCAGAAACGTGAGTGGTAGCAAGAGTCCGTGGGAGAGAAAGGTACGACCTGAGGCCCTGGGAACTAATAGGCAGGTGCCTAGGGACGTGCGCAGAAGAATCCAGGGCTCTGAGCGGTTTCACCAAAGACAGAGCCTGGGTTTGCCTGGAGTCTGGCAGTAAGAGTTAAGCCTGCAAGGCCTTAAGTAGTCTGTGTGGAAGTCGGGAAGCTCAAAGGAGTGGTGAAGTAGGGGTGGGAGTGGAGGGGGTCAGAATCTCTGGGAGATGTTGAAGAAAATGGGGTATTTACATAGACTCGCTGCCCCGACACGAAGTTTTAATGACACTTCTAGACATAAGAGAGCAGGAAGGATGTGGTGAACAAAGGAGGATAGAACATTCCAGAGATTCTATGAAAGTCTTTCTCCCGGTCATGACAGATTGAAGGAGAGGGTGGAGGAGATGACCGCTGGATGTTTTGGTTATTTTCGTTTGTTTGTTTCTTTGTTTTTTGGTTTTTTTTTTTTTTGTGGAAGAACATTATTCAAATACTCTCATTAAAGTATTGGAGAACCATGGCTTTACTTGTAGATCACTTCTCAGAGGAGAGGCAGTTATAGAGAATTCCAGAACATCCACACAATAGGACCCCAGGCCCTGGCAAAGTAGTAGAGATCTGACGACCAGTAAATCACAGAAAGGAAAGGAAGAAACCCACTGAGAAAAAGAGGGACGCCGTACATTTTCTGGTGTTCATGACTCAGATATCTACCCTGGCTTTCACTTGATCATGTGTGAAGTCCTCAAATGGTACACCAATAGGAGCCAAAAAAAGATACACTGTTTTATTCACTGGGACGTATTGGATAGAGTGGTCATGATACGATCCTGAGCCTGGACAAGACCTCACTGGATGATCTGGTCTAAGTCCCTGCCTCGGGACCGGATCAGTAAAGAAATTGCCAAGCTCAAGGAAACCTAGAGGCAGAGGTCAAACAAGAAACCAGGAGCATTTCACCGTGGATGTAGAGGGCTTAACCACACAGACAAAGCATACAAAGAGTAGCAACTTTACACTGTAACAATTTATACACAACTATATACAATCAATAACTCTAGTTTGAAGAATGAATGAATGGATGAATGGATGACAAATGAATGAAAGAAATTTTTGCTCTGGGAATTTAGCAGGGTCAACTACTTACTCAACACCTCTGTTTGCAAACATCCTATTTGATATTCTGCACATGCAAATGTTCCCTACAGTTTTATGGGGGGAGGTGGATCCAGGTTTTGTGTCGCCTTCAGTTTATGTAGTCTGTGAGGTCCTCCTAAATGAAATGATTACAAAATTACAAATACAAAATTGCTTGGTACTCTCCCAGGACTTTGGAAGAAGCTGGTGTTAGGGAGAGGCCCTGAGGTTTATTAAATTCAGCAGCTTCTTGGTAGAGCTGTCCTTGCCGTTCAAAATGTTTCTCCAGGTGTTAGGAGCTTGAGAAAACAGTCTGGGGCCAGACCCTCCTGTATCCCTGCCTACCAACTCGTGGGTTTGGCTTCATCGCCACCCACCTCCCAAGACAGGAGCCTTCCCCTATTGCCAGGAGAATTTGCTCAGCATCCTGGTAGATGGGTTTGGAAAGGTGGGGTTTGTTTTACTTCTTCCATCCATGTATCTTTCCACACACACACAGAAGTAATAAAATAAATAAAATGAAATAAAATAAATAAAAATAAAATATAATAAAATATAATAAAATGAAAATATAGAAAATAAAATAAATGAAATAGAATAAAATAAATAAAAATAAAATATAATAAAATAAAAATACAGAAAATAAAATAAATGAAGTGAAATAAAATAAAAATAAAATAAAATAAAATAAAAATATATAAAAATAAGTGAAATTAAATAAAATATAATAAAATAAAAACATATGAAATAAAATAAATGAAATGCAATAAATGAAAATAAAAATATAGGAAATAAAATAAATAAAAATAAAATAAATAAATAAAATAAAATAAAATAAAATAAAACTGACATTCTGCTCTCTAGGAGTTAAGCACTCTGTTGTGTGATAGGAATACAAAGACAATTGGATACATTGATGTATGAGCTTTCTGTTGTTGCATAACAAATTCCCACTAATCTAGCAGTTTAAAACATCACACATGTATTATTACTTCACAGTTTCTGGAGTCCTGAGTTCCAGCCCAGCATATTTGGGTCCCTGGCTCAGGCTTTCTCCAGGCTGTGTGTCAGGTATCCGCCCAATTGCTTTCTCACCCAAAAACTGGGCTGGAGAGAAGAATCCACTTCACGCTAAAGTCGGTTGTTAGAAGACTTCATTCCCTTTGCATGGATGAGGGCGCCAGCTCCTTACTGGCTCCGGCCCCCGGGTCCTAGACACCGCCCACAGTTTCCTGTGACATGGCACTCTCCATGGGCAGTTTATGGCACTGTTGGCTGCTTCCTCAAGGACAGGAGAATTTCGTTCTATCATCTTCTAAGGCAAAGTCTTATATAACAAAACATAATGGAGGGAGTGACATTCCAACATCTTTACCTTATAATGTAACCTAATCACGGAACTGATAGCCCATCATCTTTGCTATGCTCTTGGTTAGAAGCCAGTCATTGGCCCTGACCCCCCTCAAGGGGATTGTTCACATAGGGTGGATCATGGGGGTCACCTTAGGGTGCGTCCTCCACCACCCATCCACTTTGAAACTTCAAGGAGCCCTCATTTCAATAATTCATCTCAAATGACTGGCACCCACTCTCATTCTAAATATTTGGAAAATTTAATTATATTAAAACCTAATGTGTTTAATGTCATCAAAGAGCAGTTCTCTCATTTAGTAGGAGTTAGAACTTCTCACAATTCCAGCCGTCAGGAGCACAGTTTATACTATGTATACATAGCTCTGTCTACATATGTCTGTCTGATGCATTCCAAAGAATATTTGTCAAGTGTTGACCCACGATTACAAGATGAACTCATGCACCTATATTCCAATTTCAGAGCTAGGCCATTCATTATCCACTCCATTCTGTCTCTCTATTCCGTATCATTTACTTTACTCATTCTCGTAAATTCAGCTGTGATCGTTTTTTTGCCTTTTTTGTGTTTAATCACGATGCTCCCTCCCCCTAAAAAGTTGTGTACTTTTGCTACATTTGAAACTTTATACAAATGGCACACCACAAAATTGTCCACACCTGCCTTTTCCCACACAACTTACGGTTTTGAAATTGGTGTTTGTTTCTTCATGTAGCTATAGATCGATCGGTTCCACTCAAGCTCTTCTATGGTGCAAAGATGCCACAAATAAATATCCATTTTGATCAATGTACACTTAAGTTCTTTACCATTTTTACCATCATGAACAATGGTGCTGTGAACATTATTACATGCCTCCTAACACACATAGGCAAGGATTTTTCTGGAATATACACCTAAATGTAAAATTACTGTGTCGGAAGGAATGTAAATATCCAATTTTACAGGGAATGCCAAATTGTTTTCCACGGGTAGTTGTATTAACATAGACTCAACCTATGAGTTACCTTTGGCCTGCTTCCTTACCAAAACTTGGCATTGCAAATTTCTTGATATTGCCCGTTGAGAAGCTTTAAAGGGTATTTAATTTTGATCTTCGTTTGTATTTTCTTGTTTATGAATAAGACCAAACATTTCATATTTTTATGTTTTTATTTGCAACTTACATTTTCTTCTGTGAAATGCTGATTTAAATGATTGGCTTGTTTTTCTATTGTTTATAGTTTTCTTGCTAATCTGCTGGAGCTGCCCATATATGTAAGGGCATTGTTAATTCTTGGGCCAATAAAATATCTTCTCATAATATATGACTTGTTTTTCGCTTTCTTTATAATATCTTTTAATACAGTGAAATTTTAATTTTTTAAATCTTTATTCATTTATTTTGAGAGAGAGAGAGAGAGAGAGCACATGAGAGCATGCACACGTCCTTGGAAGAGACAGAGAGAGCAAGGGAGGGGCGGAGAGAGAGGGAGAGAATCCCAAGCAGGCTCTGCTATGAGTGCGGAGCCTGACCACACAGGGCTCAATGTCGCGAATTGTGAGATCGTGAGCTGAGCCAAAATCAAGACACTCAACCAATTGAGCTACCCAGGCACCCTGAGAAATTTTAATTTTTATTGTAGTTAGATATACAATCACTTCTTTGTGGTTGGCCTTTATCTCAAGGATAGGGAAAATAAAAATATTTTCCATTATATTTTCAGTTTTTTAACAGAAAAAAAGATCTATATGAATGGAGAGCCTAAGTATCATAAAGCTAAAATTACTTCCATATTTAGTGATTTTACATTCAGAATAATTCCCATTAAAATAGTCCTAACTGATTCTTTAGAAACTTGGCAACTTTATTCTAAAATTTAGATAGAAGAAGGAGCTATAATGATATGTATCTATACCTCTATTCATATATAAGTATATATGTATATAAATATATGTGTTTATATTCATATATATACACTATATCTAAATGTACGTTTATATAAGTATATATCATATATGCATTTTAGTTTAAGAATATACTTACAAAATTATATAAGGATATTTATATAACATATAATTATCTATAGACATCTGTACATAAGTATATATAAAATGCACGTTTCAATATATATTCAAATCTATAAAATATGTGTTGGATTTCATCAAATGATTTTTTTGGCATCTATAGAGATGATATATATATATAAATTTTTTTTCTACCTTCAGCTCATAAGGTTTATAGATTTCTAGTGTGAAACCGCTATTGTTTTGTAGAACACACTGAAAATCATTACAATGTATCCTAATTTTACCTACTATTCAGTTTAGTTTGCTAATGTTTTATTTAACAATGTTACATGCATGCTCGTGAGTGAGACTGACCTGTACTTTTCCTTTTTCTTTCTGTCCTTGCCCAATTTTGGAATCAAAATTATATTGACCTCATAGAGTGATCTGAGGAAAAGGTTCTCTAATCTCTAAAGAGTTTTTGGAACGTTAGAACGCTCATTTTCTTGGAAGTTTTGTGCTGACATTCAGGTAAGAGCACAGTGGCCTGGTGTTCTGACTATTCATGACCAGCATTGAACATGATTGCTTAGGACACACACTATACTCATTGTTAATGATTTTAAATTACGTCTTGCAAAACACTAGCCCATAAAATAATTTGCGTGTATTGTTTCCTTCACAGGATTATTGTTAACTACAGATTGAATTTCATTAATTTTTATAGAACCCTGGAGGTTTTCTATTTTTTTATTGAGTCAGTTTTGAGGGTTTTTTTTTTTTTTAGGAGGGATTTGTTATTTCATCTAGGTTTCCAAATGTATTGCCACAAAATTTTTATGCCACTTTCTTGTTTTTTTATACCTCTGCTGGGTCTATAGTTATGTTTCTTTTTCATGCCCCGTGTTTTTATTTGTGCTATCTCTTTCTCAGTCAATCTTGGCAGAAGTTGTTTCTCCGAAAACATTAATGAAAGACAAGTTTTGCTTTGTTGGTCTATTTCATTTGTTCATTTCATTTGTTTGCCATCTTGTTAATTTATATTCTTCTCTTTATTATTTCCTTACTTTAATTCCTGAGATTTATTTTGTTTTATTTTTTAATGTCTTAATTTGGATTGTCAGCTCATTATTTTTCAGTTACTAAAGAGTAATTTTTCCTCTTATTGTCGAATATAATTAGACGAGGCTATAATTTCCTTCTTAGTACTATTTTCACTGAACTTTTAAAAGTTATATATTCTCATTTAGTTGTAAATATTTGTTTAATATAATTTATTGTCAAGTTAGCTAACACACAGCGTATACAGTGTGCTCTCGGTTTGGGGGGTAGATTCCTGTGATTCATCACTACTTACAACACCCAGTGCTCATCCCAACAAGTGCCCTCCTCAATGCCCATCACCCATTTTCTCCTCTCCCCCCGCCCCTCCATCAACCCTCAGTTTATTCTCCGTATTTAAGAGGCTCTTATGGTTTGCCTCCCTCCCTCTCTATTGGAAACTATTTTTTCCCCTTCCCTTCCCCCATGGTCTTTTGTTAAGTTTATCAAGTTCCACATATGAGCGAAAACATATACCGGTCTTTCTATGACTGACTTATTTCACTTAACAAAATACCCTCCAGTTCCATCCACATCGTGGCAAATGGCAGGATTTCATTCTTTCTCGTTGCCAAGTAGTATTCCATTGTACAATTAGCAATAACATTTTTAAAATGCTTTCATTACTTTTTTTGACCCATTTCATATTTAGAACTTTTTATTTTTATTTTTTTTTTAACATTTATTTATTTTTGAGACAGAGAGAGACAGAGCATGAACGGGGGAGGGTCAGAGAGAGGGAGACACAGAATCTGAAACAGGCTCCAGGCTCTGAGCTGTCAGCACAGAGCCGGACACGGGGCTCGAACCCTCGGACCGTGAGATCATGACCTGAGCCGAAGTCGGCCGCTTAACCGACTGAGCCACCCAGGCGCCCCTAGAACTTTTTAAATTAACAAATATATGGCTATATTTTAATTCATCTTTTTGTTAATGATGGCTATTTTAATTTCACTTTGTCAGAGAACATTCCCTGTAACTATCTAAGTGTGGGACATCTGTAGAGACTCACACAGCCTAGAATATGGTCAGTCTATAAGTGTTCCACACTCAGGGGTGCCTGGGTGACTCCATCTATTAAGTATCTGACTCTTAATTTTGCCTCACGTCATTATCTCACGGTTTGTGAGTTCGAACCCTGTGTCAGGCTCTTCACTGACAGCAGGAGCCTGCTTGGGATTCTCTCTCTCCCTTCCTGTCTCTGCCCCTCCCATACACACTGTCTCTCTCTCCTTTAAAATAAATACTTAGGGGCGCCTGGGTGGCTCAGTCGGTTAAGCGTCCGACTTCAGCTCAGGTTGCGATCTGGCGGTCCGTGAGTTCGAGCCCCACGTCGGGCTCTGGGCTGATGGCCCAGAGCCTGGAGCCTGCTTCCGGTTCTGTGTCTCCCTCTCTCTCTGCCCCTCCCCCGTTCATGCTCTGTCTCTCTCTCTCTCAAAAATAAATAAACGTTAAAAAAAATTTTTTTAAATAAAATAAATAAACTTTCAAAAACATAAATGTTCCAAATGTGCTTCAAATAGATTATGTTATGCCTTTCTGGATAAGGCTTCTCTATATGTTATTAAGTCAAGCTTGTTGATTCAATATTCATTTATTAATATGCTAACCATAGTCACTATTAATATTACTTTATTTCTTGACTTATAGTAATTGACAAACGTGTGTTGAAATTTCCCGTGCAGACAGGAGATTTGCACTTTTCTCCAGGTACATCAAATTTCTTTTCTTTATGTTAAGCACAGCTAATTGTTTACAAATTTATAATTGGTATTTAACAACTCTTATGAAATTAAGTAGCCCTTTCTATCACTAATAAGGCCTTTTTATTTGCAAAATAATAAATAAAATATGGTGTCATTTATATAAATTTTGCAAATATACAGCTATGCTTATGGATATTATGGAGTTAGATATTAAAATAAGATATTTCCTATTCTTCCAATGGACTATGTCCTCCAAGCTGAAAATATCCATCAGTTTGGAAGAGGTTATATGTGTGGCAAATCATCTCCAAGTCTGCGACTGTCTTAATTTCAACAGTATCTTTTGGAGATCAAATGGACAGCAAAGTGACAACAGTTAGCAACAGTGTTGTATATTTGAAATTTGTTAACAGAATAGACCTTACGTTTTCACAACACACACCCCCCACTCCCTACACACAGTAGTAATTGTGTAGAGACGCTGGGCACATTATTTAGCTTGATTGTGGTAATTTTTTAACTCTCTCTATGTGGTTGTATACCTTCAGTTTATACACTTTTTATATGCTTAAAGACATCTCGATAAGGTTGTTTTAAAAAAGACACACAACACTATACATCAACAAATTCAACAATGCAAACATTTCTCAAATGGTTACAATACCTTTTGCTTTTGATGGTTACCAGAGTTTTCTTCTGGTATTTTTTTCTTCCCTGTCTTTTCCCATTCTTTCATTTTTCATTCTTTCATTTTCAGGCATTCCATCCCCTTCTGTTTCCTGTAAAGAGTATGACTGGATACTTCTTTAACCCCAGTAATCAGAGTCTCTGCCTTTTAAATGTTGGGTTTTGCCCGGTCAGAGCATTGAGATTACTGATATGATTGCACTCGCTTCCACTATCCCCCTGTTCACTAATTTTGACTCTGTTGGTATTAGACTTCTGTGTTTTTCCTCCACTCCCTCACCACTTCTCATTCTGTCTTCTTCTCTCTTCACCCCTCCAGACTTTCCCTTGTGTGGCATTCTGGGTACTTTGCCCATACATTCTTTCAGTTCAGTAATAATCTCTAAGTTGGTGCTTAATATGCTATTTTCCCATACATTGGGCACTTAATTTTGGAAACATTTTTTTTTAAATCTCATATTCCATTTGCATCTTTTTCAAATCTGGCTGGTCATCTTTATTGTGTCTTGGTTTATTTTGCTCCAGAGGTCCCACGAAGCACACTGGGCTTTTGCATGCTATGGAGGGTGTAATTTGGTTCTGAAATGGGACCTACTCGTAATACCTCCTTTTCTTTCTAGCGGTGTAGATGCTTTCTGATTAATTTCCACCACCCCACAGATTTCACGTACCCCCAACATAACATAAGGCATGACTCTCTGTGAATTGTTAGCACTAATAATAATCCCTTAATAAAAATATAATTCTGGAGCTCATCCCATTCATTTTCTTCCTTGATACAGAGCAGGTCTTATTGACAAAAGTTACCAGGCAAGGAGGATATTCTCTTGATGTCATTTATCTACGGAATTAGTCTTTAATTTGCCTAGCATGGCCCTGGGGCAAGCCTAAACCCAAAGACAGATTAATGACCCCCAGCTGTTCCCCCCAACCAATTAGACACAATTCACATCACTGCCCTAGGGTAGGCTGCAGCTCAGATTTTACCCACAAGGCCACGGTAAACGTCACTCTCGGACCTCGGCCCCACTGTGACAGAACCATGGCCCCAGAGGTTTAGCTTAGAAGTAATTATTGCCAATTGAAAGAGAGATTATTCCCCAAATTACCACCATGTTGACTCTGTTACTAAGCCAGTCTCCCAAACTGAACTCGCAGAGCATCACTGGAATAAGGGAATGTAAATGTGTTGCTGGTAATGGGAACGGGAGAAGGAATTCTTTTCTCGATGGCTTGTGCTTCTCCTCAGCTTTAAGAAAGAAGTTTAAGTACTGGGGCACCTGGGTGGCTCAGTCCGTTAAGCATCTGACTTTGGCTCAAGTCATAATCTCATGGCTTGTGAGTTTGAGCCCCACGTTGGGCTCTGTGCTGACAGCTCAGAGCCTGGACCCTCCTTCCGATTCTGTGTCTGTCTCTCTCTGTCCCTCCCCCACTCATTCTCTCTCTCTCTCTCTTTCTCTCCATCTCTCTCTCTCTCTCAAAAATAAACATTAAAACATTAAAAAGAAAGTTCTGTTACTGAAGTTACTCTCACTTAACTGCAACCCCATTTTCTACGGACGGCTCCTCCTTACCGTGTTGGGCCCAGATGGGATGAGAGCAAGTCCGGACAGTGACCTCCATGGATGATCATTGGGTCCCCCTGGACCAATCCATACCTTTCACCCAGTGAGCAATCACCAGGCTTCATCTCGCTGCCCCCGTGCAGCAGCTGTTCGAGGAAGAGGGACTATCACAGTGTAGCAACGGTTCACTATGTACAAGAGCATGCTCCATAGGTGACCCCATGTTATGCTTACAGCATCCCTATGAAACAGGTACTATTAGCATTTGCATCTTATAGGTGAAGCACTTCAGACCTACAAAGGGTAAATTACTTGTCCAGAATCACATAACTGGAAAGTTGCCGAGCTGGGGGAAGGACAGCTGCTTCCTTGTTTTCTATCACTTATCTCTACAACTCTATGAGGCAGGTGCTATTCCCACTGCGTCGTGAGGAAACCAAACCACAGAGAGGTTAGGTAACTGGGGCAACATCACACAGCCTGTGTGTGGCAGAGGAGGGATTGACAGCAGGGCAACCTGGGTGGAGACATGCTGTGTCGCTGAAAGTCTCCATCCCCTAATAGAGCTGGAAGGTGTGGAGAGCGTGTCACTTCATTTCTTATTCTACATGACTTCCTGACACTAATAAATCTCTGCTGTGGCCCAGCCTCCGTCTGAAACTCGTATTTATATTAATATACGTTTTAAAGAAAATCACGTTAGTGTAGAGTGAGAATAAGTAAATAGTAGTCTAGTCTGGAAGGGAAGTGGGAAGATGGATGGAGAAACGTATTAACGTTGAGAGGCAGGAGAACCTTCTTCCGACATACAGTTGTGACTTGGGTCTTCCTTTATGTATTGAAGAGGGAAGTGTCCATTCTCTGTTACTTAGAATTGGGTTTCTCAACTCTAGTCATCTTCAGCCTCTACCCAATATCCTAGACGCCATTCTCTGTTACTTAGAATTGGGTTTCTCAACTCTAGTCATCTTCAGCCTCTACCCAATATCCTAGACGCCAATATCCTTCCAGCCACCCCAGTTGTGGCAATCAAAAATATCTCCAGACATTGCTAAATGTCCCCTAGGAAGAAAATCACTGCTAGTTGAGAAACACTAATTGAGGGGGAATCTCAGAGAGCAAATATCAAATAATTCCCCGGCCTCTAAAATTAGACACTGCCTGCACTGAGCTGGTGAGACTGAGCGAGAGAGGGGGGGATTATCCTGAACAAGAGCTGAGTCGGGGCCCAGTGTGGTCGCACTCTCCTCTTAACAAGGGAAGGGGGATGAGAGAGGTCAGGGGGATAGCCAGAGACCACGGGTACATTCCGAAAATACACCTCCGGAGAGCTTAGAGCCAGGGTGCTGGAGCAAATGCTTGGTGATATGGGGGAGAAAAGACGCCTCTTCCTTACTAGAATCTCGTCTAGTCCTCATGACAATACAACAAAGGAGGTGTCGCTTATATTTCTGTTTTACAGATGAGGAAAGATGCCAAAGACATTGTAGACTTGCCCAAGATTAGAAGGTGAGGGAATTAGAACAGAGGAGAGAAGTGTCTGACTTCATGTCTGTACTCTTTCCGGGCACCCTAGGATATAGGGAGAATCTTCTAGAGATAATGTGGAATGATTCATACAAAGCTGTCTTTTCATCCATTTATTTAGCGACACATACGCACACTCACACCATGAAGATGCTATGCTCTATCCACCAGGGATACAAAGATAAATGAAATCCAACCCCAGTGTTACAGAGCTCAGATTACTGACAGAAAAAAATACATGTTAAAAAAAATTACAATGCAGAGTGCTAAACGTGCCGGAAGAGATACATACATGGAAGGGGTCATGGGAATGTACAAGAGCAGAGCCTATCACAGCCTCAGGAGGCGGGGGAGGAGGGGAGTGTACTCAGGGGAGGTTTCATGGAAGAGGTGGCCTGTGAATTGAGTCCAAGGATGTCAGGAGTCGAGGAAATGACAATGTACCATTACAAACCAGCTGCCAAAAATTGCAGCTTGGTTCTGACCACAGAAAATGCACTAATTTTTTTTGTTAAAGGGAATGCAGACTATACCGGGCTGGGATGTCCCTTCCCTGGGGAGTGAGTAGGAGGAATGATTGCCATTTGTATTGGTCAAGGTCCTCCAAAGAGACAGAACTAATAGAAGATAGAAGACAGACAGAGAAAGAGGGAGACATCAGAACGGAGGGAGGAAAGGTGGAAGGGAGAAAGAGATTTTCAAAAATTGCTCACACAATTATGGTGGTCGGCATATACAAAATCTGAAGTGGGGGCTGGCAGGTGGGAAGTTCAGGTAAAAAGTTGATATTGCCATCTTGAGCCTGAATTCCTCGAGACAGATGGCAGGTGGGGAAACTCAGGCAGAGCTTCTACTCTGCAGTCTTCAGGAAGACCTGTTTCTTTTTTGGGAAAACTCAGTCTTTGCTCTTAAGACCTTCAACTGATTGGATGAGGCCCACCCACATTATGGAGGGTCATCTTCTTTACTCAAAATCTACTGGTTTAAATGTTCATCACATCCATCCACATCTATACTGGTGTTTGACCAAACCTCTAGGCACCGTAGCCTAGCCCAGCTGATTGCTACACTAACCGCCGTACCATTGTTGGTCATTTATTAATCACCCCCAGAAAGGATCATAATTTCACACCTGGAAACCTGTTAGAGGTGGGAAGTGAGAATCTCTGTCACCACATGCGCTCCAGGCTTCAGTGCCTCTGGAGAAGTTGTTCCCGGGGGAGGGGGGGGGGGGGGGGGGGGAAGAGGTGGGGAAGGAAACACAGGAGCTAAATTCAGCTGAATATTTTAGTACCCCCTTAGGGTCATAAATCCTGATAAACTTTCACCCTAAAGTAGGTCCAGGTTTTGGTAATTCAACACTCATTTAAAATATTCAAAAGCGATTGTTTGTTAATGAACCTAAGGTGAATTTTTTCACAAAATAATAAATTAAACAGCGATTTTCTTGTTGTTGGAGTTTGAGGAAGCCTTTCACGTGTTTCTCATGCCATACGCTAAATGTCTTGGCTTGAGCTGTGTGTGTGTGTGTGTGTGTGTGCCCATGTGTACTCATTCCTGTTTCTTAATTGACCAAAGGATACAGTAATTTCATTCAGGTCTATTACACCAATGTGTGCCTGGGCACGTCTGTGTATATATAAGCTATAAGGTCTCAGGTTTTGGCACAGTGAGAAGCATTGATTTCCATGAACATGATTTGTTGATTATATAAGGACCATTACTTCCACTTAAAAAAAAAAACACAGTTTATTTATTTTGGGAGAGAGAGGGAGGGAGGGGCAGAGAGAGAGAGGAAGTCAGAGAATCCCAAGCAGGCTTCTCACAGTCAGCACAGAGCCCCATGTGGGGCTTGAACAATGAAATCGTAACCTGAGCCCCAATCAAGAGTTGGATCCTGAATGGAGCCGCCCAGGCACTCTTTATTTCCGCTTCTGAAAAGTGAAATTATCCAAGAAAGAAGTCCCCATGCAGAAGTCTATTGGATTATGTTTCTGGAGTTTACTGTCATTTTTTGATCTCTTCATTAAAAAAAATGATTTATAAGGAACATATCAGATTCGTACTCCACAATCCTTCATTTAGTTACCAGTTAATTCATTGCAGAATCCCCACACTTCGAAAGGGAACCCATACAAAGAAATTTCTGACAAATCTAACATGAATCAATCAGTAGGGAAAAAAAAAAAGTTTTCCTTCAAACTTTGCCCTACGTTTGTTTTAGCCAAAAGGCTGAGAAGCAACTCCCCAAACTTCACCCTGATGGAGAAGAGAAGGCGTATGAAGTCCATGAGAAATGGCAGGCATATCGTTAATCAAATAAATGTGATTCCCACAGCAAGAACTTCACTCTGTTCTGTAGAATGAAGAGGGAAAGGGGGCTAGAAAGAACATGATCAATTATTCAGGCTTAGGAGGCAGTGATAAAAATGTAAATGTAACCCTACCCCTGACTCTTTGCCCCAGCTGAATAAATTCAGACTAGAAACTGAATCAGCATCTTGCCTCTGATGAAAACCAATCGAAAGTACAAAGACAGAAAGAAGAAAGCCTCAGAAGCTCTCTGGAAATGACAGATAAATTGATCAAACATAACCGTAACCCTAAGATGAAACCGTTTTCCTGATCATGTACCTCAGGCCAAGGGGTCCTTCCAGCTCTCCTCAGATGAAGACACTTGTACTCCAAGAATCAGGTCTTACTGATCCGGTCTTACTTTTAAGCCTAAAGGTGATTATTATTTCATTAATCATGGTCATGTCTACTCTTCCATCGTGAGCGCATGTCATGTTTTCCCAAGAGCAGTACATTAGCCTCATTTCGTCTTGAATCATTATATCCCTTCCCAAGGATGATCTCTGCATGCATGGATCCAAACTGCCCATCAGTAGCTCTATATGCCAAACTGAGGGCCGACAACAGCCCCGTGCTTGGCCTAACGTTACAGTTTAGAGAACAAAAGATAAGAAAACCTCCCCGCACAGCAATGGAATAAAAACAATTTTTCCCATATCTATTTTAAAACAGATGAAGACTATTTTTCCCCTTCCCTTCCCCCATGGTCTTCTGTTAAGTTTCTCAAGATCCACATATGAGTGAAAACGTATGATATCTGTCCTTCTCTGACTGACTTATTTCACTCAGCATAATACCTTCCAGTTCCATCCACGTTGCTGCAAATGGCATGATTAGAGGGAGGGAAGCAAACCATAAGAGACTCTTAAATACAGAGAACAAACTGAGGGTTGATGGCGTGGTGGGAGAGAGGGGAAAAATGGATGATGGGCCTTGAGGAGGGCACTTGTTGGGTCCTGTATGTAAGCGATGAACCACGGGAACGTACCCCCAAAACCAAGAGCACACTTCACACACTGTATGCTAGCCAATTTGACAATAAATTACATTACAAAAATAGAGTAGCCATTAGTATTGCTCTGATTATCATTGCTGATGGGGCTACCATTTATTTTTATTTTTAATGAGTATGTATTACTTTAAAATAAAAACTAATTCTTTCAAAAAGCAAAAAAACAAAAAAACCAGATGAAGAGATATGATATAAATGTGAGTGAACATATTTTTCTTGTACAGCTCAGTGATTAAAAGCCTGCGTTTAGAATCCAGCCTCCCTCCGTTCAAAGACGGACCTGCCATTCCAAGGTAGCCAGCAGGCTCAACTTTCCTCAGACTTTCTCATCTCTGACACAGGGATAATTACAGGGTTTGTTCTGAGGACCAAGCTTAGGACACATCTGGCACGTAGTAAGTGCTCAGTAAGCGTGAGTTCTTATTAATACTGTGCTTACGTTAACCACTGGCCATGCCCTCAGGGGTTGGACACATGCAGTGCCCTGAGCCACTGGTGCACATCTTTGTAACCGCACCACCGCGCCTGTCCCTGTACGTGTACAGAGAGAGTTACACGCTAATGCTCCTTCCCAATTTGGCTATCAGCTCTTAGGAGACTTGTTAGTGTCACGGTTTAATATAAATTACAGAATTCTATCAACGTCAGATAATGAACCTGTTCACCAATATCCACTGGGTAGTGCCCAGAATTATGTCAACCATGATGGGGCACTGAAGAACCAGAGAAAGCCTTCTAGACATTGGCAACAGTTGAGGGAGAAAAAGGCTTATCTCAAACTACTAAAAGATTAAGCTATTATGTGAATTGTGTAATTACGGACAGTTATACAATAAGCTAACATATCATAATGTGCTACTTGTGGGTTTAGAATTTTCTGCAAGGGAGAATGAGAGATGATGAAGCGGAGCGGGAGACAGGCACACAGCTTCCCCGCCCCCCGCACCGTCAGGTGGGGCTGCTGAGACTCCACATCCTTGCACAGCTTTCTTTTTCCAGAAATTATTTAACCAGACAACTGTCATTAAAAAACAAAAACAAAAACAAAAACACGAGGGCACCTGGGTGACCCAGTAGGTTGAGCGGCCGACTTGGGCTCAGGTCATGATCTCGCGGTTCACGAGTTGGAGCCCCACGTGAGGCCTGCTGCTGTCTCCGCGGAGCCTGCTTTGGATCCTCCGTCCCCCTCTCTCTGTCCCTCCCCTGCTCACGCTCTCTCTCAGAAGGAAATATTTAAAAAAATAATAGCGAAAAAAATGTTTTAAATGAAACCAAAAACTCCTTCAGTGACACGATGATATTGTGCGGGGATGTCAACAGCGGCTTGCCCACTCCACCTTTGCACATGGCCCAGTGGCATTTTCTCAGGGACTGAGCAGGGAAACTGTCAGGTCAGGGCTGCCTTGACTGTCCTGGCAACTACACCCACCCCAACCCGCCCGAGAACGTCCTGCACATCAGCAACGTGCCTACCCTCATTTCTGTCTGTCCTGCCCTGCTTTCCTCCCTGGCTGTCGCCAGAGCCAAGGGACGAAGGTTAACTGTCACCCTTTCATTACGTCGGTGTCACTCGCGAATGGAGGGGGACTGTTTACACAGCTCTCTTCCTCCCTAGGCAGGATTTTGTCCCTGGCCCTGCCCTCTGAGGTCACCCCAGGGGCACAGGCTGGGCATGGCTTGCAGTCAAGTGTGCCTGTCTGTCTGGGGAAGGATCGGATTTAGGCCCGGGCATGTTAGTTTTTGGTTGTTTGATAGTTTGCCTTTTAAGCCAATGCATTGGCAAGTCTGTCACATAAGCGATTCGGGGAAGTTCGAGCAAAGACTTCCTCCCGGCCCCTCCTCAGCAGCCCGCATGGCACCTGCTCGGCCAGGCAGCTTGGCTTGCCCGCCTAAACATTTCTGCTCTGGAAGGACAACATGTCCGGGCTGATTCATGAGCTGTGGTTTTGTCACAGTGAGTGATGGGCTGGACTTACTTCTTCGGAGTGAAATTCCTATCTGAGCGACCTCACCTTGAATAAATCAGGCCATAAATTGCACAGGGACCGTCTTTCCAGGTACTGCAGACCCGTTCTGAGCCCAAGGCACTGGGTTGGGTGCTGGGTAAGGATTTAAAAACATAAGTCATATCTAGTTCTTGCCCTCATGTTGACAAGAATTTCGTATTACTAAGAGATTGGCAGGGAGTGGAGGCAAGAATATCAATTATACGACAGCCCCCACCCCCCTTCCCCCGGGTGGCTCAGTTACTTAAGCATCCAACTCTTGATTTCGGCTCAGGTCACGATCTCATGATTTGTGAGTTCGAGCCCCGTGACAGCACAAAGCCTGCTTGGGTTTCTATCACCCTCTCTCTGGGCCCCTCCCCTGCTTGCACTCTCTCTCAAAATAAATAAAAATAAGCTTAAAAAAATAGCACCGTTTGGATATAAGGCAGAAAAGTTCAGGTTGGTAGTTCAGGAGAAGCTTTGGAAGTTACAGGCACAGGGAACAGCAGGAGCAGAAGCACTGATGTGGAGAGACCAGGCGTATTGGCAGGCCAGTGAGCAGAAGTGTATGGAGTTCATAGGTCATCAAAAGCACTCTTTTGGGGGAAGCAGGGGATCTCCTAGAACAGCCGCCAACTGTCCTTTTCCCAGGGTTTGAGACTTGCCCTCTCTTGCACACCGCACTCAATTTAGGGCCCACATCACTTTAGTTTATTGAAACTCAGAATGCATACCAAAGCCCTCAAGAGTGGTCTCAGACACTGAGCCTTTGTGGCTTCCAAACATCAGAGAGCCATTGCCTAGGAGGGGGAGACACAGGAGCTCCTCACTCTGCCCGTGGACTCCTGGAAAATAACATGGTGAAGTTACCAGGCAGCTGAAAGTCTCACACAGAACTAGCCTGTATGCTTTTTCCGATCTCGCTAATATTAAAAGCTGGAAAACTAGGTAATTACAAAAACGATCAATCATTAGAATGAGCTCTTCTGGGAACGAAGGAGCACTGCACACTTGAAACAGTGGCCAAATACTTCTGTCAAGAATTCTGTGAAAGGGACCCTGTTGCTAAGTGGGAGATTGGCTCAGCTCACGTTTCCGAACCCAAATCCTGCTGTGGCCCAGAAAACTATTTAGGGACCTTGATGTGGATAACAGGAGTGAAGAAGAGGAGAGAAGCAGGAAGGAAACAGATGAGCAGGAACAGAGGGACAGAGCAAGGAAAAAAGGAAGAATGCAAAAACGAAGAAGAAATTGTTTGGCAATGCGTGGGCCGGTTTTTCAAATGACTGAAGCAGAATAAGTCAAAATTCTATTATGACAAATATCTGAAGTGAGCTCTTCAATTTTATAACAAAAGCATGAACATGGACACTTTGGTCATGAATTTTATAAGAGATCGGATTGGGCTATCATTTGATTGCAAGATGGGGGTTAAAGGTCAGCTTTAAGATGAACAAACTCCAAATACTAAGATAAGACATGATGGCCTTCGCTTTTCTTTCCTTTTTTTTTTTCCCACTCAAAGACACTATTTACTTTGTGCAAGTCAAGCAGGA
This sequence comes from Prionailurus bengalensis, assembly GCF_016509475.1. Lineage (NCBI taxonomy): Eukaryota > Metazoa > Chordata > Mammalia > Carnivora > Felidae > Prionailurus > Prionailurus bengalensis. The sequence continues at coordinate 202,733,464 of NC_057345.1, forward strand.
TGATCTGTTGAGAGGTACGTGGTAAGTGTCAAAGCATGAAACCTGTACATATTTTCCACATTTTCCATTTGCCCTGGGTTACGGTAGCTGGCGTCGAGTGAAAAAAAAAAGATCTGGAAGGATTCTAGCTCTTCACTACCATCGAGCTGTGTGACCTTTCCTTTTGTAATGAAAACCAAGCCAGTCAGATTAAAACTACCAGCCCATTGAGTGAGATAATTTATATGACAGTGCCTTGAAGTAAATAAAAATCACTGTGTCCTAGTAAGGTATCATTATGCAAATAGAGGTATAATGCGAGGTTCCCGACACCAGCGGTCTGGATGTGCCCCAGGGCTTCTGTCATCTTTAAACACATGCTCTCTTGCATCTGGATGCATTAGGGTAGATGCACACTGAGAACAGAAGATCTTCCAGACCCTCTAATATCTAGGCAACTACAGTGTGGTCAGCGGAAATTAGAAGTAAATGGGAGAGTAAAAATAAAAGATTTTGAATTATGCTTTCCAGAATTTGGAGCTGTTTCGGGGATTTCATTGGAATGGGAGAGATGGCTAGGTTCTAAGTTCTGGGATTGATAATTTCGTATCTTTCTCTGAAAGTTTAACATAGCACATGCCACCTAGAAGGTGCCCAGGCAGTGTTAGACCTTAAGCTACATGGTATGCATCATTCAATATGGGCAAAGTTGTGTTGTGATACAATCCTGCCCACCCCAGCCCCACCCCCCCATATCAGTGGCTTAACACAACAAACGTCTATTTCTTATTCATGCTACACCTCCCTAGTGTCTTGGGTGTAAGTTCTGTCCCATCTGCTCTTCCCCACCGGATCCATCTCCCTGAAGCAATGGCCATCTGGAGCGCTGCCGGTCACTATGGCAGAGGGAAAGAGCCCCGAATGGTTACACACAAGCCTCTCAATGCTTTAGCACGGAAGTGACGCCCATCACATACTCACAACGCATTGGCCAGCACTGGTCACGTGACGCCACCCCAATCCGCAGAGCACCAGGAAGTACGATCCTACCATTCCTCCGGAAGGTGGAGAGCCTGAAGTATCTGGTCACTTGTGTTAATGATAATAGCGTGACTCTTTGTTGTCATACTATGTGCACTTGAATAAAATTGAAGCAGTCTACTTGAGTAAAAGATATGATATTGCCCGTGGCTGAGTCTGCATTAACATGGCCCAAACCCAATCATCAACATGGAAAACCAGAGGGCGCAGGGGGTCTTAAGTACAGGAGTGTACCTGAGTTCCAGCTGTCATCGTTGACATCATCTCAGCATCTTGCACCAGAAGAAAGCTCAGTGTGAGATGGCCCTCAGGCTACCTCACTCACCTCCCTGCTGAGGAGGAAACGCTTAATGAAAATTTCTGTAAATACGGTTTTTGCTGTCTACTTGCTAGAATTACTTCCCTACAGTGGGGACAGTGAAGAAGACTGTCCCAAGTCAGGTTGGCCCTGTAGCCAGTGAAGATGGCAGGTGGTTTAAATGGCACCAGGATAGTCAGTCAGAGAAAGATAAATACTGTATGATTTCACTCGTAGGTGGAATTTCAGAAAGAGATGAACATCAGGGAAGGGAAGGAAAAATAAAATAAGATAAAAACAGAGAGGGAGGCAAACCAGAAGAGACTTCTCTAAATGTCTTGTTGTTGTTGTTTCAGAGGGGGAGTGTGTGAGCGAGGGACAGAGAGAGAGAGGGTGAGAGACAGAGAACCCCACGCAGGCTCCCAACTGTCAGCACAGAGCCCAAAGCAGCTGTGGAATTCACCCGAAGTGGAGCTCGAGCTCACAAACCATGGAGATCATGACTTGAACCGAAGACCGTCGCTCAACCGACTGAGCCACCCAGGTGCCCCAAATCATAAGAAAGTCTTCACTGTAGAGAACAAATGGAAGGTTGCCCGAGGGACTGGTGGGGGTGGGGGTGGGGGGGCTAAATGGGTGATGGACACTGGGGAGAGCGTTTGTTGGGATGAGCCCTGGGTGTCGTAGGGGAGAGATGAATCACTAAATTCTACTCCCGATGCCGGTACTATATGTTGACTAACTTGAATTTAAATAAAATCTTGGAAAGAAAACTAAATAAATAAATAAACTATACCAGGAGAGCACCACCTGTCTCTAGGGCAAAGGGTAGAAACCTCACAATACTAGGAGTCAGATAAGTTTCCTAGAGTCCAAAAAGTGGTAGCCAGAGGCATGATACCCGCGGCTATCTCACAGGGTTCTTGCACCCTTAGCAGATGCCTGACCGCCTGCTCTGCCCATCCCCTGAAAAATTCTAAGAGTCTCCAGGGTACGTTTCACAAGGCCTTAACCCGCAGTTTCTCTGTTCTAGAAGGTTCTAGAAGTGTTCTAGCACTTTCCTTCAGGAGGCCACAATGCCAGCCCAGGCATTGCTGATATTGCCCTCCATCTGTCCACATCTTTAGTCGGTCTTCCCACGCCATGGTGCACGAGAGGTCCCCCAAGGAACTCAGCCACTGACACGGCTCCTCCTAAGTGCTACTGCTCCTCAGCCAGTCCCTCTCTGGAGCCCTCTTCATCTCAAAATACACTGAGAAAATTGGCCAGGAAGAGAATTAACCCTTCTCTTCATGTGGGGGAAAGGAGTAGGGGACGGGTCCCTAAACATTCGTGACGCTTGTGTGACAAATAACATGGTGTTTAGTTAAACTTGCGTGTTGGTGTTTAGAAACAGTCTCTGTGATGTCAGCAACCCAGGCATGGATGACAGGGACTGTACCAGATGGCAGTTACCTGTGAATCACCAAGGTGCCCCCCGGATCACTCCTTACTTTCTATCCATCGATTAAGTTTTGTTGTGGATTACTTTAATTCACAGAATGCACCCAATGTGCTCAGACCATTGATGGATGCACAGTGGGCCCTACATAAATATTTTCTTGTTGTTACTATTGCTAAGTGTCCAAGTCCTTCCTTGAGAAGCAATTCTCTCTCAAAAGGCTCCTGAGACCCACCGCAAACCAGCTTCCGGAGGGTGCTTCCCAAATTGCCAGAAAATTCCCAAACATGTCTGAAGTACTCCTAAAACTCATGTAATCCTCACGATTCTGCCAGCCAGAAACTATTATCCTCACATTGTACATAAGAAAACTGAAGTCCAGAGAGGTTAAGTAACTTTCCCAAGGTCACAGAGTAAGAAGTGACAGAGCCAGCTTTCAAATTCAGTTCTGCATGGCTTTGAACTCATTAATACCACAAGGAGGCTGAAGGGTTACAGCAGTGATTCTCAACCAAAGGTGATTTTGCAAGCCCAGAAGATATTTGGCAATCTCTGGAAACAATTGTCACGATTGGGAGATGGGGTGAAAGGGCGCTACTCACGTCTAGTGGGTAGGGGTCAGGAATGCTACTGACATCCTACAATGAAGAGGACAGTCTCCTACAACAAAATAGTATTGGTCCAAAATGTCAATGGTGCTGAGGTTCAGAAACCCTGGGTTATAGGAAGATAAGTCTTATCAAATTGTTAGACAAGGTTAAGCAAGGGGAATGTCAGAAAGGACACACTGAAAAATGCATTTGTGATTAGGGGATGAAGTGGGATTTAGAGAGAGGTAGAGAATAGTAAAGAGAGCCGCATAAACAGTAGGGAAAGGAACACAGCAGGTATTTGCGGAAAAAGTCCATGCACAGGAACAAAGTGGCAACAGAAATTGGAAAGGTAAGCTGGGGCCCGATCTGGGGAGGCCTGGAATGCCAGAATTCAAGTGCAGAGAGCCTAGGACAAAGAAAAATCCTAAAGGATCTCAAAGCATTTGTCTTTGGGCTGCTGACACAGCTTACCCAAAAACATGTGTCTGTACATAAATTCATTCCCTTCAGACTCAAGCATTCTGCTCAGTGTGATCATAGATTGCCTTCCGCCATCTTAGTCCTACCCCAGGACTTGACGAAGGGAAACCCGGGGCCCAGGGCAGGAGGGTACCTGCACGCAGTCACTGGCAAGTTAGTGACTAGCCTGGAACCAGAACTGAATCTTAGAATGAGATCCAGTCATTAACCCCATTAAATTCATGGTGTAACTTTGTGTCTGTAGTTGGGTTTCTGGAATCCCAAGAGCACAGCCAGCCTCTTTTCCCTTCAATTGTGTTTAATCGGCCTTCTTCTTTATTTTTTTAAGCTTATTTATTTATTTATTTACTTATTTATTTAGAGAGAACAGGGGAAGGGCAGAGAGAAGGAGACAGAGGATCAGAAGCAGATTCTATACTGTTAGCCCAGAGTCTGACATGGGACTCAAACTCATGAACTGTGAGATCATGACCTGAGCCGAAACCAAAGTCAGATGCCTAACTGACTGAGCCACCCATATACTTGTATGAAAAAGATTTTGGGGGAATTCTCTTTATACCTTTCCCCATTCCTACTTGAAGCACCCAAAATGTACAAAGCCAAATATACTCATGCAAATCAAATAGTACTTTTCCACTTTTAAACAAAACAAAAAAAAAACCCCAGTATTGTTGAGGAAAAGGGTAGGGATAAATGGAAGGGCCATTGCTTGCCCTTTGAAAGCACTTTCCAAGGATCATGATTGGACTGGGCCAGTATTTCCCATTTCCTGCTTTGCATGTGGGCTCAACTTTAATGAAGACTTGAGATTTGGCTGAAAAGGCAAGGAACATACTCTTAAAAAGAATCCCAGGGACAGATCCAGTTGAGGCAGCTTGTACATAGAGCCAACCTTTGACCCACAGCACAGTTCACAGCCTGAGATCTCGGTTTGGTAATTGTTGTGTTTCTTCCTCCCAACTGGGCAAAGAAACTACATTCCCAAGACCACGCCACTGCAACGTAAAGGTTATTTATTTCCAAACAAAAGAATTAGGAAATGTGAACTTTACGGTTTGAAGACCAACATTAACTCATCTGCTGGAGACAGATGGTATTTAGTATTTTCAATGAAGAGGCTGTAAAATGTGAAAACGTAATACATCTGGGATGAGTCATCAGGGTGAGTTAATTTGCTAAAACCTTAGCTTTCGCATTTCCTGATTAGATTTGTTTCTGTTTTCCATCCTTCATCCTGCCATCTGTGACCCTAACAATTTTCCATTTAACACAGAGAAAATACTTTGAATTTTCCTTTATTTGCAGTCTCACCTAGGGTCATTCTAGGGTATTGTCCTCAGGCTTAGTTTGAAGTGACAGTGAATCAATTTGCAAGAAAGACCTTAATATGAAAGTATCATTTAATATAAAGGAGTCAGGTCAGCTTGATAGCATAATATAGCCACTGAATACTGTACATGCATAATCTTTTCTTTTCTTTCTTTCCTCCCTCTCTTCCTTCCTTCCAGTCATTTCCTACTAGTGGTTCCTCCTTCCACACCTGCTTATTCCTGCTAAGTGTTCGTGTGAGTCCTATCTATAATCTTTAGCTTGGAGAGATGGGATTTTGTTTTGTCTTTTTTGTTTTAGTTTTGTTTTTGTTTTTCTTCATGTATCCCTTTAGTGTGCCGGATTTCTTATTTAATTCTATGAAACAGAGAGCCCCATCTTCATTTAATGTATTCAATAGGTATTTCTTAAATGTCTCACATATATGCATCCCTTTAGTAATTCTCATGATACTTGGAAAGCTACGAAGGTCCAATACAGCATCAGAAAAGAAATGTTATGATGAGACATTCACAAATGGCGGGTAGCTCCATTTGTGGTACAAAACCTTCCTCTGCTTTTTCCTGAATTAGTCTACACAGAGTTTTCCCCCAGGGACAACCTGAAATCCCATCTTTCTCGAGTGTCCCTCTTTCCTTTCCCTAAGGACCCAGCCCGTCTTTGTGCAACTCTATCCATCCCCTACAGAATTCACCCAGACTTCACCCTGGAAGTGTGATCGGTCAGATCCTTCTAGGAGAATGTTCTACTGAACCAACAAATGTTTCTCCTGCTAATATTTGTTGGGGATTTAGAGATGATAGTTAATGTCATCTCTTCCATTTCACGTTGGCACCAACTGAAACTTAGACACGGAATTTAGACTATGGGGAGAGAAAAACATCAGCCTAGTGGCTAATAAAACTCCTTTGGAAACTATGGCCTGGATCCATGGCCACAACTGACCTTCTCAATACTTCTCAGTTCTCAGATCTAGACCTTAGGACCTATTCTTAGTGGATTGTGAGGGTCTGCTGAGAAGAGTCCCTTCCTCATACTCACTCTCTCATAGCCACTAGGCCCCAACAGTCAAGAGAAATCTTTCCTCTGGACAACTTCAAGTAGTTAGTCCTGCCTGGCTCCTGGCCTTCATGAGCTCAGTAATAAAGGGCAACATCCCATGAAAAAGAAAACTCAGAAGGGACTGGGCCACAGGTTTCTAAATCCTAAAACCCAATCACACATCACTTAAGACAAAGGTAGAGAAGGAAAGTAGAATGCTCCCTTGCTTTTCCCTTCTGAGTAATGAGGTGGAAACGTTCTCCCCATTTTGAAAACATGAAGAATGGAGCATGTTTCCTCCAACACTCTCAAGATTTTGTTCTTTTAAACCATTGGTTGTAATGGAACTTGTGCTTCACCAGGAGTTAGACTGTTCCCTCAAGTTCCCTTAGAGAAGTTCTATTCCCTGCTTTGTGAGGTCTCTCCTAGTTTCAACCTCCCCTCATTGTGTAGACTCCCTGGATCATGGAGGAAAGTTTTACTTTCGTTCTGGAACATTCTCAAATGGGTATGAATGGCATCTTAATTAAACACCCAGGACTTGAAATCCATTTCCCTGTCTATGTCCCATCTCAGGTTGTTACTTGCCAAGATGCCCAATACAACACAACAAAAGTTAACAGCAATACAATCCAAAATATGATGACAGCAGAATAAAAGTAACTCAAACTTGAATTTGAACTGCCTCCCAGTATTAAACTCCCAGGGAGCAATTAAAGTAAAAAATTCAAATCCCCCTTTACATCATAACTCAAAGAAACTGAAGGACAACATCCTTTTTTTTAAAAGGACAATATTCTTAAAGACTACAGAAATTAAATCCTAAATAATATCTTCTCCATTTTTTCAAAAAAGAGATGGTGCTTAGTCTACACAGTAGGGCTTTCGTATTCCTTGACAGTGTTCCTTCAGCCTCTACAGTCTCTCACTGGACCAGGGATAATTCCTTTAGGGTCTCCAGAGCTGGATCGATTAAAGCCAAATTCTTATGTCCTTATTTTTTTTTATCGTTTACTCATTTTTGAGAGACAGAGTATGAGGGGAGAGGGGCAGAGAGAGAGAGAGAGAGAGAGAGAATCTGAAGCAGGCTCCAGGCTCCAAGCCACCAGCACAGAGCCCGATGTGGGGCTCGAACTCATGAACCGCGAGATCATGACCTGAGCCGAAGTCGGACGCTCAACCGACTGAGCCACCCAGGTGCCCCAGTTATGTCCTTATTTTTAATGTGTGAGAAAAGTTGATAGAAATAGAATTGTCATAGTATATACCAATGGGTTCACAAGCAAAACACCTAGTGTTACAGAAAGGATGCAAAGATATATATACGTGCATACACACATACATACATACATGTCCCACAATCCAGTTTTTACTATGCAGTTTTAACATGTAATCTAGATGCACGTTACTGTTTCCAAAGACCATAATAGTGTGGTAGAGGAGGGTCAGAGGGTATAGTAACCAAAATAGTTTGGCTCACTTAAAAATCATTTCTAACTAACTCCTCACTCGCTGGCCTCTATAAAAGAGGCTAGATAGCTAACTACTTGATTTTCTTAGTCATCGTCCAGCCTGGCTTATCCACGTGACACAAATCCGACCAACATGGTATAAATGAATGTCTGAATAAATAGTTAAAGCCTCAAGTAAAAACCTGTTGGCGCTTAGCCTTCTTCAAGCCTAAAACACAGATGTGGAGTTGGGAGATGCGACAGACACCCTGTGACCAGGAAGGCAAAAGTTATGTGCTGGAAATGGAGGAATGAAACAGAGAAAGAGCCTGTGTTCCTGATGGATCTCAGACCCATAGTATGCCCACCTCTGCGTTTCTTGCTACACCTGCTTTTGGTGTGCCTACTTCTGGATTTCTTGCTATGTGAGAAAAGTAAATCGTTACATCTTTGAATAGGATTTCTGTGACTTTTTAGGTAGACATACTTCTAAATGGTTCAGAGAACACAAAAACCCCAGTTCCAGCTTTACCAGCAGACAATCGGTCTCCAACGGCTGCCCAATGCACAGCTCATGAGAATTAGAGGAAATATCCCATCAGTAGGTGATTTCCCCCATCCTTAGGGGAAACACCCAGCAGTGCATAGCGTTAGGAACTATATTCATGACATCACAGTCACCAGACCTCACCTTAAGTGTCCTTGTTTCCCATAGAACCTCTTGATTTCCATTTTCTCATGAGTTCCACGTTCATGCTCCGCCCCCACTCCCCCACCCCACCCCTGCCGCAGTGCTGAACTATTAGAACCAGTTCTTAAGCTGATAAACTTTGCTTCTCAGAGGATAACTTTGATGAATTGCTATGTTAACACCTACTATATCTTTGCAAAGACCACCTTCAGGAAGGAAGAAAATGGAGGGAAAAGAGGAGACGGGGTAAAAACCAATATTCTGCTACAGGTGTAAAATTTGGCCTTTGGTTCCTCTACAACATTTACCTCATGCCCATCTTTTTTTTATGTTTATTCATTTTTGAGAGAGATACAGAGAGAGAGAGAGAGAGAGAGTATGTTTGGGGGGGAGGGAGAAGGGGGGAGGGGCAGAAAGACAGGGGGAAAGATGGTCTGAAGTGGGCTCTGTGCTGACAGCAGTGAGCCTGATGTGGGGCTCAAACTCATGAACTGTGAGATCACGACCTGAGCTGAAGTCAGATGCTCAACTGACTGAGTCACCCAGGTGCCCCTACCAGGTGTAAATCTTAAAGGACTCACAGCTATTAGGCTGGACAAAGTATATTCGTCTAAAATGGTGATACATCGTGTGTCTGGGCGACTCAGTCGGTTAAGCATCTGATTCTTGATTTTGGCTCAGGTCATGATCTCACAGTTCGTAGGATCGAGCCCCATGTCAGGTCAGCATGGAACCTGCTTGGGATGCTGTCTTTGTCCCGACCCTCTGCTCCTCCCTTGCTCATGTGCTCTCTCTCTCTTTCTCAAAATAAATACATAAACTTCAGAAAAAAATAAAATAAAATGGTGATACATCTTTGGATGTGAAAGGAGCATATGAAAATATGATGTTTTGAGGGCTCAGGGGATAGATAGTAATTCCTGTTCTGGATACTTGAGTAGACATAGAGGCAATATTTGTATATTGTACCATTCTTTTCTATCCAAGCTCAGAAATTTCAGGAGGAAAAAGAGCAGAAAGGTAGCCTCTTGGCTGAGGAAGCAGCATGAGCAAAACACAGAGGCAGAGAAGAGTTAGGCATGTCTTGAAAACTTGGAAATGCTGGTATCGTCATGTACAGGAGAGTTGGAGGAAATTAGTAAAACAGTTCAGGTCAGATACTGAGGTCTTGATGTCCTCCAATTATTTTTCAGGTGACGGGAAACCATGGACAGTGAAGAAAGGTGGTGTCAGCTGAGCTTCCAGATGGTTCCTCAAACAACAGTGTATAAAGTGGAGATGATGGGGCGCCTGGGTGGTGCAGTCGGTTAAGCGTCCGACTTCAGCCAGGTCACGATCTCGCGGTCCGTGAGTTCGAGCCCCGCATCAGGCTCTGGGCTGACGGCTCAGAGCCTGGAGCCCGTTTCAGATTCTGTGTCTCCCTCTCTCTCTGCCCCTCCCCCGTTCATGATCTGTCTCTCTCTGTCCCAAAAATAAATAAACGTTGAAAAAAAAATTAAAATAAATAAATAAATAAATAAAGTGGAGATGATTGCACTAGTCTCAGACAGGGCCAGAGAGGGGGATGCCTGCATGTTCGGTTAGTTGCGGGTCGGACTCTTGATTTCTGCTCAGGTCATGATCCCAGGATCGTGGGATTGAGCTGTGCATTGGGCTCCATGCTGAGCAAGGAGTGGAGCCTGCTTGAGATTCTCTCTCTCTGTGCCTCTACCTCGCTCATTCCCTCTCTCTCTCTCTCTCTCTCTTTCAAATTACAAAAAGAAAGAAAGGGACAGATAGGGACTGAAACAAGGAGATATAATTCGCAGGATCTGGTGACTCATTGGATGCGCTGAGTCAAAGGGAGAGAGGGTCACTAATGATGGAAGTTTCTGGTTGGAGTGCCTGGGAAGATGGTGAGGTCTTTCACTGAAATAAGCATGCCAGAATAAGAGAAGAGAATTTCTTCCATTTCTGATCAGCAAAAAGACATCGAGGCTGATATGTCAAGCACCAAAATGATTAACCAGAGCTTGAGGGAAAAGGTGAAACTCAAACTGGACACTCAAGGATCCTCCCCACAGAGGATGGAGTGGAAATTGTGATGGTAAATCAACCCTCTGATGGTGAACCTCAGAAAGGTAGGGCTGATTTTATTTCAGAAGCATGTGAGGGCTGATAACACAGAATCTAGGGGAGAAGAGATTTTTTCATATTGAAAAGATGAGTATATTATTATCTCTGAGGTATGGAGTGTAATTTTTCTTATGCCTTTTGGGTTTTACCAATTTTTGTTACTTCTATAAATAATAGAAACGATAAATATTACCTTTGAAGAAGATAAGAGGACTAGTATAACATGCTAATGGAGACAAACCAGTAATGTAAATGCTTTTTTATGAGTTTTAAAATTTTTTAAAAAATGTTTTTTTTCAATTGGCTTCTTCCTATGTTTAATATTTGTTTATTTACATAGAATTGCTTGCTAAGTACTTACGGACTGTCTGTTCAGTGCCAGGCACTGTTCTTGGATGTTCAGGATACCTGTGGACAGACCATCACAGGTCCCTCCTCGTTCGTTGCTTTCAACCCCCCTCCCCTTGCTAGAATGCAATGTTCCTTGCACTTTGTCAGGCAACTGATACATCCGAGCTCTTCAACTGCTGAAAGACTCGTGCCACCATGACCGTCAAGTCAACTCACTTTACTTATCCAAACTTCTGTTTTCTCGGTTTCAGAATGGAAATAGCCATCCCCACCTGTGCGCCTCGGAAGTTCGCTGTGAACTGTGAGTATCAGCATAAACAGCAAAGGATAAAAGAACAGAAACCCTGGGTTCTAGGTTTTGATTCTGGTTCCACAGCTTAGAGTGTTCTCTTAGATCTTCAGTTTTATTATCTATAGCTACAAAATTATTCGTATAGAGGATGATAGACAGATGATAGATAGACAGATGGATGGATGGATGGATGGATGGATAGATGGATGTTGTATGTATGGATGGATGGATAGATAAAGAGAGACAGACAGATAAATAGAGTTGGGAGAGGATTTGACTCAAGGCTTCAAAAACTTTCCAATTAAGCCCTTTCATAACAAAGAGAAGCAAATTGTGTATCTTGAGTATAACCTCAGGTGTCTTGATACAATCAGGAAATTTCCTGGAAGTTGTATTTTCTTTATTTTTTTTTTTAATTTTTTTGTTGTTTTTTATTTATTTTTTGAGAGAGACAGAGCACGAGCGGGGGAGGGGCAGAGAGCGAGGGAGACAGAATCCGAAGCAGGCTCCAAGGCTCTGAGCTGTCAGCCTGACGTGGGGCTCGAACTCACAAACTGTGAGATCATGACCTGAGCCGAAGTCAGAGGCTTAACCTACTGAGCCACCCAGGCGCCCCTGTATTTTCTCTCAATATTTCTATAAAAAATCTTCATATTAATTTCATTTAATCATGCTACCTTAAATGATTTACGAAGAATCAATATTAATGATATCTGTTTCTCCTGAGGACTTTTAGGTGCTATGCCTTCTGTTAAGTCCTCTCCTTACATCAGTTTACTCAATATACCCAATCACACCTTTACTTAGGTGAAATTATTATCCTTATTTTTCAGGAAATAAAATGATGCTCACAAGAGTTGAGAAACTTGCTCAGGACCGTATAGCTAGGCTGTGGTGCAAGCGGGATTCGAACTTGGGTAGTCTGGATCTAGAGCCACAAGATCTTAAGGTGTGCCTTAGTTTACTGTGGGTCTATCTCCTGCCCCTTACCAAACACCATAGTCCATCTTAGGGGTGCCTAGCAGTGCCAAGTGAGGACAGCAACGTATGGTCTCCCCAACCCTGCACCCTGCCCATTCACCGTGTGGTCATCCATCCTGCTTAAGATTGGGAGATAAAGAAACATAGTCTTTCCAAGCTCATGTTTCCCAGATGCTGAATTTTTCCAAAGGACACAAGAGTCTTCGTTTCACCCTGCTTTTTGCAAAGGGAGTGCTGAAGTGGTTATGAATGAGGTGTTTCTCCTGCAGTCCTACTCATACTGGGATGATTTACTTAATGTCTTCCTAATAATAGTTTGTGGCATAAAAGGGAGTGGAAGGGTTAGGACTTGGAGTGAGATGGGTAGAATGGGTGAAGGGAGAGAAGGCATGATTTATATTCAGACGGGGCAGTGCCTTCAGCCTGACTCACAATGGAGGTTATTCATCAAGACCACCAGAGTCTCAGGGACATGAGGTATTTGGATTTGGAACATATTCCATCTGTTTAATTGCTAGTGAGACCTGAGGTGACACGAGAGAAACTGATCAATTGTCCGCCACCCTACTTGCAGCCCCTCTGACCCTACACATGAGGTTCTCCTTGCTTTATTGGGTTCTAATGTCACCTCTCTCTGTTTCCCTCCCCCCTTGTTTTATGGTTGGGACAATGGCAAGCTTCTTTCTGTTTGTTACTCTTAACCCAAAGACAGAGCAGCCTCCCTAACAGAACACTCTGCCTTGAAATAAAAGCACAGATCAGTTTGATTCGGAAGAAGTCGGTGTACTTACAGAGGCCACATTCCTCATTCCCGCTAGTGTCCTGAACAGCAGCGAAAGAAAAGGTACTTCTTCAACCATAATTTACTAAGCACATAGTTCGTCTCAGGGACTAGAGACATAGCACTGAAAAAGTCATGGGAGGTCCCTACACTTACAGAGTTTTGAGTCCGATGGGAGTGAGAAGTATGAAATAAGCCACTTTGGCATGGAGTCAAGAGATATGATGGGAGAAGTATGGGGATACACAGCACCCCAGAACAGGAAGGTGTATTTAACTCCACCTAAGAAGCTTACTTCATAGGACTCTCCAGAAAAATCCTCCCTTTCAGGACCTTTGTCTCAGGAAAATGCTACCTTGTGATGAGACCCTTTCTGGTCCCCAGAATATTCTCTAAATCAAGTAAAACCATGGCCTTCAGTTATAGACAAGATAATGTACCTCTCCTAGAGTGTAGTAGCCCAAATACTACCTTTGAAAGTATTAGAACATGATTGGCTTTAGCAGTGTAATATTTAGGAGTGTGATTATTTGCAAACGGTGACTTAGTTCATGAATCGTAGCTGCTCTGGAAGAGTTTAGCATCTGAGAGGGGCCTCTGCTCCTGTCACGGAGCATATGCACTCATTGTTTATGCCATTGCTACTACAGCTGACAGAACCTACTGGTGAGCCTGCTGAAACTCCCCCAACTAGGCAAGTTGGACCCCAAACCCTATGGCAATCTACAAGCGCTGAGATCTCATATGCCCGTACCCTTGAGTGGTTGCATTCTGTCCAGCAGTCTAAATCTCCTCTCCCATGGGCTAGGGATTCTCACTCCCCCTTCACTGGGTCCACTAGAGGTGAGTAATGACACTTTTTGTTTTGTTCAGACCTGATGCATCTCCCCTCTCTGTAGAAAAGCCACTCGGAGGAAAAGAACCTGGTATTGGTTCTACTTGGAAACTAGGAGATTCCTCTTTGGAGTTACATAAGACTGAGAATCCAGGCAGGCTTCCTGTAGGAAGTAAAAGTTAACTGAAGGATGGGCAAGTGCCTGGCAAAGGCACAGACTAGATTGTTCATCCTGTAAGAAGATTCAGATTGTTGTCTCGCAGAGACCACAGGGCATGTAAGGCACTAAATAAGGGGGAGGGCAGGGGTGGGGAAAGCTGAGGAGGTAAGGCTTGTAAATAATGTTAAAGAATGTAAACTTTATCCTGAGGGCAAGGGGAAGCCAGTGAAGAGCATGAAGTAGAAAAAAAGACATGTTGGGATTTGCCTTTTAGAAAAATCATGTTGGCTACAGCATGGAGAAGGAATTAGAAGGGAACAGATTGGAGACAGTAAGACCAACACGATGGTTGTGGCCATAGCCCAGAACAAGAGAACAGGGACCTGGACTAGGGTGGTGGCAGTGATGTCACCATCGCATTTGAGGAATGACAGAAGCCAGAATGACCTTGGTATATTTAAAGCAGTGAAGCAGTGAAGGAGAGAGAGAAGGCAAGGATGCCTTCTGGGTGCCCGGCTTGAGCAGGCAGCTACAGTGATAAGAGCATCATTCACTCTGTGTTATGGACTGAATGTTCGTGTTCCCCCCAAATCCATCTGTTGAGTCGCTGGCTGATCCACAGTGTGATGGTATTGGGCGGCAGGGGTGGGGGGGCTTTGGGAGGCAATTTGATTTAGAAGAGGTCACGATAGGGGCGCCCCCATATGGATTAGTGCCCAGATAAGAAGAGGAAGAGACACCAGAGGTTCCTTTCACTTCCATGTGAGGACACGGTAACAAGGTGGCCATCTGCAAGCCAGGTGGAAGTCCCTCACCAAATCTGCCTGCACCCTGATCACCACAAACTTTCAGCCTCCAGAACTGTGAGAAAGACGTGTCTATTACTGAAGCAACCCAGTCTGTGATATTCTGTTACGGCGACCTGAAATAGACAACGAGAGTCAGAAGAGAAATCTAGGTGAAAGATATGAATTCCAGGCCATGCATCTGTGGAAGACACGTACCACCACGACATGTAGGAGGTGACCAGGGAGATGGGGAAGAGTGTGAAGAGAAGACGCTTGGGGACACCAACATGAAGGTAGCCGAGACCTAGTAGCTTTGTCCACAGCATTCACAGTCACTAAGGTCCCGAGTGCGGAAACGTCCAAAGGTCACACCGACCCCCAGGCAGGTGGTCAGAGCACATCATCTGCCCTACGAGGACTTTAACTTGTAGTCTACCAGCGGTGGTACCTAAGGAACCCACATCTGTGAAGGGACCGGAGTTACACCTGAGGTCTCCTGTATACATTGTGTGGATGTTTTAAATGTCCTGAAGCTGTGAAGTACTACCCTAAAAACGATTCTCACTGGGATCAGAGCTACCTATCATCCTCCCTCATTTTAAAAGGGGAGACAGGGGCACCTGGGTGGCTCAGTGGGTTAAGGTCCAACTCTTGGTTTTGGCTCAGGTCGTGATCTCACAGTTCATGAGTTCGGGCCCCATATTCGGCTGTGTGCTGACAGCGTGGATTCTGTTTGGGATCTCTCTCTCTCTCTCTCTCTCTCTCTCAATAAATAACTTAAAATCACCTTAAAAAAATAAAATAAAAGGGGAGACATTGCGTGTCCCCACGAGAATGGAAGAGCCTGAAGTCATTCCAGATCGTCTGTTTTAGGTTTACAGTCTGTCCCTGTCTTCATCAATTACTGTTTATAGTTTCTATATGTTCATGTCCGTTTTATGATTTTCAGAAACTGTGGATCTTCTCCATCAGATCCCAAAAGGGAAAAAAAATCGTTAGCAGAAGATTCAGAAAACTACAGCATGAGGGAATTTCTCAGAACCACTTCTGGGAGACCTAAAATGCCCTTCTCTTTGCCACTTTGGCCTGTCAGCTGTGGCCGAGCCCTGGACGAAACAGGGAGTCTGAAATGCAGGCTGTGTCTGTCCCTGCTCCTGCCTCATGTTTTCTATTTCTGCTTCACATCATCATGGATAATGAAAGTCGACTGGCTGTTGGGTTTCCTCTCCCACTGCCACTGTCGTTTCCATTTGCTGGGTCTCATGCCTTTTTAGCACAGAGTTGTTGTGTTTGGGCTCTCATTTGCCAGGCAGTGATAACTTCCAAGAAAAACCTATTCTTATTGAATTATTTTTGGAATGTTATGCAAACATGTCTAAATTATGTGGCAGCCAATTCTGCTCTAAGATCTGGTTTTGACTTCATGTTAATTCAAGTAGGGGAGAGAAAGAAAGCAACAAAAACCCAAAATGGGTACACACCATCTTTCATTGTCTAAGAGAATTATTTCTGTAAGTCATCCCCTCAGATACAAGGACCCCAGCTCCCTTTCAGAAGGCTGGGGAGTGAAGGCCACGTTCCAGTCCCGGGTTCCCCTCATGGAATATGCAGAGGGAAAGCTTCCCACTTCAGTTCCCCAGGAGAAAAAAAGGCTGAAGTAAGCGACACTGCATATACAGTGTCTGGATCTCCTTAAAAAAGCTAGGATCTCCTTAAAACACACACACACACACACACACACACACACACACACACACCAAACGGGACTCCTTTCAGTGAGTCCAGACCTTAATCTAAGCTATGTCATCCATGGACCTTTACAAAAACAAGTAGTAATGGCTATTTCCCACCCCTGAGATCTCCATCAGTGATTCTCAGAGACAGCTTAGTTGAGAATTAGGTTCTAAGTTCAACAAAGCCAATACATTTCTGATCCTGGGGATTGACAACCATTGTCTTTCATTTCTACATGTTCTAGCTAGAATCCGTCCTTTTAATTTTTTTTATTTTTTATTTTTATGGGACATTCTATTCCTCCAATCACTGTGAATTTGGGAACTTGGTAAACCCAGAACCACTGATGACCCTTATCTGCGCCAGGACAGGAGGGTGGGTGAACGGTTAAGAAGCGGAGTGCACAGAGTGCCGCGCACGTATCTGAGCTCAGCATCAGCCCGTGACTGAGCCATATCTACCCGTTGGCCTCCAATTACAAGAACCAGTAAAAGTAAGACTCTCAATGACTACGATGCATTCGCAAGCCTCAATGTATTCCTTTGACAAATGGGAAAGACAGCATACTGAGCTTCTAAGTATGTCCCATAGATGTTTGGAATGCCAAAACTCCTGTCCATAATGTTCTTGTTCAAAATGCCAGTATGTGCACACGTGGCTGACTATAGGGAACAGAATTAGTGAAGAAGAGGGACTCAGATTCCTGAAGCAAAACTTTTACTGCAACAGCACCAGTGGGCCCCATTGTCAGAAGATTCCAATCAAAGCTCCTCCCCCTGGCCCTACCAGCTGGCTGCAACTACATTCTCAGTCTTATCCCTTAACATCCCTCACATACCCCATCCCCTGGCTAAGTGAGGCCCTGTTATCCACTCATTCTCAGTACTTCCCTTATTGCCCTTGTAATCATCGTGTCCTCTTTCCGGGATGTCTCCACCCAGCCCCATCCCACATGACTATAACCCCCCATCTCAGCCATCTACTCAGAGTCCACCTTTTCCAAAATCTTCCCTCAACTCCCAGTCCCCCACCTCACTTCTAAGAAACAATTCTTTCTCTGAATCCCCAAAGCACTTTATGTAAACCTTACTTCTGTTACTGGATCAAGTTCCCATCATGCATCACCTCAGCTTTGCCCAGTTCTCAGGTGCCTCAGGGGCCCTTGTTGCCCTAGTTGTCACTGAGGCAAGCAGCCCTGTGTGGCCTCTGACCAACCACATATGAACACAACCCCACAGTGACTTCCTTCATGTCCTTCAAGTTTTGAACCCCTCACCTTCCATTTTGGTATATCCCTGCTGCTACTGAGGCATTAAACCTAATGGGGGGTTACATGAGACATACACACTGTAAGTGCAGGGAGTTAATGCCTCCTGCAGCAAAGTTCTGACCAATCGGAGACAAGAAGCTGTGAACAAGCTCTCCATTCTCCTTTCCTAATCCATCATGTACTTTCCTGAGACCCAGTAGTTCATAGACTTCTGGGAAGATAGTCCTACGCAACTGAACAATTACAGTTGTTACCAAGCCGTGCCCTGGTCGGTGAACACCCTCTTGGAATTGTTCTCTTTTCCTTCCTCCTTTCATGGGTTTGCACTCCCCATGAAAAAAAAGCAGTACAATAGTTTTTGCATCTGACACTGTTTTCAAGGCTACTCAAACGTATCACTTTTTACTGTATATCATGGTTGCTTATGGACGTACCCCCAACTTTTTGACTACATACTCACTGCAGGTACCTTCGATGTTTTCTATCTCATACTACAACATCCCTATTGAGTGCCAGGCATAGTGTTGGTGCTCAAGAAACGTCTGTGTTATGAATGAAAACAGACTTTGGAGAAGGTTGTATCAACTCAGTCCTGAACTGACACAATCCCAATATGGAGGGATGACAGGGGAGTTTGATCTTACATCACGACTTCCGTTCTCCAGCCAATGACTTGTTAATATAACCAAAGGCTGTTGGATGCAACACAGCACAATCCAACCAAAGGCTATCTTCTTTTTCTTCCCAGTACAAGAGTGTGTATGATGAGGCAGAATATAGAAAATCATTAGGTCAAACTCTTTCTGGAAGAGAAGGTCGCAAGACGCTGGAGAGCAGATCATAGGGACAATAACTAGACTTCCCTTAGTTTTGTGAATATAAAGGCCAGCAGGCATATTTCCCCACTGCTTTGGGGAAAGGGTATAAAGAAACTCTAATGGCCATCACCTCACCACTTCTAATACAGCCTTTCCGACATCATGAGTCACTGTGGCTGGAACCTGCGTGCCCCTGTGTGGCCTCAACACTACTGGTGGCCTGTGTTCATACCTGGGTCCCCAAGGGCACAGAATGTAGAGAATCAGTTTGTACCAGGAGAGCTTTTAAGAAAGGCACCACATCTATAATTGGGTAGACAGTACACTCCAGTTTTCTCTCAGCCCTGTATCTGGAAGCAAGATTGTGCACTTTGGACTATGTCCCTGGAGTTCTTGGACCTCAAGAGAGGAATAGTAGTCTTCCTGTTAATGAGGCCTTGACCAGCTAATTGCAAATTAAAAGATGTGACCACATTCTTAAGGTGAAGAAGTGATTCCTCCTGGTCATTCAGGGACTCGCTAAGCTGTCTGTGAGAAGTACTCTCTGTTCACCACAGCCTTTCTAGGGTACCAGGTGTAGCCTTGGCTTGTTGGAAAGTGTGACCCATGCAGAGAAAAACAACACAGGAGTTGGACAGAGGAGAGCAGAGGAGATGAGTAATTGTACCTGTCAGAAAATGAGGATAATGGTTAAGGATACATGCGCGGAAGCTCTGAGTTCTTCAGAGGAAAACACGAGTGCAAACATGAGGAATGATTTGTCCTCAGTCTCCCCCCAGAGAAGGCGGAGTTGATCATTTGGGCCCAGTGGCCTGTATCACCTTCCAGCCAACACTCTTAAAAGTGCCTGCTCACAGTTGGTGGTTAGCACAGGCATTTCACAACCCTGGACCTGCTGCCCGTCCTGCAGATTCAGGCAGCTCTAATTTTGCAAAATGCTATTTTTAAAGCAACAAACGAGTTCCACGTTGCCCCCACTGCAACCCAGAGGAAAGAGCTGGTTGCTTCATCAGGTATCTGGCACGGAGGGGCTTTGCTGTGGATGTCTTCGTTTCACTGTCATACCATCCTGATTAAGATTAATTGTTCCAGTTGAAGTGAGTCACTCAGAAAGGATGGGAAGCGTGGAAGGAAAAGAACAGTTTGCTTCCCCCCCCACTTCAATATTTGTTCTGAAAGACCCAGAAGAATACAGAAGTGAGGCGAAGGAATTTGAAGTGTGGAACATGGAAGAAAGGACATCGAGTGAAAAAGCCGTTACAGACAATATGTTTATCTTCAGCTCAGTGACTTTCAGGAGAGCACGCACTTGGCTCGTAAGCTTGGAGGATGTGACTGCTCCCTGCCAGTTGGAGCCTTGACCTGAACTCTCCAAAACCCAGCTGACCTCATCGAGCCCCATCTACCCTAAATAACAAGGCTAGGACCCCCTCCGTCAACAGACTTACATGCACATACACACAGATGTATATATTGGAAGCTCCAAAGCCCATTTTGAGTGCAAAAGTCATATATGACCAAGGAAGAAGCTGAGCAAGAAAAAAAAAAAAACATAACCACTAAACTCAAGACTGTACCACAGAAGCAATAAATACTATTTATAGAAGGGCTTTGACTTACTGGGCATTAGCAAAGGTTTGCTCTTCTGAGTCACTTCTCCAAGGCTCAGACTTGCTCATCCCCTCTGAGTATGTCCCCTTGGCTCTGAGACGTACCCTGATTCCCTGCAGAGCAAACCCCCCCCCCCCAAGCTGCTTTGCTGGTAAAGGGGGCCTAGATGAAGCAGCCCAGGCTACTTAGGGAGTATTTGTAGAATACTTACAAAGACATCATCCCTAACTCATGGTCCTGACTCTCATTCCAAATGGAAAACATCTATCATCTATGCTTTTTTTCTCCATCTCATTATCTTCACATAAAGAAGAAAGGTCTGGCAAGGAAAGAAGTGTGTGGTTTTGCCAATTTTGAGCATTCCATAGGAATCAAGTTATCATGATCCACTGGGAAAAGAATTGGGCAGGTGTTGGGAGATTGACTCAGAACAGGTACACTTGTTACCTATTGACAAAGGAGTGAAGGAACTTGGGTATGAATTTCAACCCATCAATTAACCAGTTATGAGTCCTTAAATAAACTATTATTTTCTGGACCTCGGAGATTGTCCAGTTCAATGGAGGAAACTAGCCTATTTTCTAGCTCAGGCATGTCTCTCATTGTCACAGCGTCCTGGAGTCTGTACATCTCTAGAAGGCTATCTTGACTGTCTCTTTCCCTGAAAAATTCATTTGGAACTATTCCTGTTCTACCTCTGCATCTTGGTCTGGATGAATCTTGAACGTTTAGCTCCCAGTTTCAGCCTGAGCCCACCCGATGGCTTAACTGATGACTTCTCTGTGTTCCAGTGATTCTAGTCAAGGATATGGCATATTGTTTTTGCCAATTTCAGGTTTTGGCAGGTTTTGTGCAGCAACTCATTACCCAAATAGTAACTCATCTGAATTTCCTCCACCTTTAAGCCCCATATGTACAGCATGCCACAAGATGACTGATGGTAATTCAAAGTCATTGCCTCTTTGGGAAGTTTGTGTGGGGTCAGTTACTGGCTGCATCCTTAAATTACAGAGAAGATACTTACTGTCCTCAAATGAGAACCAAGGAATGTTATCATAGCTCTGTCTGTCCCAGTATTTGGTACCTCCATAAGAGTTATCCCTTTTACCCAACCCAAGCTTGTTCTTCCTCAATCTCTTTCCCCTTCTCTGTTTCCCACTCTTGCTCTCACTCTTTGTCTCAAACTCAGAGAATTGGAAGGACTCCAGCCATGTGAACACAAGTCAGTGTAATCCAGGCCAGAGTTAGATAAATGGGCAACACGCAGGTAACAGTGTCATACAGAAGGCTGAGCCAAAAGCTCAGAGATTCAGTCCCGTATTGTCCCATTTGTTCACCATGCCAATCCCTACGACTACATCTTCCCTGGGTTCCAGACTTGCTTAAGAACTAGAGGATATCAGATGAAGAAATCTCAAGATCTATTCTAGCCCCCACTGTCTTCCTTTTAGGGATGAGGAAGCTGAGACTCAAAGATGCTTCCTGCCATTCACAAGTCCAGCCATATCTCCCAAGCCTCTTCCTGTGTCTCTTCTATCACCCCATAGGATTCACTCAATCGCCCCTATTTCCCCAGGACCTTAGGCTTCTATTTTCAGCTGGGCCTATTTGGGTAACAGTCTATGTTAGCGACCAACCTAGGCTTCCCTGAGATGGAAAATCAGAAGGTACTTTAGCAGGCAGGATGGCCAATGGATCCACAGAGGAATAAAGGAGGGCCCAGGAGGCAGGCCATTGTGACCCAACTATTTCCCTACAAGGCCAGGGAATTCTGGGTATTTTGCTTTGTTTTGCTGCTTTTTTGTTGACCTTTCCCCTTCATTTGTGTCTCCACTTAGTTTTGCGTGGGAAAGAGAAGGTCAAGGATCTGGGAAGGCAGGGAAGATATTTTATTGGCCAGAATTTGGCAAGACCTCATATTCCTGCTTCATCAGTATGCCTGACCCATTGGTTGAAGACGGGTCTTTACCTCCTAGCTCCTCTTGGGCCCTGTAAATTCACGCTTTTTAATTTTTACAGAGCAGTTTATGGGCTGCAAAGAAGGGAAGCTGGGAGATCTGTTGTCAGGGGCTGCAATGAGCAATGAACCATCATCTTGGTGTTCTTTTTTCCCCTTCCCTCCATGAGTCTTGTAAATGAGCATTTTAGACTCTCTGAGGGAGACAGGAAAGGGCTCTGTGGGGGAAAGGCATGAAAAAGCAGAAGGGTCATGAAGGGGTCTTCAGGAACATCTGAGATGCTGGTCTGTCTCTAATCAACTTGGCTATTTGCGGGGCGGGGAAGGAGAACATTTAACAGGTCGTCTTCACAACCCATTTTGACCTGTCTAACCCAAGAGGAGAAGGGAAACATGTACCTGATGATTTAAGCCAGAACTGCGCAACATGGTTCACAGTTCACACTTTGAAAGAATGCTTTGGGAGGAATGCAATCTAAAGAACCGGAAGCTAGAGAATTCTCTCTCCCAAGTTACTCCCTCGAGGATCATAACCAACAGGCAGCATCGCACAGCAGCCAGTCACTTGGAGATGATCACCGATGGAGACCAACCAAGGCAGGAGTAGCAAAGAATCAAAGCTAAATTTGAGAAAAATGTTATGTGTAGACCCATTAATTAAGGGGCAGAATAAGTTGCTAGAATTTTATTCATCAATACAACAAAGTTAGGAAAAAGGACTAGGAGGTTTTTTTTAAGTGCCCCCCCCCCTTGAAGCTTGAGAACCCAACCGGTAGATAGAGTTAGAGCAATTGGGGAATCATCATTATCACCATCATCATCATCACCATCATCATCATCATCATCATCATCATCATCCTGCCCCTTGGTGAACACTTATTAAAAGCTTATTGGATGCCAGGCCTTTTGTCAATGCTTTGCATACCTTATCACATATCATCTCTCCCGCAACAGGACGTGATTATCTGCCTCTTGCAGGTCAGGAGAAGGCGAGGGGTCTCTCCCTCATACCCTGCAAAGGGATGGCAAAGAGAAGAAGCCTCAGCCTCCACCAGGGTCTAAACTCTGCAAGTGAGAAGGCAGACACTCAGAGGATTTGAGCTCATATTCAGACTTCCTAATTTTTCCTTCCCCCTGAGGAATAAATCAGTCAATGCTAATATGTGGAATCTCCAAAGGGAGACAGAAGAGGAAAGGGTCTTTGAGGGGGAGGGTCATTAGACCTCTGGTTCTACAGTGAATTCAGGGAGCCCCTGCCCACTGTGGATTGAACCCCCTCTTTGTGCTCCTTCATTGCTGTCTCTGTCTGATTTGAGAAGACTTCCAGAGAAGGCCCTGCCTGTTTGTAGAATCCTCTACTTCTCCCCACCTTCAAATAGCCCTGACCCCTAAGGAAGGTGTTCTGTATCGAACCGGAGAGGACCTGGGCTCTCTCAGTGCAGGGGAAGGTGGCCTTGGGTCAGTATTGGCCAACAGAAGCTGCCACTGAGCCCACCAGGCACAGGAGGTGTGGAGTGGAATCTCTTCTCTACTCTCCCTTGATTTCTATTCCTAAAGGCCCTTGAGTTTTCCACCAGGCATAGGGAGGGCAGGGGTGCATTTATGTTTTATGCTAGAGGAAGGTGAGGAGGGAAGAAAAAAAAATTACCATAAGAGCAAATTGGGAAACTAGAACTGGAAAACTCCTACTAGGGAAACATACAACATGATTAAACTGTCAATTCCTTTGGAAAGAGGTATGTGTGAGGGGTGGATCGGGATGTTAATAAACAGTGCACACTCGGAATCTTCAAAGGAGCAGGAAACCAGACTCCCTTCAAGGGCAGGGTTGATGCATTTGGAGAAATAACACCTCGGGATTGTCACAGACAGCCCTGCTATATACATGGCAAGGCATAGTGCCAGAACCCACGTGCTTTCAACTCCATTCGCAAATCCCTTGGATTATCAAGAATTTTATTTGCCTTTAGAGCGGACCAGCCTTATACACCATAAACATTTTATTCAAGCATTAAGTTCTGGGCTCTGCATCTCATTTGCTTAGTACTGTTCCTGCTGAGAGCCTACCTTCCCTACACTTTTCTTTGGCTGAGGCTGATGCAGTTAAGCTATGATCCCCAGTCACTTAAAGCTGAAAATGGCTTTTCATATACACTTACTCTCTCATTTCTCCTTGGGTTTAAATACAGATGCTCTGGTGTTGTGGGCAGAATAATGACTCCCCAAAGCTAGTCCACGTACTAATGCCTCAAACCTATGACTCTTTTATTTTATGTAACAAAGAGGACTTTGCCGATGTGATTCAGTTAAGGACCTTGAGATGGGAAGATTACTCTGAGTTATCCAAGTGGGCCTAGTGTAGTCGCAAGGATCCGTAAAAGATGGAAGGGAAGGGCAGAAGGGACAGAAAAAGAGACATGACGATGGGAACAGAGGTCAAGCATCGTTTCCTCTGCCGAGCCTACTGTGTCTTCCCTTATGAAGTCAAATCTCTTCGGCGTGGCCTCCTTTGTATCATGGGCTCCATCATCCTAGCAATCATCGCCGCTACAATGCAAGGTGGTGTGTGTGATTATTTGACTAATGTCAGTGTCCTTTCCTAACACACATGAAATCAGGGACCACGCCAGATTTTGCTTCCTCCCGAATTCCCAGCCCACAGCAGGCTCTCGATAAATATTTGTTGAATAAATGAGCAAATGAAAGGGCGAACAGGATCTAAACCTCCTGTGGTTCTGAGTATTCTTTACTGTGGGTGGAAACACCGCAGTCCACGAGGTACCCCACTGATGTGCTCTTCGCTTTTTGTTTCCCTATCTTGCTCCAACCAGAATATTTATCTTCACATATGGTCTTAATACATCTCTGCTGAGAGAAGAGAGTATCTGTGACTCCAATCAATGGCTCATGGAGTTTGTAGAGACGGAAAAATCTTTTTTCTATGTCATGATTTGTATTCAGATTATTCCGATTTTAAGTCTTGATGATGTTGCCCCACCCGTAGACAATGATCTCTGTTGTTAGACTGGAGATCCCCTACTGCTTTCCTCCCCCTGAATGTGAAAAACCATCCCCTTATTCCAAGACCGAGGTCCTGAGACCGGTTTTGAAATATCCCAGGGGATCCCATTTTCAAATCCTCAAAACAAACTTTATTGTAATTCGCTTCAACCTCTCCGTACTCCTGCATGTGTTTTTAAAGGAAGTTCTGGGTGAGATTACAAAAATAAACAACAGTTACAAATACTGGAAAGGTAGATTCACTTGGCTCAGGCGGTTACTGCACACCAACTATGCGGAGAAATTTGAAATAAGGTCTTTTTTTTTTTTCCGCTCTCCTATTCCACCACAATTGACAGCTTGTTTCTGTAGAGCAGTTAGAACAGCCCCACCTTTGACCCCCACTACTCACCTGGGGGAAAGACAAGGTAGGTGTTACTAACAAGAAATTGCAAGAAAATGCTCTCTGTTTACCTGGGTGCTTCATCTTTGTTTTTCTGATGCCTCTTCTCCTAACATATAGTAGTCCTGGGTAAGTAATTTTTAAAGAATAAATGAATGCCTGGCTTCCTTCTAATAGGAGCATTTCAACTGATTTTCCCAACATCACCAGTTAGTCAATGAAGGGTCATGGATTTGCAACCTTGGTCATCTGGTTCCAAGCCCAGTGCCCTTTCCTGTCTACAGTCAACAGTGGAATCCTGAAGAAGAATGTATAGTGGGGATAAGATGTTAAACACTCATTTTATGAGAAGAGTCCTGTGTGGATGGTGGACACACAGTGGGGAGTTTATGTCCCTTCAGGCCAAGGAAACCAAGCAGAGAAGCTGGAAAGCATTCGGCTCACTCCGTCAAGCAGGGGGAAGAATGTGGATAGATGACAGACTCAAATAAATGAGCAGTGATGCCTGGAATCTTCTCCCCACCCCAGCTGCAGCCCCATAAACCAGAGAGAACCCCCAAATCTAAGTGAGGTGGGCACACCCTGGCATGGCACTCAGCCCAACCCAGGGGATTTTATAGCCCTCGGGAAGTTTAGAGAAGCAAAAGACTGGGAGGATATGTATTTCTAGCCTATTAAAGAAAGTTTATTTTAAAATATTTAACATTTCTTTATTAAAGGCGAACAGGCAGGATATAAGCTCTATAAACTTTCCAAGGAGAGAACATTGCTAGCATTCCAAATGGAGAAATTACTGCCTTGTCTGAGAACCAAGTCTTGCCTATTTCACTTTACAGATGGCCGCATATGGAATATTTTTCTTACAAGACCATAATGCATAATGAGCTTTTGAAAATTAAAATTGTAGCTGGATTTTTCTTGCTGCCTTATTACCATACCAGTTAGGAAGGAGGTTTGTGGTTAATTCTCAGGGCAGCCTTGCCTAAAGCATACCCTGTATTATAGACCGGGGTTTGCAATGCTCCTCAAATTATACCACATGGGATGTCATCTGGTTCCTCCGTGTCCTTCACATATAAGCCTCCCTCCCAGATTTGCAGGGTCTGGAGTGAGAGCACCAATGGGGGCTTCTGTCTAAGCCCTTTCTCTTCCCATCCCAGGCTCCGTCCGGCACCAAGAGGGGCTCACATGTATGAATGGAGTCACCCTAAGGTCCAACATTCAACTTACATCGACATCCCTGTTAACTAATCTCCTTAGCCACTCCTTTGGCCTAAAAGTACACATACTGGTGGGGTGATCCACTCTCGAGAGAGTCCCAGGCAAGAGACCTGTGAAGGCCTAGGGAGCTGGCTTGAAACCATTTGGCCAGGAGACTCCAGAGTCCCATGAAGGGCATGTGTCCCAGATGTGCATACCACTGACTCTGAAAACTCCTTACTCCAAATGGAAGGTCCCAGCTGGAGAAGAGCCATAAAGGAGCCTTCTGAAGTGAAGGACCTGGAATAAGGACCCTGATAACCTGGATCTGGGATACAGCTAATCAGATTTCGGCAAGCTTGATTCAAATTCCCCCAAACTCAAAGCTTCCTATATAGCATCAGTTATTTTCTCAGGGTTTATGTATTCATGGTCCCCTAATCTCCAGCTGAATACAACTTCTGTTTTGCCTCACACCAATCCAAACTTGAAATGCCACCACTTGACAATTTTTTAGGAAAAACTATTCTTGTACCAAGCACCATATTTTTAGTTAACTCTACTGAAGACTTGAGTGTTGAACAGCTCTCTTTTTATACCTCCCTCCCTCCAAGGAGCAAAATGAATTTTATTCCTACATCATATATAAAGAGTTGAGAGTGTTGTGTATATGTAAGATTGTAATACATGTGTGTCTATACACAAACAAACACGTAACTAAG
Organism: Prionailurus bengalensis; assembly: GCF_016509475.1. NCBI lineage: Eukaryota > Metazoa > Chordata > Mammalia > Carnivora > Felidae > Prionailurus > Prionailurus bengalensis. The sequence continues at coordinate 202,760,826 of NC_057345.1, forward strand.
GTTCAATAGAAGAGAAACAGACACTTGGGGTTCAGCTAAGTTAAAATTAATTGTATAACAATCACCTGAAGATCTGCAGGGCACAGAGGGCCCCCTGAGCTGCCTCCTCCTCTGTCCTAAGTCCCAGTCAGAGTTAAGTTTACCTTGGACTCCACAAAATTTTCTGATGAGAAACATCATTACCCGATCACTACCTTTATTTGAGCTAGCTAGAATTTCCATTCCTTGCAAAAACTACTGGTTTGCTTTTCACTGTTTTTAAATGAGATTTAGAGAAATTGTGGCTTGCCCAAGGCAAGCATCTACTTACTGTTGGACCACAAATAAAACAGCACACATGACTACAATCTCCATGTTCTTTCCCACTTACTCACTTAAAGCCACAAGTTCATTGGATACTATGGTAGATCAGGTCATGGTTTAGCAAATATCCACTGTCTCTCTGACCCACTCCATGGGAGGGATGCATCTCTCTGCTCCTATCTTTCATCCCAAGAAGCACATGCCTCAGTTAGCCACTGCTCCAAGGAGTTGGAGAAGCAGGTGAAGGTAGAAAAGCTCTATATAATGCTGGCAGCAGGCCCAGCCAGACCCAGTTTCCGACCAGCTGAACTTTAGACAACTTGCAGGTACATGAACAAAAAAATAAAGAAACGTTTGCTTCTGCGTACCCTGAGCCTTGCAGTGGTTTGTCACACAGAATTTTTACATAGACTTAGCTCTCACACAGGTTCCCTAATCTGCCTTCCAAGATACCGCAAGCAACAATTTTCCCAAATGTTTCTCCAGTGAATAACACCAGACACCAAGAAGTTTCCTTGCTGCTGGAACGCTTAACCCGAAAGCCAATGGCACACACTGTGGGTTTTCTGTTGCACTCCAGTTCTGGTACCAACATTTTTTATTAGTCAGCTTCAGTCATTTACGCGGCAGCAATAAACTACGCAAAAATCTCGGTGGCTTACAACAACAGAGTGTTATTTCTCACTGACCTTCATGCTGGCTGCAGCTCTTTTCCATGGATCTTCTGCATTCCAAGATCCAGGCTGAGGAGAAGCCCCTCCCAGGAACATGCTATTCTTGCAAAAGAAGGAAAAGGGCAACACGACCTGGCGATTCCTTTTAAGGCTTCTCCTCGGACGTGGACAACAATTCTGCTCACGTTCCATTTGGCCAATGCCAGTCACGTGGCCAAAGCTGATCGACGAGATGGGTATGTGTCATCCTCTCAGATAGCCCGAGAGTAACTAATTGAAAAGAGTAACATGACAATACCCACAAACAACAACCTCCGCATTATCTTTCAAGCAGCAGCCCGAAAGATCATCTCCTCAGTATCACAGTGTGTGAACGTCTCCCTGCCCTTTCTGTTCCACACCAGGTATCGCAACATGGAGCCTTAACACAAAATACTTTTAGGACAATGTACTGTCTAACCCTACTACTTAGGGAGCACTTTGAGGGCAGAGACCATCCTTTGTTTTATTCTGTTTCCTCTGCTTACCACGGGCCCTGAAACCTCAGATATATTGCTCTATTAATGCTTCTTCTTTTTCTTTTTAAAATTTTTTTTCAACGTTTATTTATTTTTGGGACAGAGAGAGACAGAGCATGAACGAGGGAGGGGCAGAGAGAGAGGGAGACACAAAATCGGAAACAGGCTCCAGGCTCTGAGCCATCAGCCCAGAGCCCGACGTGGGGCTCGAACTCACGGACCGCGAGATCGTGACCTGGCTGAAGTCGGACGCTTAACCGACTGCGCCACCCAGGCGCCCCTTCTTTTTCTTTTTAAATGACGTAGTAATGCACAGACTCAATTATGAGATCTAAGGGATATTAGGAGATAATTATACAGAAAGAGAGGAAGGAAAAGCAGAAGCTGAGTTTTGCCCTTTTTAAGTTGCTATCTGTATTTTTTTCCTATAATCCATATCAATATCTATCTAGATATAGATGATACAGATATAGATACAGATATGAAATAGACATACAAGAAGAAACATGCAGTAGACAACTAAATTCATAAGCCTCAAGTTTGGGAGACACGTCCAGAGTGGAAATACAAATTTGGCAGTAGTCAGCACATACGGGATGCCTAAAGCCTTGAGACTTGGTGGGTGGGATGACCTTGGGAGAGAATGGAGAAAGAGAGGATGCTCATGACGAGTTCCCCACTTCTCATCTCTGTTCCTCACCTGCCTGGAGTCAGAACCTCAACTGGTTCCTTGGACAGGACCGTTCATACCTCTTGGGTGGGTCTCCTGAGAGGTCAGTCTTGAGCGACCATAGGGCTCTCATCGGAATGGGAGTATGTACTTAGTCTCAAACTCTGATTTCATCCTCTCTGTACCCTTAAGCCTATGGCAGCATGGGGCTTGGCTGTACTGTTAGGAAGACCTCCAAGGGGCATTGTCTCTCACCCTCGGACCTCTGCTGCATGAGTCATCCCTTCCCACCTCCTTCCCCATTAGCCATGTTGGTAGGATGTCAAACTTGGATTGAATAGGTAATAAGGGCCAGGCATGATGATAGATGCTTTGCATACACTATCTTGTTCCATCCTCACCACAACTCAGTGAGGGTGACGTTGACCCAATTTACCGACATCATATCTGAAGCCCAGAGAGGTTAGGCAATGTGCCTAAAGTCACAGGTAGCAAAGAGGAGGGCTTTTGAGTGGTATCTCCCAGTGAAGATGCCATGCTCTATGCAAGCCATCAAGCTGACTCAAATACAAGGAACCTTTGAGAGCTCGTCTTCTCGAAGAAGATACTCAGATGTTGAAGATAAACATACACATGATCGACAGACATGACAGTTGGACAGATGATGATGATAGATAGATGATAGATAGATAGGGATTTTTAAAAAACTCACTGCATAGCTCCTTATCTTCTTAAATAGGACATGATGAACTACATGATGTAATCATTCCTGCATACATTTATTTTATGCTCACTCTGCCCTGCATTATGTCAAAAGTTTTAATGTTAAACATTTTTCAAATTAATTTTTGTCCTTCAAAACTCTTAAGAGTTTGTAACCTAGTTGAAGGGGATAAGAAAGTTCCACGTGTTCACACACATACACACTTGTATACACATACACATACGTATACACATATGTATAAAACAACGAAAGACCATATTAGGAGGAATAGGGTCATTTTAAATGCAGAAGGCTTTCTAATTTGGAAGGCACTTTTCCATCCATTATGTCATTTGGTCCTCATAATAATCATGATCTCACAGATGAAAAACTGCGGCTCGGAGAATGTCAATACCTCTGTTGGAGGTTACCCAACTCCATGGCAAACAAAACCCAGGTTCGACTCCAATGTTCCTGCTGCTAATGTGATGCTGACTCGGCACAAGTAAAAAGTCTCTCTTGTTCTTTAAGACTTCTGGGGGAAGGAGATCCCACTCCCTCCCCCTGTCACCCAGGACCCCAGCTCCTCAGCTGGAATGGAGTCCTGGTGTTCATTTTTGCTAAGCCAGCCTGTTGGGTTTGGCTGGATGCTGCCTGAGGGAGGGGAGGCAGGCGAGCCGCCTGCCTACAGCCCTTGCCAGCCCCGGAGAGCTAACATTTTCTTAAAGAATGCTGGGTTCTCAGAAACACTATTGATAATGAGATTGCTCATTTTTAAAATGCTGTAACCAGATATTCTAGGAAAACAGACCTGGTTCCAGGAGTGAAGCCGTGGTGTTTGGGTTTAAGGTCTGAAGTGGCTGTTTAAGATGAGCTTTGAGCCGGCCTGCCGACCTGCCACAGGACGGAGACAAGCCTGCACAATCGAGCCATTGTACTCATGGAGAAATCTCCGGGCTCCTCGGAGCCTCAAGTTGGCACCTTCTAAAGTAGGCTTTTCACCTCCTGGGACCCCGGTGAGAATGAAGTGTGAGCATGCGTGTGCACGCGTGTACATGTGCACGCGTGTGCGTGCACATGTTTGGAACACAGGAAACCAGCCCAGGGGTTACAGGGAATCCCCTCAAGCCTCAGTCAGACTTGGAGAACAACACAAATGCATTTGGACTGGAGAACAAAATCCAAAACCAATGGGAAACAGAGTGGCACAGAGAACTCTTCCAGCCTTGGCAAGGATGCAATTTTCCCAGAGGCTAAGTTTTGCTTCGTGTGCCTCCCCTGGGCAGGGCAGGGGGCTCAGCAGAGATACAGCCAAAGACTCCCGTACCAAGGACAAGCCCCTGGCTCTGCTTAGAGAGCCACGGTTTCACGCCGAGTGGATCACCAATAGGTCATGGGGACCAACAAACCCCCTGCCTCTCTGACTGTATTCTTTCCTTTATAACTCTCACCCTGCAGGCATGGGTCTAAGTGTTGGACACACACTAGCATGCATATTTGGTTCTCACATTGCCATAAGTGGTAGACTGTGGTTAAGTGTCCTTATATTACAGATGGGAGATAGAGACACCGAAAAGGAGCCTTGATGAGTAAGTAGGGGAGCCGGGATGCCACCCATCAGCTCCAAAGGTGTCCGCTCAGCCCCAAGTCAAACCTTCAGACTGGATCCAAACTACTTTCTCCATCCCTAGCCTGGAAACATGGTCTCTCACGGAGATCATGCCTGAAAGAGTTCCTTCGTTTTCTTCCATCTAATATTGCAAGGGTCAGAAACCAAGATGACCTCCCACTCTGGGGCTTGCCTTGGAGTCCCCAAAGACCACCATCTCTTAGCATTACATTGCCAAGAGTTTTTAAAACCTGCCAATCCTTAAAAGTTGAACAACCCTAATGAAGCAATAAACATCTGGTAGTGACGACATTGATTATATCTCTGAAAATTAAGGTATGTTATACTCAACTATTCTCTTTGATCTGGGCTCTGCATTTAATTGGTGCTTATTATTCTACAGAATCTAATTTAAGAAGTGATTTATTCAGGAGCTATATTCATAGCTGGTAAAACATGGGCCCAATTCTTGAAATGATGGTGGGCAGATTGAAGGAAGAAAAGATTTTTCTGAAATTTAAGTGTGGCCTTTGGATCACATTGTACCTGAATTCTTTTCCTTCCTTCCTTCCTTCCTTCCTTTCTTTTTCTTTCTTTCTTTCTTTCTTTCTTTCTTTCTTTCTTTCTTTTATTTTTTCCTTCCTTCCTTCCTTCTTTCCTTCCTTCCTCCTTCATTCCTTTGCTTTTAACCCATTAAGATGTTGTTTCTCATTCAGCATCTTGTCAGCCAGCTTCCCTTGAATCTCCTCACACCCTCACCCTGGAGACAGTAGGCACACAGTCCCAATGGCACAATGTCTTTCCAGGCAGACTGCGCCTTTGCACACCCCACTCTCTGAACACACTCTCTCCGTCTTCCCACTGCCTCGTCTTCACCTGGCTAACTCTCCCAGGATCCCTTTCCTGGAGAATATCTTGGAGCTCAGGTATACTTCCTGGTGGTTCCCACCTTATCCTTGTATCACAGCACCTATTGCCTTGGATTATTGTTACCTGAATCCCCGTGGCACTGTGAATTCCTTGAGGCAAAGACCATTTCATTAACTCTGTATCCTGAGAGTCTGACACCATTCCTGGTACATATCAGACACCCCAAAAAAAATGCTTGGTGAGGTAATGTTTCACATTTATAAATCCACTGCTTGAATAAAGACTATTTTCAGGTTTTAAAGGAGCCAAGGTATGGACCAGTCACTTCAGGTCAAATATGATGTTTATGATGATACACAAGGAGGGTCTCCATTAAGCTAATTACTATGCATATCTTAAGCCTATTCTTTGCTTTTATTTTTTTCATATTAGACAGATTTTAATGGGATGATGCTTCAGAATTTTGTGGTACAGTGGTCAACACCATAAAGAACAGAGCTGATTTTAAGCATTTAGAAGGCAGAAACCAAGATTAACTGTGGGTCACACCAAGGTACATGCTTGTAGAATGTAAACTGACCACAGAGCGCAAACATTGAGCCATTAGAGACATAGACTAAATATGTATTTATTTATATAGCTATAGATGGGTACATAGGCATAGCTTATTGCTACACATAATACTCCAGAGGGAAGTCTCACACTTAGTTTTAGCGTTGAAAACAGTGACAATATTAGCAAACTCATGAATCAGAACCGTGTTTATATGATTCCTGATCATTGTAATCACATATTTGTTTGAATTGGGTTCTCACAGTTTATTATACTTATTGCTTCCGTCCAGAGTGTGAAGTTAAGTTTCAAAAGCCCTTGTTAAACCTTGGACACCCCTCTGGTCTATTTATTGTTGTTGTTTCTTTGATTCCCTACTGACAATGTTTTCCTCTTTCAAGTATAAGGTTGGTGCATCCATGGAGAGGGGGCCAAGAGAGAAGGACTGGATCCAGATAGGAGAGGGGCAGAAAGTTACCACACCATTCTTTCTAAAATCAGGAAATTAAAAGTAGAAAGAAATAATGTGTGTGTGTGTGTGTGTGTGTGTGTGTGTGTGCAAAAGAGAGAGGAAAATCAAGTATCAGGAAGCCCAGATCCCCCTCCCTCTACCTCTGGCCTTGAAGATTCTGTCCGAAACACAGCTGGCATTCACTTCTTATAGTGAGCCACATGACCTTGGCTGGCACCCAGCTATAAACTGCATCTATGGCATCCAAATAGCTAATTTGGAGCTGGGGAGGGGGGGAGGCAGGTAGGAATGAAGGAATGGGAAGGAAAAAAATACCCCAAACTGCAAAAGTTAAATTTCCTGCCAGGTGGCTTCCAAATCGTCCAGCAGCTTTATTTAAGGCTTTGAAGTTGTGAGCCAGCAGTTCCAGATCCGTAATATTTACCCTGCAGTCTCCAAAAACAAAAGTTGACTGTGTTCCTTGAAGTCAATCTCACCGGCATTTCAGGACGACAGATGGAGAGGTTGGACAAGAGTTTCTGGATGACCTGAAACTCCTCCACTGTTCAGTCAGGTCTTGTTTCCCTTCAGTCTCCCTCTCATTCCCTCTCGCTCTTACACATGTAAGATACATGCATGTCCTTTTAACTGTGCTCAACTTCCGCCATCAATTCCTGTCCCCTAACCCAGTCACCTGTTGCATTAGTCACCAATTTGTCAGTGATGTCAAGAACTCACCCTGAAACAGCAATAGCTAACTGGACTCTCCAGCCTGACTTCCTTTAAGCCAGTAGTTGACCTCTGCCACTTATATCCATGGACTAAGCAAAAATAAATAAATAAATAAATAAATAAATAAACAAAAATCGAGCCAATTCTCCACATGAGGTAGACCCTCTAGCTATGAACTTATCCAGGACAGACCTTTGGAGAGGGGAAGTGGGTGAATTTCCCCATGAATGGGTGAATGAAAAATTCTGAAACTAAAACATATTCACAAAGAGAGAACCATATCCCAACCCAGCCTTGACAGATGCCTGTCACTTACCTTTCTCCTTCGCAGTCACCCAACGGTCTTTGCCCCTCCGCATCAGACTTATCTTTTAGGGTTGTATGACCCACCACAGTCATTCAACAAATATGTATGGAGAACTTACCATGTGCCAGGCACTGTTCCATTCAAGCTGTCCCAAGCTTGAATTGAACAAAGTCTTTGCCCTGTTAGAAGCTTATATCTCACTGGGAAAGTTTGATGATAAATAAACAAGTAAATAAATAGACGGCGATCCAAGCTATATTAGATGGTGTCTGGGTTGTGTTATATAGGGATCTGTGCTGGGTAAGATGGTGACCCCTGCTGCCTTATGAGATAATGTATGTTTTGTTAGATGGGGATTCATGCTGTGTTAGATAATGGTCCCTGTTGTGTTAGATGGTGTCCCCTGTTGTGTTAGACAGTGATTCCTATTGTGTGGCATTAGCAGGTAATCCCTGTTGTGTTAGCAGGCGGTCCCTGGTGTGTTCAAGGGGGATCCCTGCTGTGTTAGATGGCAATCCCTGTTGTGCAAGATGTGATCTGTACTGAGTTAGGTGATGATCTCTGATGTGTTTGATGACCACGGAATGTATGTATTCATGCTCTGAGTGAAAGTAAGCAGACTAGAGAGATGCGGGTATAGGGCTATTATTTGTCGTGTGGTCAGAAAGCTGAAAGAGACGAAGGAACAAAAAAGAATTTGTATGGGAGAAGGGCATGTCATCAGGGGAAATAGCCAGAGCAAAAGCCTTGCCTATGGTAGGAGAAGAAAGACCAGCTAGGCAGATTGTTTGGACCATGGAGGAGTTAGGTAGGAAGTGAGAGACAGAGAGAGACAGACAGATAGAAAGAGACAGAGACAGCAAGAAACTGCATTACAGAGGGCTTTGGGAGGCCTTTGGCTTTAATTCTGTGTGAGATGGGAGCTGTTGGAGAATTTGGAGCAACCTCTGACATGATCTGCCTTCTGTCAGACTGAGATGCCATGTTGAGAATAGACTAAGGGGAAAGCCTGCAGCAGCAGACAGGAGTCATTTTGGATCTGTCCAGGAAAGAGATGATGGTGGCTTGGGCCAGAGTGATGATGGTGGAGGCTGAAATCTGGATGTCTATTGAAGGTAGAGCCAACTGATACAATTGCAGTGGATTAGATGTGAAAACTAAGGGAAAATAAGATGTCAGGGATGACTCCTAAGTTTTTGGCTTCAACAACTGGAAAGAGGGGCTCTCAGTCCTCCTCTGTGCTCCCATGTGCTTTTGTTAATATCAATATGGTAAAACTCTAATAACCATGGCACATTTCTCTATCCCTCCCTCTAGATGCACTGCCTTTTAACTTTCAGGTCTTACTATGCTGAAACTCTAGTGAAAGTTATGACCTCTTGTCAATGAAGGGTGAACACACAAACAAATTCATGCAGACATTTGCATTCAGTGTCAAAGCTTTACTTATTACCTGAAACTCATCTATGGGTCCTCTGAGTGGCTCATGGATCCAAGATTTTATATTTATTTATTTTGAGAGAGTGAGAGTACACAAGAGCAGGAAAGGGGCAGAGAGAGAATCCCGAGCAGGCTCCACACTGTCAACGCAGAGCTCAATGTGGGGCTCAAACTCATGAACCATGAGATCATGACCTGAGCTGAAATCAAGAGTCAGATTCTTAACCAACTGAGCCACCCAGGCGCCCCATGAATCCAAGATTTAAAACCCAGGCACTAGGTTTATTTGTTCTCTTAATAAATTATTATTGAGCACCTAGGATTCTGAAGAATTTGAGGATATGCTGTAACCACATCTTAGAATCTTTTCTCATGGAGATAGCAGTCTGATGTGGGAAATAGATGAGATAGTAATAAGCAAATAAACAAGTAAATAATTATAACTTGTGAAAGACACCATAGAGAAAAAACAAAGCAGGGTGACATAATATGCTATTACAGGGTAGAATAGAAGAGAGCTCAATCAGGGAGTGGAAGCCATCCAGGTATCATAATCAGAGGGGATTCAATACAAGGAATTGGTTGTATACACAATGGAAAGAAGCTAAAATCATAGAAGGGTCATTTCTCCATGGAAGTAAGAATTGGAAGTGAGGGCCAATCTACTGGAGATGCCAACTCAGATAGAGCAAGAGAGAAAAATGCCCTGTATTATCCATTATCCCATTATCCCACCCTCCAGTATGCAATTAGTGCCCCCCATTGGCCAAATCTAGCCAGAGCACACTCCCTGTGGTTCACAGTGGAATGGAAAGGAGCACAGAGCAATCAGGTGGGTGACTGACCCAGGGGGACGTACATAGAAAGAGTGGCCAAGTACGGCCACTCTGAAAAACCAAAATTTGTTTCAACTAGCTAAATTAGATGACCATCAAGTGAGACGTGGAAGGAGAGCATTCCTGGCAAAGAGAATTGTAATGGAAGTTCCTGAGGTGTTAAAGATCTCTGCCTTTTGTGGGGTGGCAGGAACTCATCCCAAGCCAATCTGGCTGTTCCTAACTATCATAATCTTTGGATAATCAGAGTAGGAGGTTAGCCACATGGCTCTTCCACAACCATGTGCCAGGTGGCACACTGCAATGGAAGCGAGCCTCAGACCAAGTTCCACCAGATGTTCAAATGTTTATTAGTGAGCACATAGAAAGACAGCCATACAACCTGTTCTGTTCTTCAGGGCTCCCACAAGTACCTTGTCTGTAATGTGAACCTGAGGTAGAGGCAACAATATTCTGACAGCAGGATGTATTGTCAAGGTCGTCCAGCAAGTAGAGGCACACAAGGCCAAATGGAGTTCCAGACCACAGATGTCACTCAGAAAGTTCTGAGTTGCTGGAGCTGTTGGGTTCTCACATTTTATTCATGAAAAAATAAATAAATGAATATCACTTATTTCCTTAATGAAAAATGATTTGTAACATTAATTAATATACCATCTAACGCAGATTTAGAAATTGATATTTAAAGCACTTGCTGAAGCCATTTCTGGAGCTTGGATTCTTTATTAGGGTGACTTAAATATCATCTAACTCCCCCTGGAGCCTGGATGGAAGCTGACCTGTACACTCAGTTAACAGGTACATCTCACTGTTTATACAGAAGCGCAGTAAGGTTAATTGCAGACAATGAACTGAGGGGATGAAAGGGGCCCAGCGTGGCCAGAGTTCTGCTAGTGAAGAAAGGAGTAGAGTGAGATGGGGCTGCTGAGGTGGGAAGGGGCTAGACGCCATAGGCCATCCCCAAGAGTTTGCACGTACCCCAAACTTCGTTAAGGGGCTTTCAGCAGAGAGGTAACATAATACGATTTGGTCTTTACGAGTTCTTGCTGGCTGCTTCACGAAGAATGGATTATAGAGGAGACAGAGTGGAACCAGGACATTCTAGGAGTTCAGACAGAGGTGATGGCGTCAGCCCAACTTGATGGCAGTGCAGATGGAGAGAAATAGAGTGAGCCGTATTTTGGAGCTGGAAACACAGGAATGGCAATTAGATGAGAATCTGGGATGTTGGCAAGGGACAGTTTGGAATCAAGGATGACCCCCTGATTTGCGCCAATGTCCCTGATTGCAGTATGGCAGATTTCATAAGATGGAGGAGACTAAGATCGAAAAAGACTTTGTGGCCGAGTGGGAAAAGGACGTAGAGGAAGAGTTTCATTGCATACTTAAAAGTAGGGAATATAAGCTTATCTTATTTGTCTGTGTGCGCACCAGCATGGCCTTGGTGGATGCCTGGTACATATACATATGTACACAATCACTCCAATTCCAGATGGTGGTCCAAACCATCGAAGATGGCATAAACCAAAAGCATAATGACTCTTAGGCAGAAACGAACTTACTTTAAGTGGTGAGGGCTTGGGCTTCGGTTGACAGGGTGACGCCATTAAGGAATTAAAAAGCACTCAAGCTCAAGTGATCAAGTTTGGAGTCTGGATACTAAGAAGCATCCCATGAATTCCTGTGTCTCTGAGATGGCCTTCCTTTCCTCTTGAAGGGTCCATTAATGCACCCACTCCTTGAAAAATAGGAAAGATGACACCATTGCAAATGTCACTATCCCTGTGAGTGGATGTGCCCATGGTTTCCTCATCTGCAAAATAAAGAGATTACACTGGATGACCCCAAATATTTAAAAGGCTCAGACCCATCTTACCCTTGATAGTCATTTGCAAATGCCTTTTAGAGAGCCAGCAGCACAACAGAACCAGCTGTGAGGACCTCTCTGTCTTGGCTTCATGAAATAGGGTGAATGGTACCAGACCTCTGTAAATTTCACCGAAGTTGGGGAGAAGCAGAAAGAGATCTTTAGCTATGTATCATTTCTACAGAGGTAAGAAAGTCTCGCTACCATTCAGAAAAATCTTATTCTCTCTTTTCTGTATTTCTTTATATCACACAAAGGAAAGTGAGAATAGTACTCCATGGCTTACTTAAGTTTGGAAGCATAGCGTAAGAGTTTCCAAGAAAGAAAAAGCCTGCTAAAAGCCTCACAAGTAAATTAAAATAAAAAAATTATCCGTGCTTATGTCTCATAACTTAGCAGCAAATTCCCCGGGGCTGTTCACATATTAAATTATATAAAACACCTTTCGCCTGGGCAGGGAAACAGATACAGTCCATTACCAAAAAGAAAACTTTACTGTGAGCATATTATGCATATTCATGAAGTCCAAAATATTTATATGTTATTGTTTTGCCCGACTAAATCACTAATCCATCTATAGTTAAAATCGTGTCCAGTTTGGCCCTGAACCTCCTGGTAGCCAATGCAAAACAAAACACAGAATCAGCTACGAAATGCCCATTATGGAAAAGAAAGAGGCATATCAGCTCAGAAGAACAACAATGAAAGATTTCCTTTATGTAACGTAAGGCTGTAGGGAGCATACAGCTGTGCTCTTCCCTGTAAGTCAAGGACATCATGTTAAAACACAAGTCAGTGGAGGGCTGGGGCGAAACAGACCTAGAGCGTTGCTGCTGGACCCAAAGATAAAAACAAAAGATCTAGAATGTACTGATATAGAGGCTCTGATCCTCAGGTGACTTGAAATGTGACTGGTCTGAATTGAGATGGCTGTAAGAGTAAATAATATATTATTTACTAATATATTATATTATATAATTATATAATATATTATATTAAATAAATATATTATTAAAATTAATTTCACCCAACTACTTTAATTTTGAAGAAAACATGGCTGCTGAAAAATTTAAAATCATAGCTGTGGCTCCCATTCGTGACTTGTGTTCCATTACCATTGGATAGCATTGCCCTAGAGGGATGATTTTGCCATTTCATCTTGGATGTGTTCCTTTCTCTCCCCACCTATGATTCCCCTCATCTATAAACTGAGGAAACCTAGTACCCACCTCCAAGACTAAATGGACTGGCTCGTATAAAATGCCTAACATGGTGCCTGACACATTGTTGGGCCCAAAAAGAGTCTTCCTTCTCTACTTCTCAGCCTGGAACCCTACCTTTGGGACTCAAAAGTGGGGAAATGACAATATTCTGGCTCCCAGGACAGCCCCACCAAACATTTGCCTGTGAGCCTCTATCCCTGAGGTCTGGGGCTATTTTCTCTGTCTTGAGGAAGTACAGTACCCCGTGATTTCAGTGTCTCAAGACAGATAACTCCGGCCCCTGTGGAATAGCCAGCGTGATGACAGAGAGGGCCTGTTTATAGAAGAGAGGGGTCAAACACTACTCAAGAACTTTGTTTAAAATTCTTTTTGTAACCACAGAGTTCTCTGTTTGGGTTTGCTGCTCTCATTAAATAAATATCTGGAGAGTCTTCAGGGATCATCCCAGATACGTGTGACCAGAGTTTTTAAGATAATGAACCACTCTGTCAAGTCAAACTCAGTGGATTTCCCAGTTGGCTCTTATGAGTCATGCTAAGATGGTCAGGAGAGGTCAGCAAGGGATGTGATAAAGTTCTTCCCAATCAGGCCAAGACTAAAGGACCTTTGTAAAGTTACATGCAAGATCCCTGCTCACAAGCACCTTGCATTAATTTCTTAGGGGCAGTGTTTATGTCAGTGAGAAGGCACAGGGAAAGGCAGGACCAAGACGTTATGATCTGAAAGAACAGAACTAAAGGGAGCAAGAACATCCTGTTAACTTGAAGTTTGCCCAAGACTCAGCTTCATGTTTTGAGCGAACATGTGCCAATTATTTGTGATTAGCACAGAAACATAAATTTGTGTTTTGTTTTGATGAAATAATTTGAAGTGCTGAGGAGGCAGGGGTATGTGGAGATCTAAATTTGGCTCTCAGTAAATCTAAGTCCTTTCAACTCAAACATTCCTGAAGGGAGACTCAGAGATAGGGGAAATAGGGGGAAAATACACAGGGTAAGAAAACCTTTTTCTTTTCTTTTTAAATTAATGAACTTTTTAAAAGAGTAGTTTTAAGTTTGTCAAAAAATCGAACAGAAAGTACCGAGAGTTCCCATAAATTCCTCCCTACCAGGCATAGTTTCCCTTGTTTTGAACATCTTTGCATTAATGTAGTACATTTGGCAATAGCAATCCATTATTGTTGACTATAGACCGTAGTTTACATTAGGATTTGCTCTTTGTATTATACAGACTATGGGTTTTGACAAACGCGTAATGTTGTGCACCCACCATTATGATAGCATACAGAATATTTTCAGTGTCCTAAAAATTCCCTATGCTCCACGGATTTATACTGTCCTCTCCCCTACCCCCAAACCACTGATCTTTTTACTTTCTCTGTAGGTTTGTCTTTTCCAGAGGTCATATAGTTGGAATCATACCATATGCAGCCTTTTCAGACCAGCTTCTTTCACTTAATGTGCATTTAAGGCTCCTTGAGGAGCACTTCTTTTTAAAATGTTAAGAAAATAGGGCCTTTCAAGAGAGATGAGGAGAAAGAGAACAAATAAAAGACAAATTTTAGGCTGAGCTATTGTTTTTGGCACCCCGTAGCTGAGAGACAAAGGACAAACTCACTCTGGAGAAGGAAATCCCAAGATAAAAGGAGTGATGCGTCCATGTGGTGAAGGGCAGAGATACAAATAAACACTCGCTCCAAGGGATGATAGGGTTTTGGGGGCCAAGAAGACCTTGAGTTTGTCCACAAAGACTAACTTGATGGTTCAGCCCTAAAATAAAGTTAAGTTTTGTCCATTTCCTCCCTGGTGGAGAATATGTCTCAATTTTCCCACAGGAGGGTAGGGACGATTTCTCTTGGGGACAGGACTGTGATACAACACCATTTCGATCTATTCTTCCATTCCATTCTATATTATTCCATTACGTTGTTTTTTTTCTTTTCTTGTCTAGTTTAATTCAATGTCTAATCATTGTGTCAAAAGTATAATTTGGCCCTACAATGAGTCAAACTGATTATTTCTCTGGACAGTTTTTTGTTGTTGTTGTTGCTGTTGGTTATTGCTATCTTTTTTTTTTTAGAGCCACATAGTCCAGCTTATTTCTTTGGGGGATCCTCACTATAACACAGGGGAATCTGTCTTCTAAAAATAGCCCAAGGACGCACACTTGAACCGAGAACATTTGGGGGGCAAAATTTAATTCAGAGCTTTTCATGTCAGAATCCTGATCAGGCCGATATCAATAGGAGGCATGAGTGAAAGAGAGACTTTGGGGCCAGGGATTGGTGCAGTCTATGAGTAGAAAAGGCCGGGGGCTCGAGGCCTGGATACCTGTCCTACCATCAAAGGAATGTCCATCCTTGAAGATGGAAGTCCTTAGAAAAGCATCGCCAGGTGAACAATGGCCTCTCAATTCTTCGGCATTTCCAAGGCCGCTCAGCATAGGGTGAATGGAGTATTCCGGCATCTCACCTGACTGGTACACTGTCCATACTCCCAGCCTCTACTGCTGCCCTCGATGGCCTCTCCATGGGAAAACCTCACACTCTCTGCGGTCCTTGCCTTAGAAAGCCAGCAACATATACTCAGATCCCTCTGAGCAGCACGCTCAGTCAGCTGTGGACTGCAGGGGCAAAATGTTTTCCAATTTTCAACCCTCTGGAGTCGTGTCAGATTTGGAAGAAGAGGCAGGTCATCATACTAAATATCTCCAGGGGAATAAAATATTCGGGCAATGTGAGAAAATAAAAATTATCAAAGCATACCTCAAGAAAAGGGTATATGGAGAGGGTTTATTAAGTCTCCTAGGGCCAAGGAGCTAAAACCCTCCTTCCTCCCAGGGCTAGACTTAAGTAACCTTAATATTTGCAACCTTAATATTGTGCAATATTTGCAAATTAAGGAAGGTGAGTCCGCTTAACTGCGGGTCTTTCCTTTGCTGAGGGGACTATGCAGGTTTGGAGCCAGAATGGAACTACCAAGAATAATAGAAAAGGAGCTGAATGTCCCCAGCTGGGGTCCCTCTTTTCCTAATACTCACCACCCACCCCCACCCCCCTGTGCCATCACTCAGTCTTCTCTTTTCAATTAACTATGAACAAGTATTTGAAGGAATGCCAAGTTATTAGCCTGCTCAGAGTGACCAATCACTCATTTTCCTGGGATTCCTTAATGTCTGTCTGTCTCTGAGTGAAGTCTGAAAGGCAAGGCCATCTCCTGCGGGCTAGCAGCAACACGAGGTTAACAGGTTTGTTTCTCTTAGTTCATCTGTTTGGAATTTTTCCTTTCTTTCTTCCATATCTACCTGTCTAAACTCTACCAGTTCTCTAAGACCCAGCCTAAATGCATCTTCTCCAGCAAGCTTTATGTGGAATTTATTCATCCCGTCTTTACATACTCATAATAACTTGTATATAGAAACAAAGAAAGTATTATGAAACTTTAAATTTTTTTTAACGTCTATTCATTTTTTGAGAGACAGAGAGAGACAGAACATGAGCAGGAAAGGGGCAGAGAGAGGGAGACACAGAATCCGAAGCAGGTTTCAGGCTCCAAGCTGTCAGCACAGAGCCCGACACGGGGCTCGAACTCACGAACTGCGAGATCGTGACCTGAGCCAAAGTCGGACGCTCAACTGACTGAGCCACTCAGGCGCCCCTGAGACTTTAGAACAAAGTACAACATGATGATATCTGCCACTAGAAGGTAAGTTCATGGACATCAGCAATACCTTCCTTTTTATCTTTATGTAGGACGCATTCTGGGTATCACAGGCTATGCAGTGAAGGTACTAAAGAAATGTTTTTCTACTGTCATTGCTGTCGGTTCAGGAGCAACCTAGATTGGCACCCATTCTCCACACTCATCCTGTGGGGGAAAAACCATGGCCCATTCCTCTGTGATCTGCATCAGACCCTAAGAAGCCAAAGTGTGATGGTGAGAAGTTCCAAGGAGCCTTGACGAAGAGCATGCCCACCACTGGACCACAGAGTTGATATCTGCCTCGCATTTATTTCTTCTAGCAACAGCCCTCCGGTTTTCCTCTGGGGGACTCTCCTACCAACTCTGAGTCCCAGTGGTTCATAGGTGGCTATATCGATACCCCAGTAGTAGAAGTAGACACATGCCCCAGACCTAGTCAGGGTTTTATTCCCTTGGAAAGAGTGTGTACTTCTGAGATGGACACAAGACCCAAGCTAGATCAAGGAGATAAATCTGGGTTTTGCCTAGAACCTTGGGGGAAAGGGGGTCCTTCCTCCACGGTTCCTAAGCTCTGAGATGTGAGTGTAGGGCTTCCAACAGCTATTCAATCACCTCATCACTAGAGCCTGCCTCAGAGTAATCCCAACATGAGCAGGAGGAGAAAGCTGACATCATGTGCCAGGGAGAGGTGGCCAGACCAAATATAGGAAGCAATAGAGGACAAACCTATACCAAAGAAATTGCTTGTTATTCTCCGAAATTCAGTTCCACTGAGTGTCCTATAGTTTTCTTTGCTAAATATGGCAACCTGAGCAGCAGGAAGCCTTGGTCTTGATGCTGGCTTTTGAATCTCTGCATTCATCGACACCCCTGGACTTCTCAGCTATGTGAGGCGTTACCTTCCTGTTTTTGCTGAAACTGGTTTGAGCTGGGTTTCTATCCACTTGCAACATAAAATTCCCTCACTATCGTAGATGTTCTGCCATCTCAATGGCCAGTAAGTTCCCTTTTCAAAAAGAACATACCTTAGGAAGGAGGCATAGGCCAGAGGGGTTAACAGCAAGACGCAGAATCTTTGCCAGCTGTTTGGGCGTAAGAGGTGCTCAAATTCGGTAATACCTTATGCCTGGGAGGAGTAGAAAATAAGCCAGTGGCAAAGCTCCATAGATGAGGCTACACATATTGGGGAGACTATAGGCTGCACTGGGCCAGGCTCAAAAGAATCTCTATCAGCAATACAGCCAGCTCTATGCATTCCTGCTTATGCACCATGAACAGCTCACCTGTGAAGACTGCACTTCTACTTGAACTTCTGGGTTATTTACAGGGAACAAGAGCAGATTCAAATCTCCAACGCGAGCCCCAAGGGAGGGCAAGAAGCCAAAATGTTCGTGCAATTTGAGGGGGTCGGGGGAAGAAAGAGAGGGTAGAAAGAAGAAAGGTTCCTTTCTAAACAGCCTCTGTCACTAGCCACCCCACATAGGGGAAGGACAAACCGAGGGCAGCCTGGGTGGGAGAGCAAACAGAAAAGTGTCTCTCTGGCACCTGGAAGCAAGCAATCTGATCCACGGGCCCCAGAGACAGAGCTTGAGGACAAAGCTTTGCGGGGGTGGGGAGGGCAATGGCTTGAGCAGAGTCCAAAGCCTTCCCCGCCCTGCCCTGTCTCCAGGCGCCAGCGTGTCATGTCACTGCAAACAAACAGCATGGAGAGGGTTGCCAGGAGAAATGACAAGGGTGTTTGTGCGCATTGAGGAGGATTCCACCAATCAGGTTGAGCAGGACCACGGAAGGTCTTCCCCTCCCTTACTTGGGTGCGTTAGCCAGAGCTCAATTAAGCAACTTCTGTGTGCCGGGAGCTGGGCAGGTGGTCGTTTAAATTCACTTGACGGTCATTTTCCTGGCTTTGATGCAAAGCTTTTTGGAAAAGTAAGTCAAAGCTGGTATCATCATCCGTTTTCACGGGAACAGGAAACGGAGATGTGGATCTCCTTAGATCACACAGGACATCAGGGAAGAAAGATCTCTGCATCTCTGTAATCATTTCCAAGGCAGGGCCTTCCCCTCTACAGGAATTAGCATGGAGGATTGCAAGTCAACCCTGGGAAACCCTCTTTGTAACAATTCCCTACAATTAACCACACCAGAATCAAGTTTTTATTACTGCTTTCGAAAACCAGAAGCTGGGGCGCCTGGGTGGCTCAGTCGGTTAAGCGGCCGACTTCGGCTCAGGTCATGATCTCACGGTCCGTGAGTTCGAGCCCCGCGTCGGGCTCTCTGCTGACAGCTCAGAGCCTGGAGCCTGTTTCCGATTCTGTGTCTCCCTCTCTCTCTGCCCCTCCCCCGTTCATGCTCTGTCTCTCTTTGTCTCAAAAATAAATACACATTTAAAAAAACACACAAAAAAACTAGAAGCTGTACTGTTGGAGATAACATCAAACCCTGCAGTCAGTAGAGAAGGCTCTAGAGGCTTTTGTTGATAGGGTGTTTCATTCAAGATTGGGCAAGTTCGGGAAATGTCACCATTTATTACTGATTTTAGCATTCTGCATGGTCTGTATTTGTGGAGTACTTTGACTTCTCCTTTAAACCAGTAGTAACACCTTGCTGGTTTCCTCATTAATTACTGAGCTATATAAAATTTTTGACACGTGTTCATTTTATAATGCCTGAGAACCGGGGCTTCATCCTTTCACAATGACTCGGCTGAAGAGAAGCAGAGAATACAGTGCACCTTAGTGTTCCCAGATCCTCACCAGCAGGATAGATTTTCCCCCAAATTATGAAAAATGAAAGTTTTGCTTCTGTATCATTGCAGAGTTTTCTTTTGTTGTTTCATTTTTATTTTTTAGAGGGGGACCACATGTGAATGGAGGAGGGGGCAGAGGGAGACAGAGAGAGAGAGACAGAGAGAGAGAGAGAGAGAATCCCATGCTGAGCATGGAGCCTGATGCAGGACCGGATCCTATGACCCTGGGATCATGACCTGCACCAAAATCAAGAGTTGGATGCTCAGGCAACTGAGCCACCCAAGCACCCCACTGTTGCAGAGTTATTTTTGTTCCCCTGTCCTTTTAAATTTTTTTAACGTTTTTATAATTTTATTTTTGAGAGACAGAGAGACAGAGCATGAGTGGGGCAGGGGCAGAGAGGAAGAGGGGGCACAGAATCCGAAACAGGCTCCAGGCTCTGAGCTGTCAGCACAAAGCCAGACGCAGGGCTCGAACTCACAAACCCCGAGATCATGACCTGAGCTGAAGTCGGACACTTAACCGACTGAGCCAGGTGATCCTCCCCTGTCTTCTTAAAGGGAGCCCCACTTCCCAGCTGCACCCCCCCCCCACTCTTTCCCTGCCGACCCAGTCAAATAACCCTCATCCCTCCCCTGGCAAAATTAATTTTCTGTAAAAGCTGATATTCATCCTTATTCAACTGTAACTGAGAGATAAGAAGCAGTGTGTGTCCTTTCCTATAGAGCTTTTCTAGCATGTTCCCGGGAACAAAGCCTCAAGCTTAAGAAAAGAATTTCTACCGGTTGCCATTTCTAGGACAAAATCTCAGACTGTTTTGTGACAAAGAATAAAGGTTTGTCAGAGCCCCTGAAATCAGGCTTTGTCTCTCTGACCAGGTTCTCTCTGCCCCCTCCCCTAACAAAAAAAAAAAAAAAAAGAGAGAGAGAGAGAGATTTTGAGTAATAACCTAATAACCCACCAAATAGGCAGAGTAGGACATGTACCTATGGAACAATTCCAAGTTCTGGAGGATAACCCTGAGGTACAGGATCCTTGCTGTTAAAAGAGTGTTATTTTAAAGTATAGCACTCTGTCTTAAACAAGTCATCCAACTAGACACATTGAATACACATAAAATTAAAAAGCCTGCTATTATGGACTGAGCCAGTGTGGCTACATTTGGCTTCCTGCAGTCAAACCTTTGGAGTTTGGACACTGAGCACACGGAGGACAGGACAAACAGCACTGCCTGAGAACTTGTTTAATGGGGAGCTTGAGCCAATGAACAGGCAAGTTTATCCCAGGTGCTTCTGCTGATGTTACCTCCCCCCAAGTGTGGGACCCGCGCACTCTCTCTGACCCGTAGTTAGGTTGCCGAGACAGGCTCGGGGCTGGGACCAGAAGCCCTCAGAGTACAGTGGCATTGTGGATCAGTCTCCCTCGCACTGAGTTTAAATGGGGGAAACTGTGTATAAGGAAACTTCTCAGACCAAAGCCAACCTCCATCTGGGGTGTCTGGGGCTTTAGCCGTGATGAGCTGTAGCCAACAAGAACTCAGTCACCAGCAGTTAGCAAAGCTACCTACCTCCATATCTCCATTCATCCCCTTCATCTTGCCCCTGCCAGACCTCTCCTCAACCGCCCCCCCCCACCCCCAACCTTGTGCAGGGAAGTCAGGCCACGGGAAAGAGCCAAGAATTCCTTCATCTGGGAGCCTGCCTCCACAACTCTGAAGCCGAAGTGCTGGGGATGATCCGTCTTCCAGAACTCACCAGCCAATCCTTCAAAAGAACCTGTGACTGAATGGCGGCCATATTATCTAAACCTCACCTCTCCACTCTTTCTGCCCCCACACCTCAACTTCCAAATATGGACAGAGTTCATCTCCCACTTCAGAAACACATGTGATTGTGCAGTCATTTGAACTGCACCGCATGAAGATGATTCAGTGTCATTCCATCAGAGATCAGAGGGCAAACCAACAGTGGCTTGACTGGGTTGTTGCCAGAGCCACAACTAGAATACAGAGCTGACGGTATTAAAAAACCCATTCACCTGGGAATCTCTGTCTCTAGTTCCTACCCTGTTCCCCTTTCTCTCAAGTGAAATAATTTAGGATGATGTATATAAAGCTGCCTTGAAAATAATGATATGGAACATCGATTACGCACTGGCCTAGTGCTTTACGTGAATTACCACACCTAATTATTGAAGCTTAAGATCAGAGAGGTTCAGGAGTTGGCCCACAAACACACAGGTCTGTCAAATTCCTAAGCCTCTGTTTTAACACCACAGCTATTTACTTGAGGTGTTCATTCATATAGCTGATTGAATGTCCCCAGCTTCAGTTCTGGCCTCTCTAGCTGAATATTTCTCAATGGGATTAAAGACAACCATACGGTGTCCCCACACAAACTCCTTCACATACCTCCACACTCTAGAAAAAACAATTGCCAACAAAGAGTAAATGACTGACAAGGTGGGTGGCATTGTATGAATAAGAACAAACAAGGCTCTTGCCCAAAGGGCATGTATACTCCATGCCTCTGGACTCACTTCCTTTAAACACCACCCATTTTATAGAATGTGTCAGCCTGCATGAACCCTACCCATTCTGAGTCTTCATTTCCCAGCCAGGCTAGAACAGTGGGTGTTTAATTATTATTTTTATTACTTCCTGTATGTCAGCACTTTGATAGATGTGTTCAAATACATCAACTCATTTAATGCATCAGTATAAATGTGAAACATTATCCCCATTCCACTGATATGAAAACAGAGTCCAGCAGAGATCAAACCTTGGAAATTTTATACTCCCAAGCAAAGCCACTCATCAAAAGACAGTGCAAAACCTGGCTTCTTTTCAACCAGGGCTATGGGTGACACTGTGTATGTCTTGGTTGGTCGCCAACCTATTTGACCCGAGTGCCCTCATGGTTTTAGAAGGAAGGTTCTACATTATTGTGGTTCCCTGAGTAGGTCACACAGCATTTCTCTCCGTCTCTAACAAGCTGACGTCACTTCTTTGGGTGACGCTTTGTGGTACATGATAGGGCTGTATCACATATCTTTCAGGAATCTACTATTTCGCTACGTAAGTCTTAGACTGAAAGGAATTTCAGGGGTCATTTAACAATGTAATACCATGTACTGAATCTTTGTGGCTTTATGACAATTCATCATTTCTAAGCACTTTTACACACAGTAGCACATTTGATCTTCCCCACTTCTAGAAATTGTCCCTGCCAAAGATTTTTGTTAGAATTCAATGGGAACAAGTACAAGCACGCAGCACAATGCATGGCATGTAATATATGCCCGATAAATGTGACTTATTATTAGCGTTAACTCTGAAATTGGTCCGTTTCCTACCAACTCAATTATCTTCAGAGGATGGAGAATCCCGAGTTTCTGACCACTTCCTTACCCCTCCATGCGTCCATCTCATATTTGCTTGTGTTGTTTGCTTGCTTCCAGATCATAGGTAAAACTCATGCTGTTAATTACCAGCACTCCCCAGCCAGACCCACCCACGCCGCATTCGAATGAGAAAGCTCTCTCCAACCCTGGAAATTGGGAAGGTCCAGTGTTACCGTGGTTAACAGACCTGAGGGGTGGACAATGGAATATTCATCTACCAGCTTTAGAACGTTCATCCAGCAGCTTTATAGAGTTGAGTCACATTAGACAGTGGGGTTGTCTGCTGGAATGGGATCTCAACTGGGAGCTAGGAGTTAAAGTCTTTCTCTTCATGTAGTGAGTCCCTAAAGATGAGAATCAGGCTATTAGCCTTCCCTGCATGAGTTCTTGCCTCTTCAAAATCAGCTGCTTCTGCTTCTGCTTCATTCACATACTTTGTAAAGATTCAACACATGAAGTTGGAAATGTTTTAGGAGGTATGGGGATAAATTACTGTTTCCCAGTCAGCTTAAATACTTAGCCAGCCACAAGGTGAATAAGATCATGGATTAATTTTGGCAGATGAACCCAAAGGAAGGTCAAGAAGATACTGGGAACACAGGCGTGGAAGCCATTCACTGCTGATGTCCTTGGACTGCTGGACATTGATCAGGCAGGCAGTCTCTCCATCCTAAACACCACCAAGTCCAGTGGCCCCAGCCTTTGCTGCTGGAAGACACAGCAGCGGACTTTCCTCCTCCCATCCTCCCGATGGGATTCCAGGATGAATTCAACGGCAAAGTGGGTCATTGGAGCCCAGAATGGAGATGATGGCTATCGTGGTAGGAGGGGGGACCCAATCCAACAGAAATGCATGGTGAGATAATTACTGAGATGAGACTTGATTTACCCTGAGTTTGTTTTCCTGTTGGTGTGGATGTGAGGTTACTGCTTCACCCCAGGAAGTCAGAGATTTACTGTTCACATGTCAACATTGCAGCCAGAGAAACCCTGAGACAAGAGCCCAAAGCTAGCTATGTGGTTAGAATTAGACCCATATACAGCCTACCGGCAAATGATCCAGGAGCCATGTGCTAGTGTCTCTCACACAAACACACGCACACACAAACACACCACTCACCAAATCAAAGGGAATATTGATATAAGAAACAAAGACGGGTTTAAATAACCGGGGAGAATGAATGGAGGAATGAGGCCAAATGAGATGGATGGGCCTAAAGGAGAACGTGGTCATTTTCATGACTCACTACCAATTCCCCATCCTGCCAACTGTGACATGACCTATGATGTGCAGTGGAGTGAGTGGGGTTGTAAGGATTGTGTTATCAGGAGAATTGTACTCCTCCCATTCATGTGTTGAAGTCCTAACTTTCAGTACCTCAGTAGGTGACCTCATTTGGAGATAGGGTCATTATAGAAGTAATCAAGTTAAAGTGAAGTCATTGGGGTGGGCCCTAATCCAATATGACTGGGGTCCTTATAAAAAGGGGAAGTTTGGACACAGAAGCACATATAGAGGGAAGGCAATGTGAAGAGACATGGAAAGAAGATGCCATCTACGAGCTAAGAAGAGAGGCTTGGGGGAGATTCTGTACTAATCGCCCTCAGAAGGTAGCAATCCTGAAGACTCCTTGACCTCAGACTCCTGGCCTATAGAACTTTAAGACAAACAATCTCTGTCATTTAAGCCACTCAGCCTGAGGTACTTTTGTTTTGGCAGTCCTAGCATAGATGGAAGCTGAAGTATCTTCCTAGCCTGCAGAAGCCAAGGCTCCTGGGAATTTAAAACATGGACATCCTCTTTACTGTGGTCTGAAGCACAAGCTGCAAACACCAGAGCTTTCATTTGGTGAACAGGCCTCCATGACCGAGTTGAGCAGTACTGGTGCAGGTTTCAAGGCCCCTTCCATTTCATTCCCGAATCTGTGCTTCTCTCAGCCAGGAGCATAAGTGAATAATGACATGCTCACCACTGAAAGTTCGGTGGGTTCTATTCTTTCCCCATAGACCTGCCATATGTTCATCTCATACAGATGTTTGAACTTTGTTTTCTGACCAATTACCAATTCCTAACCAAGCCCTCAACACAAGGAAATTTAGTGCTTCTATGACCCCATCCTTTGATGAGATAGGTGAGGAAACAGACCCAGAGAGCAGAATCACCTAGCATGAAAGCTACTTGGTGGGGGGATAGATCCTGGCCAGATGTCCTAGCACCAAGTCCAAGGTTTAGTTCTATTCACCACATTGGTTTCCTGTCACAGAAACAATTTGTAGTATGGGAAATTTGATGAAATTTCCCCTAACTCTATGGAGGGTTCCCCTCATTTAGTCACCTCTTTGGTGGTTAATGGAAAAGATAATGCCTTGCCCTAGAATGAAGGACTTTGAGATCATCTAACTCCTCTACAATATTTATGTCAAGGGATATGTCAGTCTCTGATTAAATATTTTCAAAGAGGAGAAACTTGCTATTTCATTTCAGACAGCTCTAAAGATGAGAAATTCTTTAAAACTGAACCAAAAACATACCAGGCTCTAGAAGGCAGGGACTTTTATTTTAAGTCATTTAGCTTGAAGTGATGCCCAGGGCTTTGGGTCTGCCAAAGTCTCTGACAATTACAGTCGTGACATTGGTTCAGGTAACGCTTCCTTTATCCTGGAGACCACACCACAGCAGAATTCCCTTCAGGGTGATGGGGCTTGATGCCCAGCTCAGAAGACACTAAAAATGCCCGGTCTTTCAGACAATATGATTTAAAAAGAGTGACAATGAATATTGATGCCAGTTTCAAAGAATCCATGAAGCATCTGAGTTGAAAACCTGGGTTTCTGCTACAAAGAGGATTATCTTATTTGCGAGGAGCAAGTAAGGTGACATTTGGGTCACAGTCACGGCCTGCTGGAGTCTGCTCCATTCTGCATGCTAAAATACTTCAAGGGTACCTCGCTGGAAGCCAGGACATCTGGTTTTAAAGTCACAGCCTTGTGAGCTTGGATGACCAGTGAACTTCCATGGACATTTTATTCCTCATTGGTGTAAATGAAAAGGCCAACATTAGAAGGATAGTTGAGCTCAAAGATCTCAGAAGTCTGTAGGGCTGCGTGTCTGAAGATACTGACTTCTACACAGTCCATCCCTTTCCCAATCAGGGAAACCTTTGGTAGGTGAGTTAGAGAAACTGGATTGTAATAAAACAAAATTCTTCACTAGACAAAGCAGGTTTGGACTGTCACTTGTAACAGTAAATAACTTCCACCATATATTGAGTGATTACTAAAATGCCAAGCATGATTATCTCATGTTATCCTCCAAACTCTCTGTGAAATAAGTGGCAACCACCATTCCAGAAGTAAGAACACTAAGGTGTAGAGGATCTAAGTGACTTGCGGGGTGCCTGGGTGGGTGTCTGACTTCAGCTCAGGTCATGATCTCAGAGTTCATGAGTTCAAGCCCCGCATCAGGCTCCGTGCTCACAACTCAAAGCCTGGAGCCTGCCTCAGATTCTGTACCTCCCTCTCTCTCTGCCCCTCCCCTGCTCGTGCAATCTCTCTCTCTCTCTCTCTCTCTCTCTCTCTCTCTCTCTCTCTCTCTCAGAAATAAATAAACATTAAAAAAATTTCTTAAGTACCTTGCCCACAGTTATGAGCTGGTAAGTGCAGAGCCAGAATTATCATCAAGGCAGTGTGATTTCAAAGTCAAGTTGCTTACACTTTATGGCACACTTGTGCCATACTGAGAGAAAAAAAATTGTACATATCCATAAAATACACATTTACACATCCTTAAAATCCCAGAGATATAATTTATTTAGCTATACAGTGTACATAAATGTATGTACTATAAGGTATCATTTAAGATTTATATATGTGTATATATATATGTGTATATGTATATGTGTATATATGTGTGTGTGTGTATACACATATATAAATCTTATATGATGTATACAATCTTCCCACTCAGCAAGAACTTGCTTTGGGGAATGAAGTCCCCTTTGTATTACTTAAGACTGTTGGAAGTCATTCATTCCAAGCATAGATTCTAAAACTAAGAAAAGGAGGGAAGATGCAGCCAAGGTGACCTTTCAGTAATAAATAATGAGCACACCAGATGCTTCACATTCTCAAAAATACTATTTTAGGCCAATTTTGATACTTACAGTATTCTAGCACAATGTGCTTCTCAGTGAGTACTTCATTCTTAAACTTAAAAATGTCAGTGAAAAAAGAAAGCTAGGTACCATGAACACACCACGCAGGTAACACCTTTGACATTTTCCAAAATACAAGCAATGCATGTGCATGGTTTGAAAGTGTAAACATTATGACAGAAGGTAGAAAATGAAAAGTGAAAGCCTCTTCCCACTCCCATGGAATCTTCAGACCCTCTCTGCAGAGACGATGGCCATTAACCAATTTTGAAAAAACAAATATTTGGTTATATACTATTTGCAGATGACATGATACTACACACAGAAAACCCACCAAAAGAAAAAAAAAAAGAACTACTAGAGGAAATAAGCAAATTCAGTAAAGTTGCAGGATGCAAAAATGATACTCAGGAATTGGTAGGGTTCCTTTTTCCCCCGCAACTACTAATTTATTCTCCACTTCTATAATTTTTTATTTCAAAAAATAGTGTTTCAACTCAATAATATAGTACATAACTTTTGAGATTAGCTTTTTTTTACTTAACATTATTCCTTGAAGTTCATTCAAGTAGGTGCATATCAATACTTGCTTTTTCTTTACGGCTGAGAAGTAGCCTATGGTGTGGATTACTTCAGTCTATTTAACCATGTAGCCGGTGAAGGACAAACGAGTCATTTCCAGGTTTGGCTTCTGTGAACAAGGCTGCCATGTAATTTTTTTAATGTCCTTCGAGACTTTCTCCTTGACCCAAGGATTACTTAGAAAGAAGTATGCTGTTTGTTTTGTTTTGTTTTTATTTTTGTCTTTTTTTTTAAGTTTTCAGGAGTATAATTTAGTCATTCATCACTTACATATAACACCCAGTGCTCATTCCAATAAGTGTCCTCCTTAATGCCCGTCACCCATTTAGTTCATCCCCCCCACCCAACACCTTCTCTTCACCCATTTGTCAGCCAATGGGCATTTGGGCTCTTTCCATAATTTGGCTATTATTAAAGTACTGCTATAAACATTGGGGTGAATGTGGCCTTCCAACCAGCATTTTTGTATCCTTTAGATAAATACTTAGTAGTGAGATTGCTGGATCATGGGGTAGGTCTATTTTTAATTTTTTGAGGAACCTCCATACTTTTTGCCAGAGTGGCTGCACCAGTTTGCATCCCACCAGCAGTGCAAAAGTGTTCGTCTTTCTCGCATCCTTGCCAACATCTGTCATTTCCTGAGTTGTTAATTTTAGCCATTCTGACACGTGTGAGGTGGTACTTCATTGTGGTTTTGATTGTTATTTCCCTGATGATGAGAAATGTTGAGCATCTTTTCATGTGTTTGTTAGCCAAATGGATGACTTCTTTGGGAAAGTGTCTGTTCATGTCTTTTGCCCATTTCTTCAATGGATTATTTGCTTTTTGGGTGATGAGTTTGATATGTGTTTCTATATGCTAATAATGAAGTCGTAGAAAGAGAAGTTAAGAAAACAACTTCATTTACAATTGTACCAAAAAGAATAAAATACCTGGGAAAAAAACTTAACCAAGGCGTTGAAAGACCTATACTCTGAAAACTACCAGACATTGATGAAATTGAAGATAACATAAACAAATGGAAAGATATTTCATACTCATGGACTGGGAGAATTAATATTGTTAAAATGTCCATACTACCCAAAGCAATCTACAGATTCAATGCAATCCGTCTCAAAATACCAACAACATTTTTCACAGAACTAGAACAAATAATACTAAAAGTTGTAGGGAACCAGAAAGACTCTGAATAGCATTAACCAATTTTTTAAGAATCTTTTACACAAAGAGATACCTACTTCATTTTTTATTTTTTATTTTGAGAGAGAGAGTGCACGTGCACGCAAGCAGAAGAGGAACAGAAGGAGAGGGAGACAGAGTATCTTAAGCAGCCCTGCAGAGCCTGATGCAGGGCTCCATCTCACAACCATGAGACTATGACCTGAGCTAAAATAAAGAGTGTGAGGCTCAACTGAGCGAACCACCCAGTCACCCCAAAGGATACCTACTTCTTACACGTAGCCACATCCTGCTTTTTCATTGGTGTATGTCTTGGAGGTCTAAGCCCACTGCAGCCTGTCTGGATCTAACCCAATGGTTTTAATCAGGAATTAATACTAATATTAATAAAACAGCAATACTAACAACTCCATTAAGCATTTATGATGTGCCACTCACTGTTCTAAGCACTTGCTTATATTTATTCATTTCATTTTCCCCAAGCCCACATTAAGTGTTTGCTGAGTCTCTTCCATTTGCCCAGCCCCTTCCCCAACACTCTCTGTTTTCTTATCCTTACACCAAGGATTTGATCTGTAGGAAGAGCATCAAGGGCTCCTTTGCTTCTGACTTCCAGTTGGATTCAGCTACTGGGTGGCATCTGAAGAGATAGGAGGGACAGTGAAGAGAGCGGTTGGGTACTTAGTCCCCTAGTATGTGGTCTCCCCTAATGGTCATCTGGTATTGCTCCATTCTTGGAGTGCAGGCCACAGCACCAGTCAGGTGGCCTTTGCCACAGAGCTCTCCGTGCATTTCAGAGGCTGTCCCCTTCTCTCATTTATTCAGGGTGAGTGGTGTCAATGGCTCTCCACTTTGGCCAGCCCTGAATTGTCCTTGATGGCTTCCTTTACTCTCTCTCCACCTTTGAAAATAGTCCTATCTATTAAACTCTCTTTAAACTACTCAACTGAGTGTCGAGCTTGTTTCTTGCTGGGACTTTGATTGATACAAACATGTGCCCTTGTCCCCCTTAAACCATTGAGAAAACTGGGACATGGGAAGATAAGTACCTGTGCAAGATACACAGCCAGTAAATGCTGGGATCAGGATTCAATGCATGAATTGGCTCCCCAGAGACTGTGAGCTCTCCCTCTCTACAGAGTAAAGGGCCACTACTAAATATATATTCCCCTGGCACTCCAGCGCTTTCCAAGATCTTGTGAATATGAATGGTGTTTCTCTGAATATCCTTATATGCTAATCTTGGTAAACATAAGGAAATATATCCATAGGGCACATTTTTAACAGGGCCAAGTCAAAGAGTATGTATAATTTTTAATTTGAGGTCTTATTGTCAAATTGCTGCACCATTTAATCAAATTAAACACATTCACACTATGACTTTACCTGGATATAGATACAGTAACCTTACCTGGATATAGATATAGACGTAAGTGTAGACGTGGATGTAGAAGTAATGATTTAGAGATGACAGAGATAGAGATAGGGAAGTGAGAGACATAGCAAAGGAATCCTCATACATGTCCATAAAGCGATATATACAGGTACATAATCCCTACAGCTTCTTCCTTTTTTTTCTATTTTGGGTAAGGTGAGGAATTGGAGGCAAGTGGGGAGTCCAGAACTGGAGTAATTGTTGGGTAAAATATAGTAGAAACTCCCCATGGAGAGAAAGTGGAATGAATAAGTGAATCAAGGGGGGAGGATGTAGGAAGTGGAGAAAAACATTGCCACATTTCCTTCCACAAAGGTAATATCCTTTGTGTTCCTACCTATAATGTAAGGCAGCGGCCATTTTTCTATACCATTTCCAGCAGTAGATGCTATTGAATTTTAAAAACCTTTTTTTCCGAAGCTGATGGACAGCATTGAACCCTTTCCAGTCTGATGATTTGGTTTGCATTTTTCCATTATGAGTGAGGTTGAGTTATTCACGTCTTTTCCTATAACTCAGGATGCTATACACTGATGGAAATTTTCCTGGCTCTTCGGGGGACTGGTAGATCCAGCAAGGCAGAGTGTTAGGTCAACAGGTCTCCTGTGATGCACAAGCACAGGGATGTCACATGGCCAGCAGCCACACGACCCAGAATAAAAATGAGTGTGGGTGCCACGGTCACCTTCAAGTCTGCTCTCCAGTTCTGAAGTCACCAGCTAATGACTGGTGACCCCATAACCTTTCCAACCAGGAACCCATCTGGGCTTGGTTGGTAACCCCAGCTGCATATTCAGACGATTTCAAACACCTTCAAATTCACTCACACTTAATGTATCAAAAAGCACTGCTCTCTGCACTGAGTTACTTAATGTAGCAGGGCTGTTTCCATGAGTCCTTTTTGTTTAGCTGGCCTTTTTTTTTTAAACCTCTCCCACCCTTCCCTCATTTTTTTTTTCTTTTCTTGGAAGAAGTTGAGCCTTTGCCAAACCTAAATGAAACTCTGGCTCCAAGTTCAACTCAGAATTTACTAGCTGATAAATTGGAAGTGGGGAGTGGGTTGTGAAGGTAGGGAGAGAATGGTGAGGGGGAGGAGGGGAGCTTTCATTTGGGAGCAAGTTCAAACTTGGAATCGAAGCTATTAAAGTGTCTGATTTGTGCTGAGTCATATGGAGGCGGGAGTCAGGGGATGATGCTGGCTACCTTCCAGCCACACGCACTGCCCAGGTTGATGAACGAGCCTCCAAAGGAACTACAACAGGATTATAATTTCACTAGCATTTTAAATATATCATTAGAAGCCAAGTGCATGACTCTGATCAAGCAGTCAGCCCGGGGCCTCTTGAGTTCATCTATCTGACTGGTACCTGAGCATCTGTCTTCCTTAGACCCCAGGCTCTCATTGAATTCTTCCTCCTACGATTAACTTCACCTACTCTGATCCTTCCTCCTCCCCTCCCCTCCTTCCTCCAACAGAGTCTCTCTAGAAGCGTCTCATTCAACAAGGGTTGAGGTGGAGCCGTAAAGACTCCAAGCCTTGAAGCGTTCTGAGAGCACAAGCTTTCCTATGAAGAAAATGGTGATGATGATGATGATGAAACTGGCTCATCTAACATTCAAAGCAATCTTATAAAATAGATAGTTATCTGTATTTTTGTTGACAAAGAATCAAAGCACACAGAAGCTACTTCTGGCAAGTTACAAAGCTAGTGAGCACAGGGCTGCAATTTGAACCTAAGATGTCTATACTCTTAGCCACTACAACCTCTGCCCTCCGCTCAGCTCAGAAGTACTCGCGGTCCCCCAGCGGTTATCTTCTTCCTCCTGTTTCTGAGCCTTGGCACCTGGTCTCCTCAAGGCAGAGAAGGGCCAGCAACGAGCGGGTCACCGCAGGTCTTTTGTTCCTTCTGCACAATTTCCGTGCTCATATTCCACATCAAAGATCATCCAAACATTCAGTCACTCCCTTTTATTCTTCCCGCATTGTATTAGGAAAAATGTCAAACATACAGAAAAGTTGAAAAGAATGGGCCAGTGATCCTCCCCGTAGGTACCCACCATCTAGATTCTACAATTAAGATTTTGTTATATTTGTTTCCATCTCTGCAGACCTTTACTCGTCTGCCTGACTCCTCTGACCTTTTGATGTGCTTCACAGACAGCCGTAGGCATTACTACATTATGCCTGTATACTTTTCTATGTTCCCTTCTTTTTTACTTTATACAAAGTAAGAACCGGAGCTAACAATTGCTGAGCGCTTCCTCTGCCAGGCACAGTGGGTGTCGGTGTTCAGCACCTTCTATGCATTTCATGATCCGAGTCTCAAAGGAACCCTATGAGATGGGTGCAATTACCACCCTCATTTTACAGTTGACAAAAACTGAACACGAAGAACAAGGGCTCTAGCAAGCAGTTATTTAGTGCTTTCTATGGGCCACGCACGATGCCCAGGCCTTTTCATGCACTATCTTAATCTTCACAGCAACCCCGCAAAGTAAGCGTCATTACAGATGAGGAAAATGACGCTTGGAGAGCCGGGTCCCACAGCTTAAGAGACCTTGGGACTGGGACGCCTGGGTGGCTCAGTGGGTTAAACGGCCAACTTCCGCTCAGGTCATGATCTCACGGCTTGTGAGCTCGAGCCCCGCCTCAGGCTCTGTGCTGACAGCTCGGAGCCTGGAGCCTGCTTCAAATTCTGTGTCTCCCTCTCTCTCTGTTCCTGCCCCACTTGCTCTCTCTCTCTCTCTCTCTCAAAAATGAATAAACATTAAAATACATTTTTTAAAAAGGCAAAAACATATAGACATTGGGACCTGGTTTGAATTGAGGAAGTCTGTCCCCACTCCCTCTCACTTGCCCTCAACCCTATTGCCGTGTCTTTTTTGTTTTGTTTTTCATTGTGTTTTAATTCTTTGCCTCCACTTCTGTTTCCCAACAGACCATGGCCTCTCATGGGCAAGAGCCATGTTTTAGTATGCTTATTCCCACACTCCCGGTCAGATACAAGTAAGCACTTCATAAATGTTTCCTGAATGGATTCATAAACAATGAATAGTAGTAATTGAAAGATCTGTGCCTTAGAACCAGCGCAGTAAAGCAGTGTTAAGTTTATGACCATTGTAGAAAAAAAAAAAAAAAAATGAAGGGGTGCTTGAAAGCTTATATCAGGTGCCACTGCTCGTACCCTGGGGCTTTCTTTACACCATTAGGATCTGCAGCTCATTAAAGGCAGCCCTCTGTATGCAGTCTTGGTGACCTGAAGGACGGGCGAGCAGCCTGGGGAACCCAAGTGATCTTGCCAGCCCAGGCTGGAGAACACACCTGTGCCCTTTGGCTCACAGGGCACCTTTTATGTGCATCTACATGGCAGACACCAGGCCAAAGGCTCGGGAGGGCGCAGAGGTAAAACATACAAGGGCCCACCCAAGAATCCCACTGTAACCAGAGCACAGAAAAGACAAGCACATTCATCCCTGGAACAAAAGGGCTAATTGGGAACATCATGAGGAAAAGACAAACCCAGTTTTCAAGGACTTCCAGGGAAGAACATACTAGATTGTGGTGTCAGAGGGGACTCAGGGACAGCCTGGTCAAGAAACCTTGTCACGTGGCATGGGCACAGTCATCAACAAGCAAGAGTGTGGCAGAAGCAAGAGAGTGAGGGTGGGGACGTTTGTCCTGTGATGCTCAAATTGCCAAGAAATTTGGAAACAGACCCAAGAGGGCCACACTGCCCCATGCAGGACGAGGAAACAACACTGAGGCCAAACTCAGTCGCCACGCCGGGTGTGTTCGTCTTTACCAGGCAGAGCAGCGCCGTGGACGCGGTGCCTCCCCAGGTTGAAGCTCACGCAAGGTGCCCAAGGCAATAAATAGTCTGCCAAGGCTCCCCAGGCTGGTACCGAGGTGCAGGGAAAGGCACAGGGTGGGGGCAGAAGAGCTTGAAGGGGCTCCTCAAATGGTGCGTCTGTCACCAAACACGGGCTGTGCAAAGTTCAAAGCTCTGCAGTTTGTATCATCCCAACAACGACAGATATGAGCACTGCGATTCGCCCCAGGTTTTCAAATGAGGAAAGTGAGGCTAAGAAAGCTTGATGAGTCACCCAGGGTCTCCTGGCTTGGGAGAGGCAGAGCCATTGACTCCAAATCTAGCGTCTTGGGTATGAAATCTCGGTAATAAGACAGGGAGATCACACTTTTAGAAAGGAATGTGGCACGCCACAGAGAAAACAATTACTTTTTTCCAAATCTGAGCACTTTGCCATCCGTCTAAGTGTTTTTAACGAGTGGGGTTATTGAGGAAACCAGCCCGAGAATTTGGAGAGGTTTAGTCAAGCCTGACCCTGGGCAAAACTAGCCACTCATGGAGTTTACTCAGTAGCCTCTTTTAATACAGCCTTGTGGTTGCAAGCACAGGCTCTGGAACCAAACTGCCCGGGTTTGAATCCCAGTAACTGGCTGTGTGACCTTGGGTACACGATGTAAGCTCTCTGAGCCTCAGTTTCCTTATGGTTGTTGTTAGGATTAAATATTTCATATATTTAAAAAACCTAGAATAGGGCCTAGTACCTCATACATTTCTCATAACAGTAGTTTGATTTGTCATTTATATCCCATCCTACAACTTTTGTTAGGTGCCACGAGATTTCAAAGAATGGAGACCTGCTCAGATGACCTCTGACCTCAGAGGACTAGGGTTTATTATAAAGGTACGTGGCATAAAAAGTCCCCAGCTGCATGGCCAGACCTCAGAGATATAGGAAAATACCCTTCCCTTTCAGGCTATTGCAACCATAACTTGTTGTATGTATACGATACGCTTGTCTCCAAAGTTAAAATCCTAGACTCCCTGTTCCCCATATTTTCTCATTTTCATGTTTCATGTCAGTTGCAGAGGGTTGAATAAATTACACATCTCTGGCCATGGTCTCTTCACTATCCTATTTCTCATTTATTTACGTTTATCCCCAACCCATCCTGTTCTTCTCTGCCCTCACCCCTTAGGCAACCACTCTCATTTGTGTCTAATGTAGATCTGCATCCGTTCTTGTATAACAGGTACATTTTTAAAATGTATTGTCAATTAAAAAAAAACAGTCCTTCGTCATATATCCGTTTCTTCTTTCACCCATCACTGCGCATGAGTTCATCCAGGCTGCTCGTTCTCAGTGTTGCTTAGTTCTCCATGATACACAACCCGCCTTGTGGTGCTTATCTAAACTCCACTGATGGATTTCCAGATTACCGCCAACTCCCTGTCACCACAAGCAACGCTATAATGAACATCCTCAAGCACATCCCCTAATGGGCCTGTGTGAGAGACTCTTGGGAAATATACATAGGTTCATTTTAATTTGACTAAATTGTATCAGATTGCTCTGCAGAAAGGCTGCTCCTGGCAATACTCCCAACAGCACTGCATAAATCCACTCCGAGCCATTGGCAGTCCGCAGCTTTCTATGGCTGCCTGGTCATCCTCTATTTCCAGCTTTCTACTTATTTCTGCTGTTGCCTCTCCTTCATTTCCCACCCATCCCTGCACTGCAGCTAACCAGTCCTCAGTTTTTTCTCTAATCTCCCACACGCTATATTGTGGTCTCTTCCTATTCTTGGTTTCTGTAACTTTCTTTTATATATATAATTAGAGAGGGACTCCCACCAGGGGCAGAGAGAGAGAGAGAGAGAGAGAGAGAGAGAAGTGGGGCTCGAGTTCACCCAAAGCGGGGCTGAAACTCACAAACCGTGAGATCGTGACCTCAGCCGAGGTCAGATACTTAACTGACTGAGCCACCCAGGCTCCCGGGTTTCTATAACTGAAGCAAGAACGTGTCTTGGCATCTTTAGCCTTCTTATTTCACCTTCAAATACACTGGTGGTCCCTTAATCATGACTGGTGCACATCTGTGGAGTCTAATTCTTCCCTCGGGCCACCTCTTGTGACTGCCATTGGCTCAGACACCTTTCCCTGGTCCAGTTGTTACAGGAGGGTGGGAGAGACGCCGGTCCTTGTCTCACGGAGTCGAAGAATGCATCTCGCGGACGACAGAGACTGAGCAAAGCTATAGAATTTATTGAGAGAAAGCATAAAGCTCTCAAGAGTGAGAGGGATCCCGACTGGGTTGCTGCTGGGGATTTCTGTCCCTGGCTTTTTACTGGGACCTATTTACTGTGAGACTTCATGCAGGGCACCTTGTCCGGGCAGGTCCGGAACACATTTATCTTATCCTCGTCTTCCCCAAGCTCCGAGGCCACTGCTGCTTCTTCAGCCTCCCACTTGGAGCTGCGTCCTGCCTCCCCGAGGGCCCCTTGTCTCTCTCCGCCTAATGTAACCCTTTCCCTATTCACCATCAGCTGTCCCCAGGGTGCTTAGAGTCCCAGGGTATAACCCTGTTGACATCTAAGGAAGGGAAGATCGGTCCCATACTCTCTCCACAGAAGGGGTGAATGGATTTGATAGACATTCAGAGTTTCATGGACTGCCCAGCATACACAACGACTTGATATTTTCCCAAATTAACCAAAATCTACCAATTTTTATGTGAGCTAGCTGCAATTATTCAGGTAGGGCATCAATCCCAGAGATTATTTTATATGTGGACAGAGTGGGAAAGAATCTTCTATTGTTTCCCAGGGATCCCTCTTTTCCTTCTCTTTCTACTCTTTCCTCTAACCCATACACATGGTATTAGAGACATGCTGTTTTCATCCCAAGGTCATGTTATTCCTGTGGCCTGGAACATTCTTCCCCAGCTCCCTTTTGTCCTGACTAAAGCAACTCCACTCTTGGGAAGAATTCCATGTCGCTTCTCCAGGAAGATCTTTACTTACTTCTTCTCTGGGAGAAATTCTCCCACTGGAGCATCCTTCTCCCCTATCCTTTTCCATCACACACACCACCACAGTTTGTTAGAGTTAAGCACTCTTTTGCTGTACAAGATATGAGCAACCTGGGAACGTGGATTGCATCTGTCCTGGTCTCTGATGCATTTTTTGGTTTTGGGGGGTTTTTTTTGTTTGTTTTTTTGTTGTTTTGCTCAACAGAGTACTTTGCATCTAAGATGTGCTCAAAAAATATTTGGGCAATTTTGTTGAATGATAGAGTGGTGACATCTCCACGAAACTGAGGTTAAATCCCAGTACAGCTATGAGGTTGAGGAGAAATCATAGTTCCTGTGTTATCTACCTCACGGAGTTGTTATATATGAAAATGATTTTCTAAGTTGTAGGATCTACAGAACTATGAGCAGGACTCTGGATGGGTAAAGATCACTGGTCAACTTCATGTTTACTATGAGGAATCTCAATGCCAGTGACTTGAGGACGATAATACAATAACACTCTGATCTTAACATAATTTCATAAAACAAAGATTATCATCAAAAAAGGTATTCGAGATGGAAGGGACGCTGGACACTGTCTTGTCCAGATACTTTGTTTTAACCAGAAAGGCAATCAACTGAGAATCTATGTGATTTTTCACACAACTGTATACCAAGAGGGCTAAGAAAAAGGGTCTTCTAACCCTGTAGCTCATGCCCTTGTGGCATGTGCCCTTGTGGGAGGAAATATCTAGCTGCACGTGGTCTCTGAATGCTTACAGTGGCCAAGCAGCCTCCTCTTTGGCTTTGGATTCCAGCATCCCACAAGCCATTATTTCTTAGACTCACAGACTCATCAAATTTTCTAGTTCTTTTTTTTTTTCTCTCTCTCATATTTGTGCTTCTCACTGACCCAGTTCTTCTCCCTGGCCCATGAAGGAGTAGCAAAAAGATATATATCAGAGCTTTTGCATGCTATTATCCAATATGCACCTTCCTGCCCCCAGAGCCCCATCAGTTGGCTGTGAAGATATCTAGGAGATTCAGACGCTAGACCTCTGATTTCCAAGTTGTTCCCTGACACAGACACATGGCTTTCCAGTAGGAAGAATTACAATATTTACATTTTTTCTAGTTGCTAGAGGAATTAGAAGCAGTGGCAAAAAATAATCTTAATAAGGAATCCTTTGTCCCCAGCTGTTATAAAACAGGATTTTTCACAAGTATTTACTTTCCCTGCAGAACGAAGCATTGAAGTGCAAAAGTTCACCCCAAGCATGCCCACTGCTTTTCTTTAGACCTTCCAAGAGACACACAAGCCTCTTATTTTTCAGGGCCCATCTGGCCATAAATTGCAATCGACATTAATTTATGAAAACAAATGACACCAGCCTACTCCACGACATTTTGAAATGGGAGAATTAGGCAGGGGTAATAAAGCAAGAATAAAATGAAAACACTCACTCAGACCCCATCGCTGCCCTGGCAACATCCCAAGCCACACAAGGACCCTGAGTATCCCTCGTCCAACAAATTTTGCTCTTGCAAAGTTACAGTTATTTGATCACAAGACATGAAATTAGCTCTTTGTCACAGAGTTTGGCAGGAAATTAAACACATCCAAGGCTTTCTCCAGTGACTAGACTCACTGTTCCATTTGTAGAGTATACATCAATGGTGATAACACAGATAGAAGGAAAAAACTGGATGATCAACACTGGCTGATGATGTAGCTGATGGTTTAATCCAGTCTCTCCAAGGGCCTGGAGGACTCATTTTGTTCCTGGGACTATTGTCTAAGATTTTAGATGCAAAACTCTGAGTAGAGTCAAGAGGCTGGTTTCCAGGCCTGCAGAAGGAATTGAGGTAATTTTGACCTTTTTAGCATGGCAGCTGCATTTTCCAGCATTAAGGAGACACAATGGGAATATGATGTTTCCATTTGAAAACCAAAGGAAAGATGTGAAGAGGAGGGGCCGGGCTCTAGATAAGGCAGCTGACCTCTCTAGTCGCCATTTCTTTGGATACATGGATCTGACACTTTTGAGTTTTTCAAGCATGAGTAATAATGGAGAATGGAGGTAAGACAGACATACACACACAACAAGAATCTTTGGAGCTCTGGGAGATAATAAGTTGGCACAGCTTTAAAAATTACTTTCATTTTCAAAGACTACATTTGGCATAAAAATTTAGATGGAAGCTGGAAGGGGGGCTGGAGTCTCCTCCTCTAGGCTCTGCCCCATTGAGACAAAAGATACAAGGTTCAGACTGTTTATGTGAAGAAGGATGCACCCGATCACTCTGTAAAAGCAGGACTTGGAGAAAACTTGGACTTAAACCTTAAGCTTAATGGGGCTTTCTATTCCAGCCACCCAGATTTTGGACTTACGACCCACCCACCGCTTTGGATAGCTGATCTGTAGAGTTGGGTCTGAATTTGCCTACCTAGCTAACTGTGGAGGACCACAGGCCTGCCTCCGTGCTCTGGCACAGCTAGAAGACAGAGAAAGAATGGATGTCCTTCCTTTCCCTTCCATACTGGGACAACTTGCTCAGGGGAATTCACCACATGGAATTTACCCAAGACAATGAGCCCACAATTCCCCTGAGAGAACACAGAAACAATACCAAGTGTCACCTCTGTGTAACATTTAACACTGTCACTCCGTCCCCTATTAAATGTCAGTTAGTGAAGGTCAGGCCCTCCAGTCAGCTTGGTTACTCCTCCTCCTTTGGGGAAGAGAAAATAAGCAGTTGGAGGAATAAGACTGAAGTGTTATATTTCTCCTCTACAAGCTGAAGAGCAAATGTGAAGAGAAGCGTATAATTGTTCCTTTTCCCAGCTATCAGGAAGGACTTCCTGACCTGGGGGAATTGAGGAAACAAAAACATCATCTGGGGAAAAAAAAAAAAAACCTTTAAAAAGACCTTCCCTTAGAATGTGTAAAGACCAGGAGAGAATCCAATCGTTCTGCTCTTGAGGAGAAAGACGTCCCACGTGGCACAGGATTCTTCATTATCCCTCTCGAAATAGTTCCGACCTGGGAACTGGATTCATGGTGAGCTATCCCTGATTGATTCCACCCTGCAGTCTTCTCGGTTAGTCCATAAGAATGGCCAAAAAACTAATACTCCTGCTTACAAAACCCAAGTTCTCCCTGCTCTTCTATGGGAAAGTGAAGTGATGGTCTAAGGGAACTGTAACATAGAGCCCAAGAGGAGTGTTTTCAGGAGAGGGAAAAGATAGAATGCTCTCTAGACTTTCTCAAGACAGACATGGGAGAAATATACAAGCTATGAATCATTCACTTGAGGACAGCACTGGAAGAGCTAATGAAAGCTCAGGGGAATTAAGGAGGAGAAAGAGCACAGGGAAAGATTTCCAGAGATATAGCAATTCTTCAGTGAGCCAGCTTGGAGAAAAAAAATGAGGAAGGCACGTCTTCAGCCTGTCTTTAACAGACGTGTACTAACTCACTGTGGTCCAGGAGCCAGCTGTGGCTGACTGAAGAACATTTCCCATCACAGATCCCTTGTGGTGAAAAAGAATAAAGTTGAAAGTGGATGGCACCAGATTGTATCCATGATTTGTCATTCTAGTCTTGTCACCAAGAATCAAACAGCCCCATTCAGGGAGGCTACAGCAAAGGAAAAGACAAAGAAATATATTTGATATGAATCAGTTATTTGAGGTCAATCTGGAGACTTTCTTCAGAGTATTAAAAAAACATTAGAAAGAAAGAAGAATAATCTAGTGATCACTCATGGCAAAGTTCAAGGATCAAGAATTTAATTTACTAAGGATGTAGGGCAGCACATTCTCAGGATGAAATCATACCTCAACAACTTAATACGGATAGAATTCCTGGGGTGGTATCCTTTCTCCAGGGGCAATTTTACCCATTACCCTGACACTAAGGAGAACTATAGTCCGGCCAAACATGGAAGTCCTGTGTCCTTATGGCTCATACCTGTTCCTGTACTTTGTAGGATCTGGAAACAACATGTTTTGATGATAAAATTTAGGAAATATTTTCTTTAACCTTTTGCTTCTTTTCAAATTCTTTCCTTCTCTTTCTTGCTTTAGGGATTTTGCATTTGCTGACCCTATGCCTAGAATACTCTTGGTCCAACTCTACCTGCTTGACTCCTTCTCATTCTTCTTGTCTTGGATAGAATGTCACCTCCTCCAAAAAATCTTCTCGTAGGGCCTCATCTGAAGTACAGACAATCCTCCTATTGTTTTCTATCCCGTTGTTGTGTTTGTTTGCATTGTTATAATTATCAAATTATCACATTTTGATAATTACCAGATTATGAAAGAGCAACTCAAAAGGAAATTAGAAAGTATTTTTAACCAGATGAAATTCCAAATGTGTGGCACATCACTAAAGTGGTACCTAGGAGGAAATATATAGCCCCAAATACTTATATTAGAAAAGTAAACATCTCAGATTAGTTACTCCAGTCCCCACCTTAAGAAAATAGGAAAAGAAAAACAAATAAAATCCAAAGTAAATTTTCAAAATGAAATTATAAAGATCAAAGCAGAAATCAATGAAATAGAAAAGAGTAAAATAATAGAAAAATAAATAAACTAATGAAACAGTAGGTAGTTCTTTTAGAAAACCAATGAAGCCAATCTACCTAAAATCAGACTGATCAGGAAAAATCCGAGAGAGAGGAAGAAAGGGCAGAAATGACCAACATCAGGAATGAGAGGTGGCATCACCACAGATTCTACAGGTATGAAGATAATAATTACAGAATATTATATACAACTTCATACTAATTATTTGAGAAGCTAAATGACATGGATACATTTCTTAAAACACACAAACTACCAGAGAAGAAATAGATCACATTAACATGAGTAGTCCAGTATCTAAGAAAGAAAGAAAGAAATTGAATTTGTAGTTAAAAATCTTCCCAAGATAAAACTCCAAGTTTAGATGCCTTCATTAATGGATTATATTTTAGGCAGAAATATGTATAATAAACAATTCCAGAAAGTTAAAAAGGAGAGAATATTTTCCAACTCTATGAAGCCAGCATTACCCTGATATAAAAACCATACAAAAACATCATAGGAAAAGAAAATTACAGACTAACAGCCATCATGAACATACATGCAACCTTTTAGATGGTAGTAAATCAAATCCAACTGTATGTATAAAGAAAATGACACACGACCAAGTAGAATTCAAGGTTAAATTAACATTTGACAGTAAATCAATGTAATTCACCATATTAGCAAACTAAAAAAAAAAAATACAGACAACAAAGATCATCCTAATAGATACAATAAAGCATTTGACAAAATCCAATAGCCATTCCTGATCAAAATATTAAAATTAAGAACACACACATACACACACACACACGCACACACACAGACACCTTTCAGCCAACTAGAAATAGAAGGGAACCACCTCGTACATACTTAATGGTGAAAGAATAAATATTTTCCCCCTAAGACAAAGATGTCTACTCTCACTGTTCCCATTCAACATTGTATTGCACATTCTAATCAGGATAGTCAAGCAAGAACAAGAAGTAAAACCAGCCAGATTGAAAAGGAAGAAGTAAAACTTTATTTATAAACTACATGATTGCCTAGGTAGGAAATCAGATGGAATTAAAAAAAAATCAATTGGATTTCTGTATATTAGCAATGAACAATTGGAAATTGATATTAAAAACAATATTTTTTAGGGTTGCCTGCGTGGCTTAGTCAGTTAAGTGTTCAACCCTTGATTTTGGCTTAGGTCATGATCTTACGATTCGTGGGTTTGAGCCCCACGTCAGGCTCTGCACTGACGTGTGGAGCCTGCTTGGGATTCTTTCTCTCCCTCTCTCTCTCTGCCTTTCTCTTTTTCTGTCTCTCTCTCTCTCTCTCTAGCTCAAAATAAATAAATAAGAATTAAAAAACAATATTTTTATAATGACCATACAAGTATGAAATGCTTACAGATAATTCTAACAAAAGATGTGAAAAACCTATGCCCTAAAACCTATGCCCTGAAACCTCTGTAAAACTCCTAGAAGACAACATAGGAGGAAACCTTTGTGAACCTGGACTAGGCAAAGATTTCTCTGGCACTACACCTAAAACATAATCCACAAAAGGGAAAAATCCATACATGGAACTTAATCAAAATTTAAAAGTTCTGCTCTTCAAACATCCCTGTGAAGAGAATTAAAAGACAAAACATCGCCAAGCAGGGAATATTTGCAACTAATACATCCAGAATTTATAAAGAACTCTCAAAATTCAATTAATAAGAAAGCAAAAAGTACAGGCAAAATATTCAAACAGAGACTAAAGAAAGTGTATTTGGCAAATAAGCACATGCAAAGATGCTTTAGTTATTTAGGGAATCTTAGGTTACTAAGGAAATGCAAATTAAACTACAATGAGATGTTACTACAGATTTATTGGAATCATGAACACTTATAAGTAAACTTCTTTCAAAGATTTGATTTTTAACTAATCTCTACACCCAATGTGGGGCTTAAATTCACAACCCTGAGATCAAGAGTCACACACTCTATTGACTAAGCCAGCTGGTCACCGTCTGGAATTGTGAACATTTAATACACTATTTCATACCAAGTGTTGACAAGGATGTGGAGTAATTGTAACTCCCATACATTACTGATAGGAAAGCAAAATGGCATAGCCACTTTGAAATACAGTTTCTTAAAAAGTTAAACACACATTAATCATAAGACCTGTAATCCTACTTGTAGGCGAAATAACAACTATCTTCATACAAAAAAACCTAAACGTGGATGTTTGTAGCAGCTTGATTTATAATTTCCCCAAACTGGAAATGACCCAGATATCCTTCAACAGGTGAATGCTTAAACAAGGTGTGCTATATTTTGTACCTATGATGGCAACAAAAAAGGAATCAAGGGCTGATACAATCAACGTATAGATGAATCTCAAAATAATTATGCTGAAAGAACTCACGCCTCCCTCCCCCCACCAAAAGGTGGAACAACAGGGCAGAATATCCACTGCTCTGCCCCACCCGCCCATGAGATTTAGAAATGAACTTTGTCAGTGATAGCCATGGTATGAAGCACTCAGAAGATGTCAGAATCCGTGCCACTTCATTATACCTTCAG
Source organism: Prionailurus bengalensis (assembly GCF_016509475.1). Taxonomy (NCBI): domain Eukaryota; kingdom Metazoa; phylum Chordata; class Mammalia; order Carnivora; family Felidae; genus Prionailurus; species Prionailurus bengalensis. The sequence continues at coordinate 202,804,740 of NC_057345.1, forward strand.
ACACTAGCTTATTCTCTGTTTGGGGACCATTTCCTCTTAGTTGCCATCTCTCATGCAACGGACATTTCTCGGGACACCTACGCCCCACTACTACTGATGCTACCACAAAGCAATCTCCAGAGCTGTGACCCAGAACTCGGAAGCTCCCAGACCTATGCGCTGGGCAGTTTAGGCACTCCATGACACAACACTTGAGTTGCAACTTTGATGCTTCTAGCTGGGAGTGGGGGAAATGGGGTCATCTAAAGATGGCCGACAAAATAGATAAAATTCCTCCCTCTACCTAGAGTACTCCTGCCAGAAACCTCTAAAGTCAAATTCTCCAGAAACATAGCCTGGTTCTGTAACCTGACTCATTCAAGTATCCCTTACTCTTTGCTGAGGACGTGAAGCATGGAGAACTGCTCTTGCCCAGAGTGAGAACAAATGGGGTTAGGGGCACCACAGGTGAAGCCTGGGTTCGCCTCCTTGGCCTCTAGGTCTCTATGCTTCTGCCTTCTGCCTCCATTTTGACCTGTGGTTTCTTTTCTTAATAGCCTCTAAAAACAAGCTTTGATTTCTAATTATATTTTTTAATCATCCACTTAACTCAAAGAATTCATGACTGGTTTTCTTGCTAAAACCCCCAAATAAATTCATCCCATGGGAATCTCTTCTGCGGTCTGCCTCAATGGTCACCAACTCCCATCCCATCTGTCCCATCCTTAGGGTGACCCAGTCACCCAGCAGCAGTCCTGAGCCTCCCTTGTCACTATACACACTCCCTCTCTGGTTTATCTGAGCTGCAGCAGTTGCACATGCCCTGGGACCGTGACAATTCTCAGAACCAACTTACTCACAGGAATTCTTTTACCTCTTCCAGACCAAGCAGCTGCATGTAGAGTTACACATTCCTAAAGGGGTTGTCACTGGTGGGTCATCTGTCTCCCAGGCCGAGACTCCTATCTCTATCACCTCCCCTCCCATTCAACTAGATGGCATCCCAGCCTGTCCTAAATGGTGAGTGGGAAGATGAGAGTAGAAATTGATGGGCCAGGAGCCATGTGCCTGAGCGAGTGGGAGCAGGGCATGAATATAGCCTGCTGGGACCTCAGAGTGAGTTAACTAACCCCCAACGAACCAGAAACACTAGATAGTCTTATGGTATCTCCATAATGCCAACTTGGCAGTTGGTGTTAGTGCCACCTTCTTACTGAAGAAGGAAGTGATTGGAAAGGGGTGAAGGAAAGAAAAAGAACAGAGGAAGTGATGACAGAATGTAGGATGCTGGCTTTAATTTTCTTCCCCCTCCCGTCCCCTTCCCTCTCCTTGCTCTTCCTCTTCCTCTTCCCCTTCCCCTTCCCCTTCTCTCCTTCTCCTTCTCCTCCTCCTTCTTCTTTAATGCCTCCCTGGACTATTTAGTTGAAAACCAAGAGCTCTGAGAAAGTTTAGTCATGCCTCCCCAGCTTTGCCCATCACTGGACTCCCTCTGGGTTACCACTGCCAAATATTTGAACATTTCTGAGAGATTATTTTTGTGGAAATATGGTCACAAGTTTCAGGGAAATTGACAAGTTTCTAAGAAGTTGGACTCCAAGAAAGAGGTTCAGTGTGAGTGGAAAAGAATATTTTAAACAAATCTGGTCCTAAGACTTCAGCTATATTCAAGAGAGATTAAACAGTATTCTAGAATTAAGGAGAAAAATGACAAGGGGTGTAAAAGTCTTTATTTTAAATATGAAACAAAGAGATTAAGTTTCTGAAGTGTTACTGGAAGGCTAGCCTGTCTTGAAAGAACTATTCTCCCTCTCTCTTTTTTCTTTTCCTTCCTTTTTTTAAATTTTCATTTTAGTATGGCATGGCAGTCCACTCCATTAACCTTCCAGAGAGAAGTGGTCGAGAAATCTCAATCATGGGACCAGGATTCCACCCACTTCTTGGTGACAGTATAGCCCAAATGGAGGCTCACCTCTTCAGGTGAAGGCCAGAGGTCCTGAAAACCCATACAAATTTACAAAGTAACTCACCACCTGTGTTCCCACCCCATTTTCTCCTTGTCCATCTATTCTTCCACTTGTGTCTCTCTTCCCTTAATAAGCAGAGCCTCCCTATGAGCATGCCATATGCACACCCATAAAGATGGACCTCATCCCTTTTCCTCTAGGTATTTCACCTCCAGGAAATTTCAGTCCAGTAAGATTTCACTCCAGTATGTCCTTTGGGCCTGACGTTCCTAAATATCAAACATCCTATGTTTTAGGTCTTTTCATCCCTACTTGCTCTCAAAAACTAAGAGTACATAAAACTGAGCATGAGCATGATTCCTCGGGTCATGTTTCTCTTGTCGGTTCAGCAGTGGCTTTCTAACTGTGTTTCACCAAGCCTTCTAAAAAGTCACTAGAGAAGAAAGGATATAGAATGGAAATGAGAAAAAGCAAGTGGACCTTCAGGAATGTCCGGGGGTCTCTATGAACTCAGACACGGAATGTCAGAGTTTGGGAGGAACTTAGAAATGATAGCCCACCTCCTGCCAATCTCACCAGCTGTGGAGTTGGTCAGGGAGCCGGACACAACATGTGCACTCTCTGTGATGTGTTAGTGACAGAGCTGAGTAGGGGACCCAGGTTTCCTGATACCTTCATAAAGCATTTCCAATCATATTATCCAGATGTTTGTTGACTCTTGGGTATAAATGAGAAGCAGAAGCTTCGTTTCTACCTGGGATCAGCACAGTACCCTCTATTGAAAGTGTTCTCGTCTCTTGGGGTGCCTGGGTGGCTCAGTCGGTTGAGCGTCCGACTTCGGCTCAGGTCACGATCTCACGGTTCATGAGTTCGAGCCCCGCGTCGGGCTCTGGGCTGATGGCTCAGAGCCTGGAGCCTGCTTCTGACTCTGTGTCTCCCTCTCTCTCTGCCCCTCCCCCATTCATGCTCTGTCTCTCTCTGTCTCAAAAATAAATAAACATTAAAAAAAAATTAAATAAAAAAAAAAGAAAGTGTTCTCGTCTCTCATGGCTGCAGCTGTGAAGAGTCAAGTCAACTCCAGAGGCTGACTGGAAGAGAGACCCCCAAGTCCACCATCAGCTGTGAAACCACCAAGGAGCAGCAAACCTCTTGCGAGAGGTCAGCAATGACCACTAGTTCCCTTTTTCTAGAAAACCGTTTTCTCTCTCAAGGCCCCCAGCCCCAACACCCAGCCTCAGCTCTGGAGAAGTGGCTCTTCGTTGAAGAGCCAGCACTTGACCTTGCTGAATAAAAGCTAGAGGGGCATTCATTCATCACGGAAAATTTCCTAAGCTAAAAGAATGCATTTATCTTAATTCTACCCTTATGTTTATATAGTTCTTTTCCTGGGGACTTCTCTTAATTGCAAAGAGAGAAAGAGGAAGGAAAGAAAATCCTCAAAGAACACCCTTTATAGAACCCTGTACTCAGGTCATGCTGATAAACCAAACCCTCTTGGTAGGCTTGAGAGCACAGTGATTAGGTTTCTATTACCTCAAATAACCAGGGTTATGTGGTCAGACCATTTCCTGAAAGTGTTCTCCTTCCCTGAAGGCCCACCCATCCCAGCCCCTTAGACTTGCCTTGAACGTTGTCTGGGGTTTACCACCACTGACTGACCTCTAACAGTAACAATGCCATTTTCAATTCCATAATCTCATTCCATCCTCACAGCCATCCTGTGAAGTGGCATAGAAACATGTTACAGGTATCTGAGGTCCCAGCTAAGGGAGTCACTTGCCTGAGATGATGCTAATAGCTTTTTCTCTCACCCAGAGTAAAAAACCAAACTCCTTAGCATGGCCTACGAGGGCTTACATGATCTGTTCTGTGTCTTTCTCTCTGACCTCATTTTCCACCACTTTCTGACTCTTCAGTGATATGCCTGCTTTCTGCTAAAGTATAATTTTTAAAAGTTTGAAACATTATTTTCGTAAAAATATGAAATCAACACATGTCAAATATTTCATTCAACTCATTAATTAATGAGAGCACCTGTGTTAACATAGGCTCAGAAGAGAATCTGAAGAACAGACAGATATGTATACACAGGCTATCAGAAATGTTGAAGTGAGGGGCACCTGGGTGGCTCAGTCGGTTAAGCATACGAAGCCAGCTCAGGTCATGATCTCGCAGTTCATGAGTTCGAGTCCCACATCAGGCTCTGTGCTGACAGCTCGGAACCTGGAGCCTGCTTTAGACTCTGTGTCTTCCTCTCCCTCTGCCCTTCCTCTGCTCACATGTTGTCTCTCTCTTTCTATCAAAAATAAATAAATAAATAAACATAAAAAATTAAAAAAAAAATAAACGAAGTGAATTTATTAATAGATGCAAGACTGGATAATATCACACGAGACAATAAAATCCAATGTTTGGATCAATAAAACTGATACATATTTGGTTAGGCTGATCAAGAGAAAAAGGGAGGACTCAAATTACTAAAATCAAGAATGAAAGAAGACACACAATTACCAATCTGACAGAAATAAAAAGATTTATAAGTGAACACTATGAACAACGGCATACCAACACACTGGAAAACTTACACAAAATGGATACATTCCTAGAAAGAAACAAATGATAAAAATTTAATCAAGAGAGGGGCGCCTGGGTGGCGCAGTCGGTTAAGCGTCCGACTTCAGCCAGGTCACAATCTCGCGGTCCGGGAGTTTGAGCCCCGCGTCAGGCTCTGGGCTGATGGCTCAGAGCCTGGACAGCCCAGAGCCTGGAGCCTGTTTCCGATTCTGTGTCTCCCTCTCTCTCTGCCCCTCCCCCGTTCATGCTCTGTCTCTCTCTGTCCCAAAAGTAAATAAACGTTGAAAAAATTTAACCAAGAGATATAAAAACTAGGAATACATCTATAACAAGTAAAATAAATGAATTAGTCATTTTAAAACTTACCAAACATTCAAGAAAAATGAATAGCAATCCTTAAAACTCTCCCCGAAAATATTAGAAGCAGAGAACACTTTTCAACTCCTTATGTGAGTGAGATCAGTGTTACTTGGTCCTCACACACAAACACACCATAAGAAAATAATATGGGAGCAGACTAATATCCCATATGAGTATAGATACCAAAAATACTCAACAAAGCACTAACAAAGTGAATCAAGAAACATACAAAAAGGGTTATACACCAAGACCATATGGGACTTAACCCAGAAATGCAGGGTTAATTTCACATCTGAAAATCACTTAATGCAATACACCATATTAATTGGATAAAAGACAATGCCATATGATTATCTCAATAGCCATAGGGGAAAAAATTGACAAAAATCCAACACTCTATGATAAAAAACACTCATCAAACCAGGAAGAAAGGAACTTCTTTCTTTGTGGTAAAGACCATATATGGAAACACACTATCACACTTAATAGTGAAAGGCTGGGGACACCTGGGTGGCTCAGTTGGTTGGGCATCTGACTTTGGCTCAGGTCATGGTCCCATTCCTGGGTTCAAGCCCCACGTCAGGCTCTGTGCTCACAGCTCAGAGCCTGGAGCCTGTTTCAGATTCTGTGTCTCTCTCTCTTTCTCTCCCCCTCCCCCCCCAAAAAATAAATAAAACGTTTAAAAAATACAGTGAAAGGCTGAATGTTTTCACCATAAGATGAGGAACAAGACAAGAATGTCGATTCGTACAACCTCATTAACTTTGTTACGGGGTCTAGCCAGGGCAATTAGGTGAGAAAAGGAAATAAAAGGCAACCAAAAAAAAGGAAAAAGTAAAACTATCTATTTGTGTATGGCATGATTTTTTATATAGAAATTTCTAAGGAATCCACTAAAACACTATTAAAACTGGTAAATGAGTTCAGCAAGGGTGAAAAATACAAGATTAATATAAAAACATCACTTGTATTTCTACCCTCTAGCAGCGAACATTTTGAAAGTTAAATAAATAATTAAATTATATTTACAATAGTAAAATACTTAAGAATACACTTTAAAAGAAGTACAAGACATACAATGACAATTATAAATTGTCATCAAAAGAAATGACAGAACATTTAAATAAGTGGATAGATACTCCATGTTCATGGATCAAATGACCTAGGGTTGTTTTTTTTTTTTAATTTTTTTTCAACGTTTTTATTTATTTTTGGGACAGAGAGAGACAGAGCATGAACGGGGGAGGGGCAGAGAGAGAGGGAGACACAGAATCGGAAACAGGCTCCAGGCTCCGAGCCATCAGCCCAGAGCCCGACGCGGGGCTCGAACTCACGGACCGTGAGATCGTGACCTGGCTGAAGTCGGACGCTTAACCGACTGTGCCACCCAGGCGCCCCGACCTAGGGTTTTTAAGATGACTTTACTCCCCAGATACAAAACTATCCCTATCAAGATACCAGCTGCCTTTTTTTTTCAGAGACTGATGAGCGAATCTTAAAATTCCTATAGAAATTTAAAGGACTCCAAAGAGTTAAGGCAATCTTAAAAAAGAAGAACCAGGTTGAAAAACTGACTTCCCAATTTGAAAATTACTACAAAGCTACGCTAGCCAAGAAAACACAGTGCTGGCACAAAAACTGACATGTGGGTCAAATGAAGCAGAATTGAGAGCCCATAAATAAGCCCACACATTTATGATCAATTGATGTTCAACAAGCATGCAAAGATGATTCCATGGGGATAGAATAGTCTTTAGAAAACGGTACAGGGACAACTGGATAAGAAACAAACAGATAAACATGGGGAAAAAGAAAAGAGAAAGGCAAACCAGGAAACAGATTCTTAACTATAGAGAACAAACTGATGATTACCAGAGGGGAAGTGGGCAGGGGGGATGGGTTAAATAGGTGATAGGGATTAAGGAGGGTGCTGGATGTTGCATGCAAGTGATGAATCACTAAATCCTACACCTAAAACTAGCATTGTACTGTATGTTAAATAACTGGAATTTAAATTAAAACTTGAAGAAAATCTCTCTCTCTCTCTCTCTCTCTCTCTCTTTATTTAAAAATTTAAAAAAATTAAAAAGAGGGGGACACGTGGGTGGCTCAGCTGGTTAAGTGTCCAACTCTTGATTTCAGCCCAGGTCATGATTTCACAGTTGTGAGATCAAGTCCCGCATCAGGCTCCATGCTGGGCATGAAGCTTGCTTTAGATTCTCTCTCTCCCTCTCCCTCTTCCTCTCCCCACCTCCCTCTCTCTAAAACAAACAAACAAACTTGGAGAAAAAAAAATTAATGTAGACCTTTACCACATAGCACACACAAAATTAACTCAAAATGAATAGACCTAAAGGTAAGAGCGAAGACAGTAAAACCCTTAGAAGAAAACATAAAAGCCAATCTTCATGGTCTAGGGTCAGGAAATGGTTTCTTTGATATAATAGCAAAAGTACAAGCAACACAAGAAAAAAAATGATAAATAGGACTTAAAACTTTGTTTCTGCCAATAATACCATCAATAAAGGGAAGATAACCCTTATAGTGGGAGAAAACAGTTGCAAGTCATATATTTGATAAAAGACTTGTTCACAGAATATATACAGAATTCTTAAAACTGCACAGTAAAAGGCAAGTTTAAAAATTGGCAAGGCTTTAAATAGACATTGCTCCAAGAAAAATATAAATATGGCCAATAAGTGCATAAATGATGTTCAACATCATTAGTCATTAGGGAATGCAAATTAAAACCACAAGAAATCACCTCATATCCACTAAAATGGCTGTAATCAAAATGATGGATGATAATAAGTGTTGGCAAGGATGTGGGGAAATTGGAACCCTCACACACTGCTAGAGGGAATGTAAAATGATGCAGCCACTTTGGAAAACAGTTTGGAAGTTCCTTAAAATATTAAACATGGACCTGTCATATGACCCAGCAATTCCACTCCTAGGTATATACCCAAAAGAAATTAAAACACGCATCCACGCAAAAACTGGGTCTGACTACTCATAGAAACATTAGTCACATTACCCCAGCGTAGAAATAACCCAAATGTCCACAAACCAATAAATGGAAAGACAAAATGTGATATTTCTATACAATTCAATAATATGTGGCAATAAAGAATGAAGTATTAATACATGCCACAACATGGGTGAACCCTGAAAATTATGCTAAGTGAAAGAAGCCAGTCCCAAAAGCCACATAGTAGACGATTACCTCTATATGAGATTTCTAGAAGAGGCAAATCTATAATGACAAACAATAGATTAGTGATTATCTGGGACTGGTATGGGGGAGGGGATGATGGAAGGGAACCTACTAACAGATAAGGGGTTTTCTTTATGAAATGGACAGAAATTAGATTGCGGTGATGTTTGCCTAACCCTGTGAATATACTGAGAAAGCATGGATTTAAGTGGATGAATTGTATGGTATAAAAATGTTATCACAATAAAGCTGCTTAAAATGTATTGTCCGGGGCCATCTTTCCTACAGGGTAGAATTCAGTTGTATATCTACTAGGCAAAATAAATTATATTGCTTTGGAAAAGAATCATTTGCACTCCTATCAGATTTCTACAAGTTGAATTCCATAACTTAGGCAATCAAAATTCAAAGAAGAATATCTCAGTATAATCAGGTAATTCCAGAAAATACCCTGGACAATGCCCAGCTCTCCACTGAAAGGATAGCTGATAATATCCTGCCCATTTCCAAATCTAGGACTATCTTTCCTTGGCATGCCTTTGAAAATTTCAAGCATGTTCCTACCAAAAAGCCTTTGCCAGTTCTATGACCTTCTGCTTCAAGGATCTTTATATGTATCTTAACCTGGTTGATTTTCCTTTTTCATTCTGGTCTTTGTTCAACTATTCCCTTCACAGAGAGAACTTCCATAAAATACATATATTAGTTATCTATTACTATTTAACAAATGACTCCCAAAAGCTCTGGTTTTACATAACAAATATTTATCTCATAGTCGTCCTCAGTCAGGAATGTGGGGTCAGCTTATCGGGGAGGTTCGGGCTCAGGGTCTCTCATTCACCTGCAGTCAGGATATTGGCAAGACCTGCACTCATCTGAAGGTCTGTCTGGGGCTGGAGAACCATTTTTCTAGATGGTCCCTTACAAGGCTGTTGGCAGAAGGCCTCTGTTCCCTGCCATGCGAGCCTCTTAAGCAGCTTGAGCGTCCTTGTAACATGACTGTGATCTTCCCCCAGAGCAGACAATTCAACAAAACTCAGTGGCGGAGGATACAATGTTTTCATTACCCGGCTTCCAAAGTCATACTCCATGACTTCCACTTCCGTCTTTGTTTCAGGATCAAGTCACTACATCTAGCCCACACTCAGGGTAAGGGGAATTAGCCTTCACCTTTTTCTTAAATTTTTTTAATGTTTATTTCTATTTTGAGAGAGAAAGAGAAAGATACAGAGAGACAGAGCACAAGTGGGGGAAAGGCAGAGAGAGAGGAAGACAAAATCCAAAGCAGGCTCCAGGCTCTGAGCTATCAGCACAGAGCCCGATGCGTGGCTCAAACTTATGAGCCGTGAGATCATGACCTAAGCCAAAGTCAGATGCTTAACCAACTGAGCCACCCAGGCACCCCTAGGTTTCACCTTTTGAAGAAAGTATGAAAGAATGTATGGACCTATTTTAAAACCTCCTAACACACTCCACACAAACATACCCTCCTGTCGGGTACTCCCTACTGCCTTATTCAATTTTTGTTTTCTCCACAGCCTACGATAATATTACTTAATGTGGCAAGTACCAGCTTCCCCACTATAACGCAAGACCTATGGAGACGGGAGTTTTGCCATATCCCACACCAAATACTCAGCACCTAGAATCGTACCCGGAGTATAGTAGCTCAATGACTATTTGTTTCTTAAATATACGAATGTATGGATGAGTTACAGGAGCAAAACCAGGCTGGGAGTTATGACTCCTAACCTTGTATTTTCCCAATATTTTATCTCAGAGCAATTCTAAAGGTGGAATGTAACTCAAACAGTGGTTTCGGGTGGGGGCAAAAAGGGGATCCCTCCCAGTTCTCCATGAAGTCACTCCAGTCGAGACCTCCTCCACTCTTTGCAGATGCAAGACAACACTGCTGACCAAAATTTAGGAAAGTCTTTCTCTGCTCCACACACACAAACAGAAACCCTCCCGTCTTTTAAGAGTCAATGTGGGGGCCTCAGGGGGGTGGGACTGGGGATTCATCGACAGGGCCCACGTGTCCTCCCCTACTTATGAAGAGTAAGTTGGGAAAACAGGGAGGCAAGCCTGGATCCCAGGTGAACACATGCATTACGTCTAAGTGAACACAAGCTTACGTCTAAGCTTGAGAGTAAGAGATCTTGAACACTACCTTTCACGTTCATGTTTGTTTGTTCAGGACTTAGCAGCATTTCTGAAGCCAAATGCTGACGTTCCCTGGCTCTGCGAAATCCACACCCAGTTAGGAAGTGGATTGTAAGGGGGTTGGGAGGTCTCCCTTAATTTGGTGAAAGCCTTATTTTCCCTACTCGCAAAATGGCAGGTGCGGTTGGGGAGTGCATACATCACTTCACATTCTTATTCAGGTTCTAATATTTGCTAAAGTTTAGAGATGTCTTAATATCTCTTGAATAGTCTCTGCCAGCTCCTTACCAGAGTCAGCATGGGATGCAATTGCATTCCTCTCTCCCTTCTCTAGCAGCCTCTAGAGTCTAGAAGGCTGGGACCCCACCACACGCGCGCACACACACACACACACTCACACACACACACTGAAAATGGAGCTAGTAGGGTGTCTTACTGCTTCCCAGCCTGTGATGTGCCCTGCATCTGCTTCCCTATAAAAGAAGAAAGAGGGGGGAAGAAAAACCAGTGTGGGGGCAAGAAGAATGGCAGCCGCTCCAATGGGGAGATGGGGGGTGTTACTGCAGAATGACGGCGAGTTCACCAGCTCATGGCAGGTGCATGTCTCACTGCTCCCCTTGGTGTCCCCGCAAGAAAGCTTCTAAATCAAGACCAAAGGCGCCCTGGTCCTCAGGGCAACGTCAAGCCTGCCATGGGACAGACTTGGGCTTAATAAGCCCAGTGTCCTGGCTGAAGGGATGATGCTGAGGGTGGGACGGGGTCAAGGAATTGATACTGACCTTGCAATTAATTTGCAGGGAGAAAATGTTTTAAAATTTTCCATCTGTGTGTCTGCCTCTGCCCCGTGGAGGAGCAGCGGCCTCAAAACAATAACAATGATGATAAAGAGGAAAACAAGGGCCACTCTGTGTCAGCCCTGGCTCCAGACCACTCCCTTCCCCGCAGAAGGAAAGGACATGGGACTGTCTCCCCGGGGAATGTCTGGGAAACCATACCCTGGCTAAAGAGTTGGGTCCTAGGGCTGGCACATTTCAATCAAAAGCTCTTTTAGCAGAGTGGAGGAGGAGGAAGAATAGAAAAGCTATCAAGAGGCAGGGCAGGAGTAAAAGGGCAGAAAACGAGGATTTTTACTCTGGGCCTGTGATATATGCAAGCTGACAAACGTGAACGCATGTTGGGGCTGGGCCTGCTCTCAGAGATGGGTCGGATGCCCTTTTACTTTGGATGAAGAAATGGCAGAGATTAAAGGCTCCTGTGGTAGTCGTGTCAGTGGGAAGGTCACATGAAGGACAGGAGGCTATTGTTAGAGCTGCGGATGGGACTGAAAGGGTCTGAAGCAACAAGCGAGAACCAAAGATGCTGGTTTTCCATGATCTCTAGAAACTGATCAACAGTATTTAGTGACTCTTCGGGAGGATGATCGAGGGCGTGGCTAAATTGTTGGCGTGGGACACCGGGTGCGTCAGTGGTGTCGTTTATTGAGACAGGAGACACAGGAGAGGGTGTGAGACTGTTTCCCATTTGAGAGGGAAATTCAAGTGCAACGTCCAATAATCCATTAGGCTTAGAGCTCCTGAGAGAGGCCAGGTCTAAGGGACGATAGTGCGCAGGTGACAATGGCAGTCTTGGGAGTGGACTCGGGGGCACTCTGTGAAAACACAGCTGTAGAAGAGGACAGAGAACAGGGCTCTTGAAGGGCACTGGTGCTTGAGAGGCAAGGACAGGAAGCAGAACTACAAAACCTAAGGAGATACCTTAGGGGTAGGGAGTGGGGGCATGAAAGCCGCAAGGTGCTGATTCCAGCATCCGGGGATTCTGAGCCCCAGTGTGCATAGCTGGGCTCCGGAGCTTTTGCTCTTTGCTGTCTATCTGTCCTTCTGTGGTCAGGATGAGGCAGGAAAATCTCCAATCTATTTACCCTTTCGGTCCTCCTAGACCTCCCAGTATGATGAAGTTGTACAGAGGCCACACAAAGGCGTGGTTCCCAGATGTAACTGAGGGTGGGTGCCTCCAGGGTGAGCCTCCCCTCAGAGAGTCCCCTGGAGGCGGCACTGACCCCACATACTGAGGGTCTGGTGTGCAAATGCGTCTTCAGGCCAGGTGGGTGCTGCGGCCGTATCTACAAAATCGCAACCACCTGGACTGTTTCCTGTTAGCAGACTTAGAGAAGGGGTTGCAGAAAAGATGAGAGGAAAGGGGGAGAAGAGAAACAGTAGAGAAGAGAGGAAAAGGAAGAGCAAGGAAAAATCAGTGGGAATCAACACGTAAATGGAAGTCTATGCTTTCAAAGACTTGGCTTCTCTTTGAATTCGGCAAAGGGTCATCAGTAAATACACAATAAGCTTCTACAACAATGGTGTGAATCAGGACCTCAGATGAGCTTCACAGATCAGTGAACTAGGAGTCAGACGGTGTGGGAGAAACAGCACAAGGGTAAGAGTCATGAGACTTCAGTTCTACATTTGGTTCTTCCAGCAGTGAGTTGGGTGACTATGGGGTACCGCTCTTCAAGAAATGTCTCCCCAGCAAGTAGACAGTCAAGGCTCTACGTCAGGTCCCACAACCAAGAGTAACGTGTAAGACATCGTCCCTACTTAGAAGCAGCTCCTTGACGACAAAGCAAAAACAAGTCCTGCTGGGAACCAAAACAGGAAGAAAAGGTTTGAATCCCAGGGAAAGAAGAGTAGGTTTTGAAAGATGAGCATGATTTTTAGAGCCTGCAGTTACCATAAAATGGTTTATGTGACAGAAGTTTTAGGAGCGAAAACACAGAGCAGAGAAAGGATAAAGAATTGTTAGAGAGGCCTGGGCATCCATTTTCACTAAAGGATGGCTACATGCAGGAGGGAAGGGGCAGATAAGGCTGGAGGCACGGAATGGACCTGAGTAATCCACACTTGATCAGCTTGGGGCAGGGGAAGCACTGAAGGTCTTCTGTTATTTATGAGATTCCAACTGAAGTTTTGTCTCATTAAGATCAAGTCACCTTAAGTGTCGCTAACTCATGAAGTGGGAGACACAGAATCTTGAAAGACAATTCAGGAAGCTGTCTCAGTCACTCGACTTCCACGAACCTCTGTGCCCTCATCTACCCAAGGGAGGACTGGGGGCAAGCTAGTATCCCAGGTCTCCAGTCTGTTCTAACATTCTGCTTCCACGTTTAATTAGATGCGGGCAAATGGAGAATAAGAAGGCAATTCTCAGGAGGGGTGAGTGCCACACGGCACGAAGGTGCTAGAGGTGACCCGAGGAAATTTGCCACTGATCGTTTGTGTCCCTGTGTTGTTATTTTAAAAAGTAATCGAATGTTCCCCAAGATTATTCAATCATTTGGTCTCGTGTGATTAGAGGCTAACTTATTATTTTTGGCATCCTTTAGGTATGGAAGCCATGTCTTATCTGTCACCTTGCCAGTGCTTGGTGTTGAGTAGGAGCTTCATGCATGCCCCACGAGTGAATGCACTCGAAGGTCCTAACACTAGCTCTATCACAAAAACAAAGCGCGAAATGCCCAAATGCTTAGTATAACAGAGTGTGAGGCCCAACATCCAGCTACTTCATGTTTCTTTTGGGAGACTATTTTCCCTGTTTATCCCCACCCTCCTTTGCACGGGCTTCTCCAAAACATTTTAGGAATGAGTACCCATTCTTAATGCTAACTGTTCCTTTTTTTTTTTTTTTTTCAAAATGAAAAGTTGTACAAAGTTATGCAGGCAAGCACAGAGGTATGCATTGATCTCAAGAAATTGGGGCTGTCCCCATGTATTACCCCCATTATTTTCCACTGTGGGCTCCCAGATGGGTTGGATGGGGCTCAGTGTTCTTCAGTTTATTCCACGTCTTGCCCAGCCAGCTCCCAGGAGCTGAATCCAGTCTGGAGCCCCAGATCTGTGGATTGTGGACTTCCCCAGCATCCAGTCTTCATCTTTAAAAGGGCCGGCTCGGCCAGGGACCCATCCTCTTGATTTCAGCTCAACAATCTTGCCTGTTTTGGCAGGAAGTGCTCCCACCAAGCTTGGGTATAGTCACATGTTGGGAAGAGTATGAAATTCTTCTCTCTGTTACTTCTTGCCCTCCCCGAAATAGTCAACTGGACTCTAACACTTGGTTTGGGGAAGAATTTTATCCTGAAGCCATCTGGCGAGACAGAGGAAATATCTTTTTATATTTTGCTTTCCTCAAGCATGCTGGGCCAAGATAGATTCATGTTTGTCTCACAAACAGGACATGACTGTGGCTTCTGGGGGCACCTCACTGCAGGGCAACGGGGTCAAGGGGAAAAGAGGATAGGAAAGTCGGATGCTACTCTGCCTCTATCCGTCACCAACTTGGGGACTTGTCGAAAATCCAGCCTCCGAAACCTGCCCTTCCCCGCTGATACGTTGAGGGTGAGCCCCACACATCTCCCCTCAGTCTAGGGAAGCCAAAGCGAGGAAGGAATGGTGACAGTGTGAGCAGCACTGACAACGGATGTCAGTCACGGTCAGCAGATCAAGAGCAGGCTCTTGACTGAGATTTACGGGTAGATTTGTTCATCGAGTGTAGGACACTGTGCTCCATCCAAAGGACTTCTGCCCAAGTTGGACCCAAAGTGTGCAAAGCAATTCCTTCTGTGTCTCTTTTCCTCAACCTTCTCGTGTCTACAGGACACATTACATTTCAGTGTGCGACTGCACATCAAGCAAAACTGAAGTGGAGGGAAGTGGTATCTAACCACACCCGGAGTTCTTGGTCAGTTCTTGGTCACCAAGAGTCTGGCCCCACGATTCTGTGTAACGCTACAGAGGAAAGTATGATAGTACCAATAAAGAATTGGGGACAACTTTTGGAGCTTCTTGTTCTGAGCCACATTCACCTGTAATGAAGAAAAACACCCATTAGTGAATGAGTGGTGACCCAAGACCCTCGTCTCTTGGTGACCAAGAGACCAGGTAATGCTTTTGCTTTCAAGCCTACGAATGGCCTCTCTGTCGGGGCTGTGGGCAAAAGCTGCCATGGCCCAGAGGAGAGTCCTGCCATCCTGAAGATGCGACCACATCATCTCTATACACTCTTTTCCTTTTTGGAACTCTATGTCTGCTTATCTAACCGCCTCTTCTCTCTTGGTAGCAAGCGCATTTTGTCACGGATCAAAATGAGTCGACTGGAGCGTCCGCTAAATTATCGGTGAGGCCTATGAATGGTCTGGATCGATGTCTGATGTAGAGGAAAGGAATAATGACCCCGAGGTAGACAGAATAGGTCAGGTAGCCTGAGGCCTGGGAAACACAAACATAGTATGGATTTCTACTTTCTGCCTTTGGTACAGTTCCAAGCAAATGTGTTTTTTCCACTTTACATCCCAAACTCAGGTAATGAGGTAGGAAAAGTTAATGTGACTGAGAGGTGAAAACAACGAAGGCTGCCAGTCTGGCCTCCCATTCTAATCACTTGCCAGACATCCATCCAGCTGAGTTGCTGCAGACTGTAAAGAAAAGGTCTTGGGATGTCAAACAATTGGGTCTAGGCCCATGTCACATCTCGTTTTACTTACGCCTGGCCGTGTAACACAGAGCAGGTCACTGGAATTTTCCGTCTATAAAGTTAGCTTATAGCTAAGGGCCGACCTCCCAGAGGGCAAAAAAGCAGATTTCAGCACTTCAGCACCCTGGTGTTGCATTTGGGTGCTCAGCCTAAGGGTCATGATGTGTAGAACATAGATGTGTGGGTACCGCTTCCTGCTGGGCCTCCAGTGCAAGGCCGAGAAACATTCTTTCTATTCTTTACGGATTTTTTTTTTGTTTGCATGTGTTCTTTATTTTCTTTGGGGGTTATGAGGATCTGGGGTAAAAGAGGGGTAGATCCTAGTGATCTAGGATCTCTATGGGAACTGGATTTCAGTTGAGTGTGAGCACTTACCTACACCAGATAGGAGTGTGGCCAGGCACTGACGGCCGGGAATTGGTGTGTCAGGCAAGGCAGGAGAGGAGCCAAAGGGGAAAGAGGATGACATAGGATGACAAGTCCAAGAATGGACCCCCCCCCCCTCAGGGTCCCAGGACCCATGCTAAGGGGCCCAGACCTGCACAGATCCCTACAGTCAGGGGCTGGCATCAGGAAATGAATTTACAAGAGGCCATCGGTCCTTCAGCCCAGGGACTTCCCTTTATGGTCTGGCAGCCAAGGTCATGGGGTTCTCCAGGTGAGGCTCTGAAGAGCTGTTGTGGAAGGCATGGCTGGCAGATCCCCCAGATTCTCGAGATTTCACCACTGTCCCCGGTATGTTGGCTAGGCGTGCCTCACTCCTTCCCCGCCTTCTGACTCCCAGGAAGGGGACGCCAGCCTGTCTGTTTTGTCTGGGAGACTTCCGCTGTGTTTCTGAGAAGTGCTGGCCTTTGAGAAGAGGCCCCCAGCCCTCCTCCGGTTCAACCCAGCTACAGAAAGGACATTCATTCCCTGATTGCACCTTGACAACGAGGAGCCCACTCACCTGCTTTGCCAGGAGGAAAGTCATGCTGGCACACTCCCTTCTCTTTCCTCTCCCACGCCCTCTCGAAACTTACTCAACATAGGCTGGAGCAGCCACCTAATTTAAACCATTCTTTCTTAAAAAATGTTTTTAATATTTATTTATTCTTGAGAGAGAGAGAGAGAGAGAGAGAGAGAGAGAGAGAGGAGAACACAAGCAGGGAGGGACAGAGAGAGAGGGAGATACAGAATCCAAAGCAGGCTCCAGGCTCTAAGCTGTCAGCACAGAGCCCGACGCGGGGCTCGAACTCACGAACCGCGAGATCACGACCTAAGCCAAAGTCCCACGCTTAACTGACCGAGCCACCCAGCCGCCCCTAATTTAAACCATTCTACTCAGAAGCAAAGGGGATGGGTAACTTGTTTCTGACACCTTGATCTTTCTGAAGATTTCATCATGTGTTTTTGCTGAGTCCCGTCTAATTTTCCTGGTCCCCAATTTCTTCTCTCATTCACTACTCCTGCCCCCCTTCGTTGGATCCTCATTGCATTGAACTCAGACACAGCAACGCCTCCTGGGAACAGATGCACTGAGACACTGTTGCACCCCACCCAACCCCCACACACAAAACCTCAGGACATCTATCTGGAAAAATAGTGGGCCTTTAACTACTGCTCAAGACACTGCCTAGTTTCTTCTTCTTTTTAAAGAAAATTTTACACCTGTAGAAAACAACACAGAGTCTTTGTTTTTAAAACTGTACAAAACAGAAGGGCACCTGAGTAGCTCAATCGGTTAAGCATCCAACTCTTGGTTTCGGCTTAGTTCATGATCTCACAGTTTGTGAGTTCAAGCCCTGCTGGTGATTCGCACTGAGGATGCAGACAGAGCCTGCCTGGGATTCTCTCTCTCCCCTCTCTCTCTGCCCCTACGCCTCGCTCTCTCTCTCTCTCCATCTCTCTCTCTGTCTCTCTCTCTCAAACAAATAAGCTTAAAAGTTTTAAATTACATAAAACTGAAAAGTACCAAAAAGGTAAAACAAAAAAATCCCCTCAATGTCTGTCACTAAAATAAACCTTACCAATAGTAAGTAAAAATCAGTTCTGGCATTTCTCAATACATAGAGACAGGCATAATTTGACAAAAGTGGGATCATATTGCTTTCTACTTTTTTAAAATCAAAAGTACTAACTTTGCTTGCATGTAAACGAAGAATAAAAGACTGTTAGGAAACTTAAGTAATTGTTGAATATCAGAAAAATGTTTCCTGACCACATGAGATATTAATTCTTAGAAGAGAGCTCTTTGTTTGGGGTGGGGAGGCAGCGGGCGGGCGCGGGAGCGGGGGGAGGAATTGCAAAGCTTTAAGATTTGGAAACCACTCCTTCTTAAAATTCTTTTTGTTTTAGACTTTGGCTTTTCAGGCCGGCGCTTGCATTTTGCATGTCGTTTTAAGCTACAGTCTTCAGAAATAAAATCAGAACTCACCAAGCGTTTGAATTATTCTTTACACTCCCGCTTCAAACTTTTGCATTGTTCTTGCTGTATAAATAGCACAAAAACTCGCCCTTGCACAGGCACGTCTATCCAGCGAGGGGGAAGGGATGGGAGAGATCCAGAGGATCTGATCTCTGCAGAAAAACCATTTGAAGGAAGCTAGTGCGGCTTTCTGCCTAATTCCCTTTTTCTTTTAACAATGGTGGTCTAGCAACTACCTTTAGCCAGGTTTCTAGAAAAGCATCTCCCCACCCAAATCTGCCCTATACCATGTGACTTAAAAAATATTAACCCTTAGTTTAATAGCACTTATGTATATGTGAATGTTCTTATAAAATTGCCTAAAAATGGGAGAAGGTAGGTATCAGAGTAAGTAAGTGTAACGCTTAACAAGCTGTGGGACATGTTTCAGTACCAAAGCGGCACTGAGTTCAAAACACCAAGAATACTCAGGTCTTCGAACCTTTACTCACACCTCTCTCTTAACATTTCAGGAGGTTCAACGATAGAGGTCAAGGTCGCTTCTGGAATCCTGATCTTCTCCTGGTCTTTAGCATCCCAAACCCCCTGACCCCCTCACACCTGCATGCTGGGATAGAACTTCCCCTTTCATTCCTGCCATTGTGTCCCGCCATCTCATCTTGCGTCTCAATCATCAGTCACCTGAGCACACTGGCGTCTGAGCGCGAATGCCAGTGTGCTCAGGTGATGTCATGAGGTCCTGCTGTATGCAGTCTCCTCTCTCTCTCTCAAGAATGCGTTCGTCCTGTCTCTTACCAGAGTGTGTCAGGTGGGGAGAAGATGAGCAGACGACATCCAAACGTTCTGTCCTAAGAAGAGAAGGGCAGAGTCTGTGAGCCTCACGGTGTTAATGATGGGCGTCGAGTCACGCGAGCTTTGTGGCTGCGCTCTTGGGAGAGGTGGCAATAGAAGGCCGGTGGAAGATTGTTTGCAACCTTATCATCTGCCTCTGGTTGATTTCTCTGCTTCCGGAAGCAGAGAAGAGTGGGAAATTAAATATGTGACGTGATGCCACCCTGTAATTAGCCTTCCCCAATATCAGAGAAAGCTGGTTTTCCTAGCACTCGCAAGCATGGAGAAAGGGTCTTTTTGAAGGTTATTTTCTGTCATGGACCAAGGTTTCTTTGTTAGTGATTCTGAGTTTGATTCCTGTGTGTGTGTGTGTGTGTGTGTGTGCGCGCGCGCGCGCGCGCGCGCGCGGTGGGGCCTTGGGTGCAGGTTGAATGGAGTAAAGAAAAGGAAGAGAACAATAAGAAGAAAAGCATGCATCAGGTGCTTTTTTAAAAATCAATCCAAACAAAAATAGCAAAGGGATGTCTGCGGACAGCTATGCTGGCGGCGACCAGAACAGAAAAGGAAGGCCCTGCCTGCAGGGGCTGCGTAGCAACAGGGCTCTGATTGGCCAGACCCGTGCAGAGAGTAGCCCCATAGCAGGGGCTCTGAGCTGTGCTCCTGCCTCCCGCTGAACTAGGGCAGGCCCAAGCAGGCTCTGCAAAGACATGCTCGGAATGATCCAGACTACAGCTGTTGGCTGACAGCACTTGTGAGTCCTGATGGCATTGGGCTTGCTAGCCCAACACTAAACATTGCAGCCCCCTGCCTCTGCCCGTTGCCCCCTGCCTCCCGTGGGTTGGACTTGTGCCCTCACAGACCATAAACTACCTGAGACAGGGTCTTACCAACCAAGATCATGCCGGCAGAGAAGGTCTCCGAAAGAAATCGGGCAGGGTGTGAGGAGCCCGGTCTCTAGTTCTCCATTAGGCATTAATGAGTGTGTGCATGTATGATTAACAGGAAACTTACTATCTGCTGGTCACTGTGGCATATACTCCACCATATGAATCCATAAGCCCTCACAACTTAGGGAGATACAAGCAACTATCCCATTTTCCAGATAAGAAAAGAGAGAGGCCCAGGGATAGACGTTCTGTACCTATGCGCAGCACATGTGAATGCTCAAATATCTGCTGGGTGACAGCAGCTCAATGTCAGCTGAACAGTTAAGTCGCCTTATTGGCAACAAGTCTGGCCAATTTTGGCCTGAAATTAAAATATCAGGATGAGCCAATACTTCCTATTATTTAAAATAAGATACCTGGGGGCGCCTGGGTGGCTCAGTCAGTTGAGCGTCGGACTCCAGCTCAGGTCATGATCTCACGGTCTGTGGGTTCGAGCCCCGCGTCGGGCTCTGTGCTGACAGCTCGGAGCCTGGAGCCTGCTTCGGATTCTGTGTCTCCCCCTCTCTCTGCCCCTCCCATGCTCATGCTCTGTCTTTCTCTGTCTCTCGGTAAGAAATAAACGTTAAAAGTTTTTTTTGAAAAAAGGAATAAAGTCCAAAAACACTGTTGACTGTGGAGACTGGTAGGAATCCAGGGGATACCATTGGACTCAGTGCCCCCCCGTCTCTCCTTCTACCATGAAGTCCCCCTTAACTTCCAGGCGCCGTCTGGGAGGAGTGGAGCTCGACACCACTCAGACTCTCTTTGGGATTGGTGTTATTTAGCCGGAGAGACTAAAGTATCACTGAGTGGCAAGGTTGTTTTCCCACCAGCCAGTGCTGCAGAGACGCAGATCAGTCATAGACAAAATTCTAAAAGCTACACGAGCCACATTTTCTTGGTAGATTTGAATGCAGTGTGAATCAATCGGTACATAGCTCGGTTTTGTCCTCGGTCGTGAGAGTCAATATGAGTGATCATAATCGAGAGAAGCACATAGAAGGAAGACCTTTCCAGGGCTGTCTAGGAATTTAAATTCTCCACGTTTGTTCCATTACCTCTTTAAATCCTTAATTCTCGTGAAAACGTTACTTTTTGTTTGTTTTCAGTCAGTGCTGTGGCTTAAAAGGCTGTGGTGGAAGGTATGGAGTTTAAGTTTAGAATGGGGACTATAGTAAGTAGAAAAAGTAAACAGAAAATCTTTTTTCGTGTGTACATGCACACACACATCCACACGCAGGGTACACAAATGAACCAGATGTAATGCTCTGACACTAAGCCGCTAGGCAATTACCTGGACTATAGGATCAGCAAAAGCCCGAGTCCAAAATTCAGAAGGCAGTTAATGGGCTTAACATCCATCATCCCTGGCATCCCTGTAATTCTTTGCTGAAACAAAATATAAAATAGGGCCTAAAGAAGTTGGGCTCCAAGCAAGTAAGGTTTCCCTCACTTGCCTGGTCCCAGCGGCTCTCCCTGCAGTGACAGCAAGCCCACCCAGTTGGGATAAGTTTTGCAAATGCAAGCAGTCCTGCCCGTGGTGGGTGGGGGAGAGGAGGCTCCCTGGCTCCCTGCTGCAGGGGAGGGAAGAGGGCACCCATCTGGCCCCGCTCCCTTCTCTGAGCGGTGGGAGCTCCAGGCCGGCAGATGACCCATGGGCTGTCCCAAACTGAACTCCCCTCAACGCTACCCTTGCTGCCAGCCTGCTCCCTGCAGAGTGAGTCCGCCCCTTACTGGCTCAGCCTTCCCCGCCTTATTTGGTTTAAATTACTTCTTTGAACTTTGGTCTCATTATTTTTGGACCGTCATTTGGTCTGGAAGATTTTCTTTCCACGGGTTCCTTCTGTTCTCCTTCCTTTCACTCTCTTGGA
The DNA here is from genome assembly GCF_016509475.1 of Prionailurus bengalensis. Lineage (NCBI taxonomy): Eukaryota > Metazoa > Chordata > Mammalia > Carnivora > Felidae > Prionailurus > Prionailurus bengalensis. The sequence goes on from NC_057345.1 coordinate 202,826,552, forward strand.
TGCGCTGCCCAAGGTCTCTTTTTACAGTTCCTTTTGGGTAGTTTTTATTACCTTCATGCATCTTAATCTGACTAGGGGGGAAGCTCCAGGAGCGTCATCACTGCCCCCTCCCTGTGGACTGGTGCTTGTGTTGTTGCTCTGGGAGCTCCTCAGTTTAAAGGGCTCTTCTTCTTCAGCAGCTCCTGACCCAGTTCATGGAATGACCTTTTCTAGTTCCATCTGAGAAACCAGGTTCCACTGTCATCCTGTGCGGCCACAACTCACCCCCTGCTCTCAGGGACAAAACCATAGGTCTGGAACTGCCCTTCAATGGTCAAAGATCCCAGGCCACTATTTCTCTTTCTCCCCTAATAATAGCAAGAGCTTGACATGGCAGTTGAATTGGTTCGATGCTTTGAGCTGTGAGTCACAGAAATCGGTAGGTCTTAACCAGTTTGAACAATTAAGAAAACGCGTTACTTCCTGTAACAAAAGTCTATGGGTAGGCAAGTACCAGAGTTGGTAAATTCAGAGTTCCACGACATCAGCAAGCCCCAGGTTCTTAACATCTTTCTGCTCTGCTGCCCTTGCTGCGGACGCTAGCTAACTACTGGTTATAAGGTAGCTACTGCAGTCTTGCCCACCGTGTCAAAGGAGCTGCGAGCTTATTACGTAAGTTACTTCTGTCTTTCGGTGTCTTTCTTTTCTCATCCAAAATGGCAATAAAAGCAACTACTTACATAGGGATTACTATGTGCCAACCGGTCTTCTAAGCCTTCTCATACATCAATACATCTTATCTGCACAATAATGCAGTGAGGTAGGTACTATTACCATTCCCATTTTCAAATGAGGAAACTGAGGCACAGAGAAGTCAAGTGACCTGCCATAATCACACGGCCAGTGAGGAACAAAGCTGAGACCCAACTCTATAGAGTCCTCGACCCTAACCACTCATTTTCCTGCCTCTTAATGAAATGGCAAGTCAATAAAAACAGTGCTTACCTACCCCAAAGCTGAACATAATTAAACAAGATAACACAACTCAAGCATTTGACCGAGGGGTGCGACCAAAACAAGTGCTCACTGGATACTAGGTAGAAATTCTATGGTCACTTCAAGTGTCTAAAGATCAGCTGGTGCAGGATGAGAGAAAGAAACAGCCCCTTACTGGTCTTGCCTTGGGCCAAGACTCTCTGTACCGCATCTTCCAGAACGTCTGATTTACTTACAACTCACACCTTACACTTTCTTAGCTCGAGACAGACCACAGCAAAATCTCCCAAGAATACAAAACTACTTGATATACAGACTCATCCTGTATCTCTACCTAAGCCGTGACCTTGGAAACCCTTCCCAAGTTTTTCCTCAGATATAAGGAAATCCCGCGTTGCCATCAACCCATGCCCTACTGGTTTTCATCCTGTTTCTGCAGCTGTACAGTTCTGTCTTTCAGTGTTTTTTTCCTGAAAAATCATGAGATATTTTAAATGTAGAGAAAAATCATACAGAACAACATAATGTACGCAGGTACCACCACAGATGTCATTTAAATGTTAATATGATCATAGGTGTCTGGTTTTTTAAAAGCTAACTAAATACGGGGGGCCAATCGGTTAAACATCCAACTGCAGCTCAGGTCATGATCTCACAGTTCAGGAGTTCAAGCCCCGTGTCGAGCTCTGTGCTGACAGCTCAGAGCCTGAAGCCTGCTTCAGATTCTGTGTCTCCCTCTCTCTCTGCTCCTCCCCTGCTCTCTCTCTCTCTCTCTCTTAAATATTTATTATTATTTTGTGAGTTTGTTAACTTTAAATATAAATGGTCTCATACTGGATGTAAGCTTCTACAATTTGCTTTTGTTTTTTTAAATTTTTTTTAACATTTATTTATTTTTTGAGACAGAGAGAGACAGAGCATGAACGGGGGGAGGGCCAGAGAGAGAGGGAGACACAGAATCTGAAGCAAGCTCCAGGCTCTGAGCTGTCAGCACAGAGCCTGACGCGGGGCTCGAACTCACGGACCGTGAGATCGTGACCTGAGCGAAGTCGGACGCTCAACCGACTGAGCCACCCAGGCGCCCCGTACAATTTGCTTTTTTTGAAACCAAGGTTTATTTTCACTTGCTTTGTGTTTATGCTTCTGTGTTTCTTTTTTTAAATCCTTATTTTTTCTCCTTCCCTGTCTTTAGCTGTATTAACAGACCTACAGGTATTCTTCACTCCTGCCCCTCCCCCAGCACCACCCCCACAACCTTTTGTCCACATGACTTCTGGTTTCAAAGTCCAGTTGCATTTCTGCTATTCTAATGGTTACTCGCACATTGTCTTGTGAGAGAGGTGAGAGAGAATCCAAAGCAGGTTCCGAGCTGTCAGCACAGAACCCAACTCGGGGCCCGATTTCACACCTGTGAGATCATGACCTAAGCAGAAATCAAGAGCCTGAGTCTCAACCAACTGAACCACCCAGGTGCCCGTGCAAAATTTTTGCACACAGACTCATATTTACATTTTTCTGAGATCTAAATTCATAATCTTTAGCATCCCCTTAAAAAAGCCAAAGGTGTCGGTATGTTTTAACTTGTGAACACCTCCCCCACCACCATTGTTTGTCATTCTGTCATCTCAGCATCTAGCTGTCCCTGCTTTTCTAACACAAAATGTATGTTTGCTCTGTCAATAATTCACACATTTACTGAAATACCTCACAAGTACTTTTGTCTTCCTTCCAACCTTTCCCTCTAATTTCACTTTCCTCCTTCTCAAACTATGCCTGAGGGTCTGGGAGGAGTACGCACCCGTATTCCTTATGTAGCTGAATGGGTCCCTATTTTGCCTTCATAACAGAATAATAATTTAGGTGGGTATGAAACTCTAGGTTAACTTTTTTTTTCCCTCAGTGCTTTGAAGATGTTAACTCATTCGTATTTTGGGGGTGTTATGTGGCTGAAGATCATTCTTTTGTCAATCTAATTGTTATTCCTTTGTAGTTAAGCAGTCTTTTCTTTCCAATTGGTTTAAAAATATTTTTTAATATTTATTTATTTATTTTGAGAGAGTGAGAGAGAGTGTATGTGTGTGTGAGCAGGGGAGGGGCAGAGAGAAAGGGAGACAGAATCCCAAGCAGAGCCTGATGCAGGGCTCGAAATCACAAACCACGAGTTCATGACTTGAGCCGAAAACAACAACGGGACACTGAATCGACTGAGTCATGCAGGCACCCCCCTGGTAGGTTTTAATATTTATTTTTTTACCATTCATGTTCTGCAGTTTCACTACAGCATAAGTAGATATTCTGTTTGCACTTTTATGTAAACTTTTAACCTAAGGATTCATGACTTCAACTCAAAGAACTTATATTGTTCTCTGCGTTTTTCCCCTGTAACTTTTGATCAGATGCATGCCTAGACTCTCAATCCATTTGCTATGCCCCTTACCTGTCCATCCCATCACATGCTGTGTGTGTGTGTGTGTGTGTGTGTGTGTGTGATTTCTCTTTCCGTCTGTATTTTGCATGTATCCCTGAGCTTTGTTTTCCCACTGTATTAGGGTTCTCCAGAGAAACAGAATCAATAGGATATTTGTGCATATAGGTCTCCCTGGGCCCCAAATCTGACCTCCTACTCACAGGACTCCTCTCCCAGGTGTTGTCTGCTCTGCTCCTGGCTCCTGGTTTCCCTACCTGCCTTCGGCCCTCTCCCATTGTCCAGCTCGACTCTGTCCCACCCCAGTGAAAGAGCAGCAATCGATATGCACAAAGCCAAGTGTCGCTTCATGAAAACATAAAGACTGCGACGTCAGATGGACGGACAGACAGAGAGGGAGAGACAGAGCCTTCTAATGAAAACAGGTCTCTAATCAACCACCACTCTCTTTTCCAGCCCAGTCCCCAGTAGGGAACAGACGGCATACTCAAATGGGGTAATTCAGGAGACTTTAATAAAGGGACAACTCGCCAGGGTGTGGTCAGAGTCAAGGGAAATCATGAAGGATGGGTCATGTTCTCAAGACCTGTAAGAGCAGGAATCCAACACCATCCCTCGGCCTAAGGAAGCAAAGATAAAGGAAGCAGTTCACAGAACCAGCAGAAAGTCAGAGCCGTGGCTGGAGAAGATGGCTGCCTGGCAGGACTTATGGCCTTTGATAAGAGACTCGCAGTCCACTGCCAAGCCCCGACCAGGTCAAGAATAGAAACAAGGGAGCAAATACCCCTAACTCCTTCTTCTCCCACTCTCTGATGTCCTGTAGGTGCTCCCCATGGGCCAGACCCACCTGGAAGCCAGAGTGCAGGGGGCCCCTGACATAGCCGTGTAAGGTCAGCCTCTCAGGGGCCCAAGCGGAAAAGTGTGGATCTGGATGTGGCAAACAGAGAACGTCCAAGATAATGCATGTCCCAAGACTATGCGTTTCTCAAGTCACTTCCATCTTAAAAACACATAAAAAAACTTTCTTCCTTTCTCGCGTCCTGGTCTTTAGCTGCTGCCTTTTCCCCCTTCTACTGTCCACGGTCTTGAAGGAGTTGTCTAAACGCACTGTCTGCGATTTACTCTCATTCACTCCCTTCCGAAGCTCAGTTCCCAACTTTGTGAAGCCTGGAGTTTCTTTCAGAGAAATTACTGATTTCCTGCTGAACTATAAGCCCGGTCCAAACGTTTCAGTTCTTACTAACCTCTCTGAGGCACTCCTTCCCTAAAGCCCTCTCCCTTCTTGGTTTCTGCCTGAGACCACTGTCTCCGCTCCTCGTCTTTCGGGAGTGCGGCGACCACACGGAGGAGGAGCAGTTCCCTGGGCTGAAGAAGCAGCACCTGTGACCAGAAGACTCCAAGGAGCGAGGCCAGCAACGGCCGGAGGTGTGGGGGAGGACACGTGCCAGCAGAAGACATAGCTTGTGCGATGGCCGTTTTCTTCTTGTTCGCCATCAGGGGCTGTGTGGTTGGCCACCGAACTCTACCAGGTCACTGTTCAGAATGGGAAAAGGTGAAGCGATCTGGAAGGAAGGCACATTTCTGCAGCAGAGACATACAGAAAACTTGATAGAGATATCTGTTTAAAACAGTATGCAAATCTCCGCCATCCATCAACACTCTACTTGAGGTGACCTCTTCGCCCAGGCCACTTCTGCCTCCTTTCACAGCCTCAGCCACCAGCACCTAGCAGGATCGGCTGACAGCGGTCGCCTTGCAGGACATCTGAACTACAGAGCCCTGAGCAAACACAGGGCCGGCATGGGTCCTACCCTGGTAGGCGGCGCCCCGTGTTACCCTTTGTTCCTCTGACAGGTGGGAGAGGTGAGAAGAGAGAAACAGAGTGGAAGAAGAAGAGGTGCTTGAAGAATGAGCGGGCAGGTGGAATTCAAAGTCCTTTTTTTTCCAAATTAAAGAGACATATTCTCTGCCAGGGCTTCTGGGCCCTGATGCAGCAATAAATCAAATGCCGACGTTCATCTCCTTGCAAAGGGGATCCGCCTCCCCACCTTGGAGCACAGACAGACTGCAGTTGAGATGCCCAGTGGAAAAAGCTGAGTATGGCTCAGCAGACCCGCACAGGCCCTTCTCTCTAGATCCCCTGAGGTCCCTCCCCAGGAGTGCTTGACAAGTATGCATGGCCGCGAGGCTGTCCAAGGAATGCAGCTGTCTCAGCCATTCACTACCCAGGCTCAAAACCACCGGGCAGGAAGAGCAGACAGCGAGAGCAGGGTAGGATCTGTCTCGGATGAGGTTTGGAAACAGGAGATACCCCTGACTGGGCAGGCGGAATTGATGTGGTCTGGCCTGAGGCAAGGGAATGGGCAGAATGACCTTCCCAGCTCTCGGCCAGCCCGGTGGGTCTATGAAAAGAGACATTTTATTCATTCTCGGGCTCTACCCAAGTGACTCTGAAATATTCCTAGACAGTTGCCAGGAGAGTCAATGGTGGGTGAAACAAAGTTCCAAGAGCCAAGATTCTGGGTTTCAAGCCATTCCCTTCAGTTCCCCCCCCCCCGCCATGTGTTTTCCTTTCTGTCTGTTTGCTGATTCCCCTACTCCGACAAACTGTGAGACCCCTGAAGGCAGAGGCTCTTTGCGCTCTTGCCTCCTCCTGCCAAGCCTGTGCTGGGTTGCCTTAAAAAGAAAAGTTACCATTTGACTCAAGATCACATCTCCGAGTCGCATTTTGTCAGCCACAGGCTATGGAGAAGATGAGCAGATCAGCCTTGGCGTGGCGGGAATGACAAGGAGGAAAAAACCTGGAATCACGGTTACTCATTTATAGCCTTCCTAATTTGTACACTACTCTGATTCCCACTGAAGACAAAAGGGGTAGTGGAAAAAAAATGTAGAGTTAGACAGAGATATGTCTCTTTATTTTGGGAAGAAAAAAAAAAAAAGGACTTTGCATTGCACCTGTCCACTCAGACCCAGAAAATCTAATTTCTTACCTAAAAGAACATTTGCTCAAACAGAAAGGTTAAATGGACCCCAAATCTGATAGCTACCCACATCTGGGCACATCGGGACCCTGCTGAGATAGTTCTGTGAGACAGACGAATACCTTGGAGAGATGGCTGTAGTTATTCGGGTAGGGCAAACCAGAGGTAGTAAATCAAGAAAGCTCTCCCAAGAGACAAAGCTTTGAGGATGGAGTTGTGAATGAGGGGAAAGTCGAAATGAGGCAAGGCGAGAAGAGTTCTCTGCAGGTGGTGATGGGCGAGGGATGGGAAGCATGGAGGCTGAAGGTGCAGACCAGGACCAGGAAGCATTTTAGGGGAGCCTGCAAAGAACGGGAAGTGGGTGTTATGGGGAAACCGGGCTGGGGGAGGGAGAAGGTTGGGGAGAGGCAGCCCTTAAAGCTCAAACTGAAGAGACTGGATTTAATACAAGGGGACATACGCAGCCAAGTTGAAAATTCATCCAAATATCTGTGGAGGCATGCAAGACGTTGTGGTCTCTCAAGGAGAATCGCAGGAACTCTGCTGATGCCTGAGGGCTTCCAGTGCAGGCAGATCAAGGGGAGAAAGAGAGATCCTTTCTCATAAGAGCTCAAAGTCAGGCGGAGGTGGGATTAGCAGCCAGCAAGTAGGGGCATGCACCTCTATCCAAGCTTTTAAGAGAGCTCTCCCCCATCCTAGAAGAGCAACAAAAGCTCCACTCTTTGGGTGGGGATGCATGCAAAAGGGCTTGCTTTAACATCTGTGAGACATCTGACACCTCAAGTGTGCGTGCGGGAAGGAACACTAGGAAGGAGGGCAGGGGAGGAAAGTCACTGCGAGAACGTCCTTCATTGTACTGGGCACCTAAGACTGACAGCTGGCATAAGGGCTGGTCCTTAGCATCTGCCCAGGGCACAGGCAACCTGTAATGTAGAAGAGCTCTTTCAAAAGCCCATCTTCTCCAGGCTTTAGTTCTACAAGTGACTCGTGGGTGTGGGTCACGTCAGACAGCTTTGGGTACTGTGCCAGGATAGATGCTTCTGCCCTAAGAGAGGTGCCTGCATTCTGAAGAGCAAAACAGAAACTAAACAAGGAGACATACAAATAAGATCGTTTTCACTGGTGCCAGATACTGTGAAGGAAAGAACATGTCTAGGCTGAGCAGGGAAGGAAGTGGTGAGGGACAGGCAGCAGAGGGGGGGTGGGGGCTGGGGTGCAGAGACCTGTCCAAGGAGTTGATATCTGTGCCGAGGCTGAAATTCCGCCAGGGACAACCAAAGGACCAAAGGCAGAGCCGTCCCTGAAGAAGGAACAGGAAGGGCAAAGACATAAGCTTTAGGATTTATAAGACCAAAAGCTGGGATTTATAAAAAGCAAATGAATAAGACGAGAGTCACTGCTAAGTGTGCAGGGTTCAAAGAGGTCACACGTATGGAAACGGAGGAGGGAAAAGTTAAGATGTCGAATGTTTAAATGGGACTTAACAGAAGTCAAGATAAGAGAGACAAAGGGAAGCAGACAGCCGGTGAGCAGCGTGTCTCCTGTGTGCACCTTCCCTGGTTAATTAGCGTGTGCTCATGGAGCCTGCAAGAGTGTGGCCACCGAGCCCACGCCTGAATGCTGCTCTGGGGGGCTGACTTCCCAGACCCTGGACAGAAGCTGAATATGTCTCCAGGGAAGCAGTTTAGAGGTGTAAGAGAGAAAAGCACGGTGAGCCAGCGCTTGGGGCCTTCCCACTTCCCAGGGCGGTGATCACTGATGGTGCTCTCAGGGTCTGTCTTTCCACAAGATGGTCAGAGCCTCAGGGCACACAGCTGCGCTCAGCGCATATCCACAGTGTGGCCACTGTGGTCACCAGCACGGGAGTGGAGATTCTCTTCACACCCTCGACCTTTGTTATTATTGCAAATCAAAGAGTTAGGGAGATGGCTGGCAGTGAGCACTGGACTCATTTCTAAGATTCTTGGGCTCCAGTCCTGGCTGTCCAACCAACTCTCCGTATTACTTTTCCTCAGTGCATTTTAGTGTACCATATCTAAGGTTACAAGGCTGGAGATTGGAGTCTAAGGGCTCTTCCTGCTCTGGCAGTCTCATAAAACATGGAAGGTCTATAATGAAAGGAGATACGTGAGAACTCTTAGCAGCTACGACATAGCAGCATCCAAAGTCAAATGGAACAGAGAGATCAAATCCATTGGTTAGGAAAATATTTGGCCGCGAGTAATAGAAAGGTAACTAACAATAGCTTAAGTTAAAAGGGGTTTATGTTCCTCTTATAACAAGAGACTTCATTGTTATAACACAGGGTCTCTGCCGAGCAGGAAAGAAGTTAAGTTGGGTCGGAGGGGAGTGGTCATCAACGAATGCACCCGGGGGAATGATACATGGTGCCTTCCAAGACATGGCTCCAGCAGTGAAGGAAATGCAAAGGAAGACAAGTTGGGGTAGTGAGGGGTGAATGGTTTTAATGTCAGAGGAAAGGTCTGGAAGATGAGAGCACTCGCAGTGTGGTCTTGACAGGCATTGCTAAAACCCAGTGAGGATGCAGAGGAACCTGGAGACGGCACCCCCTAGATGCTGATGGCCCTGCCCTCTCCCTCTCTTCTTTCCCCAACCACCCACACCTAGAACATTGAGAGAGAAAGGCTGGGAAGGAATGAGAATAAAGGAGCACAACTCAGAACACAGGGTAACCCGCCCGCAGATGGCAGAGCTTCGAAGGAGAGGAGGCTGGTCCAACTGAAAGTCAGCACCTCTCGGGAGGTGGTGTTCAGGTGGCAAAATTGCAAATGGTCTGAAAACGGCAGTGAGGAGCGGTGAGAATGTACTCCACCATCTGTAGGGAACCCGGATGCTCCCTTCCTGCCAAGGGTGTCCCTGTGCTCCCAGGACCAGCCTCCTCCTCGCTGTAAGAATTCTCTTGAGCTCCTGCCCCTCATGGCTTGTCATGACTCCCATGTCATGATGGACTTAAATGGCCATTTCTCCTGTTAATGCCTTTTCTACTTTCCCTCTTTTGAGATCTTAACTGCCACTGCCCCTGCCACTGAAACTACTGAATGCCACCAATATTACAATCTTTAGAGACCTGCAAACAGAATGGCATACTTTCAGCATTAGAGTGTCCTCAGACAATAAGGACTTAGAATGTAGATTCCGTGAACGCTCCTACATCGTTAGCCTCCAGGAACCTAAGTAGATTTTGCTGTTTGCTCACTGCCGATTCCCAGTGAAAAGATCAAGGCCTGGCACACAGGAGGTACCTAATAACCATTTCTTGAATATGAGTGGCCGTGTCAGAGGGCATTTGTGTGTCACTCTGGCATTACACCTCACAATATCCTTCCCTGCCAATAACCAATCACTCTGCCAAAGGCTGGGTACTTTGACTCTCGCCTCTAGTTTCATTCCACCTGAAGTTAGGGGTAGGCTCTCTGGATCTTCATGGTCCCAATGTCCCAGACACCTTGCCACTCATAGAACTTGTCCTCCCAGGACTCCACGGGCTCTCAAGGAGCCAGTTTCCCTCTGGGACCTAGAAGACAGCCACTCTTGCCTTCTGGGGGTCAGGACAGCTTCAGAACTTTCCGGAAGCCAGCTCCTGAGTTTTTTCCAGCCCCCTCCTCTCTGCCACTCGTTTGTGCTTCATACAAACACTTTGGCCGTGACTCATTTGTTGAGGCTGAAAGGGGTCAAGGGGAGGAGGGAGCCGTGGGTCCTAGGTCTCCAGTGACAGGACAACTCAGGAGGGAGTGAAGTCCAGGCAAGTACCCATCATCTCTCCCCAGCAGGCCACTTCCCCTTTTCTTCATGGAAACAAAGTGGATATGAGGTGAAACACCTGTTTTGCTTTGAGATTTTTTTTAATGTTTATTTTTGAGAGAAAGAGAAAGAGAGAGCTAAGCACAAGTGGGGGCAGAGACAGAGGGAGAGAGAGAATCCCAAGCAGGGTCCACACCACCAGCACAGAGCCCAACGCGGGGCTCGAACTCACGAACCGTGAGACCATGACCTGAGCCAAAATCAAGAGTCAGATGCTTAACTGATGAGCCACCCAGGCATCCCACGAGTGGAGAGGATTTTAAGAAAAAAGGCACAGTAATGACTTTAAGGGACAGAAAAGAGCTTGGGGTTTTCTAAGAATTGTATAAAAAACTACGGTGACATAAAACAGAACACCTGGAGGCTAGCGAATGAGGCAGAAGACAGTGGCACAAGGAGCTCAGAAAGGCAGGCAGCCTGGACAGAAGCTTAGCTTTATGCGAGGTGCACTTGGAAGTCATTGAAGAGCTCTGAGGGAGGTCAGATCAGCTCGAGAGAAACCCCTAGGGCTGTCCTGGAGTGACCTGGAGACCCACCCCAGCCCCAGCCCCAGCCCCCACCTCCATGCCCAAACCCAGGAACCAGAGGGATTTAAGATCACATTTAATTATTTCACAAATTCTTTACTCTTCTGATAGAAATCAATAAAGAGATACAGTTCAAATCAGTCCATTTGGCAGCCTCGAAGCAACTGGAAAATTTGGTCAATGGTCAACACTCAGCAAAAACGAGAATTTTGAATTATTGTTAGAAGCTTCAATGATCCAGCCTCTCCCTGTCCCCCATGACTGTGAATAATATCAGATTTGTTATAGGACAGCACAGGCCTTCTTAGGCCAGAGGATGTTTGCCAGAAATTTCTACTCTGGGTGGTTACAAAAAAAAGATATCTAATAACAGCCCAGACCTCTCGGGGTCGGAGTCTCATGCTACACCCAGATGTGCAGAGAGAGTGCGGCTTTTTCATGTCTCTCTAACTGATATGATCCTCCCCAGATGCCTACATGTGCTGAGAAAATAAAAAAAGTAAATGTAATTCAATGGGGTAATTTCAGTCAAACGCAATAATTTAAACAGTGCTTTTAGGTGAAACGCGCATGTTCTCAGAATCTGACTTTGTAAATCTCCTGCCCTTTCCTTTCGCAGCATAGCTTCTTGGCATATGAGAGTGGCTTACTGTGTCCTCACAGCAGTGGGGAGAGAAGGATTTCCTGGATCCACACAGCATCCTCAGGATCCTTGTTGACCATTACCCCCGAGCAGAACCACTTAGGAAGATTATTCTATCCTTGGGCAATCTCCTGGCTTTGGCTGGCAGAACTCATGGTTCAATCTCTCTTTCAGCCCCGGAGCCCTCTCTGGTTGACCTGCTCAGTCAAGGCTCCCACTGTTCTGTGGGACTGGGACTTTTCTGGTTCTAGCCCAGGCAACCCCTTCCAAAGCTGCTCCAGAACTCCACTCCTGTCCCCTCAGTGAGCTCCTTTTCTGCCTCTTAGCCAACTTCTTACTCCTCCTTGCAGGCTGGGATGTTCACATCCTGTTCGTACCACACAGACACCAGGGCAGTTTGACAGAACCGAATCCCACCTTCCCATTCCCAAACCTTGGGGCACGAGCAACGTTACTTTGATGTGGCCACCTACAGGCTGGTGCTTTTCAAAGGAGCCCCTCCAAGAGGCAGGGGAGATGTTTCCCTGCCTTCAAACTCCATTCTGTCTGGAGACTTTGGATGTTTTTGTCCTAGTCTCCACCCACCACCCCATCTTCTGCTCAGCACCCCCTTCCCCTTTCTCTGTCCTCATTTCTGTTCCCCATAGTCCTCTGAACAGCCAACAGGGGTGGCCTTTGGGCTGGTCATTTTTCTACACTATATACTCCTTCTCCCCTTGTTATCTATCTTAGAGATAACCCAGGGTTCTTTACTTGGGTTCCACCTATTTTTTTTTTATCAGCTCTTTGATCTCGATCCTTGAAGAATTTTCTTTTAAGTGGCAAAGACAACTTCTTTCTGTGCAGGTCAGCTATCAGCTACACTATCAGCTCTGGAGTAAGTAATATTTTGCAAATACTGGCTATTGGTTTTTAGGATTCATATAACCATTGAAAGAGTAGAAAAGACTTATGGTTACAAGATAGCATGGAAATGCTATAAACGAATACATTCCAAAAGGATGGCATTTTTGACAAATGCTGGATTGCAGGTTTGGGAGACATAGGAATAAAAGGATGAACTCTGGGCCTGGCCACCAATGAGCTTACAGACTAGACTAGAGAAAGGAAGGCCTTTATGGTTTATTGTGACTAGAACACAGAAACGATATGAAAGCCCAGCACTGGGGGGGGGGGGGGGCGGGTAGTATCATGGAGATGGTATTTCCTTGCACTAAGAAAAATGCAACCATTCTAAGACTGAGGTAGCTATAAGTGTGCTGATAACAAATGATCTCCCAAATATATGGTTAAATAAAAAAAAAAGCTAAAGTGCAAAACAGTAAATATAGTAGGCTACCATTTGGGCACAAGAGAACTCATTCACTTCTCTTCCCTCCCCCAGACATACTCTCTGTCTCACTGTGTGTATATTTATATTGTCACGGAATAGCCTTGGAAGGACTCACACACACACGCGCGCGCACACACACTCACACATGCACACACACATCCATTTGTACCCTTTTTTAAGCCATAGACACGCATTTATTCTTCCAATTATTTGCTTATTATTTATTTATTATTTCTATTAAAATGTAGATCACTAAAGAACGGATGCAGAGAACAATAGAGTGTCCGACGAACTCAAGGATTCCAGACACCTCCACAGGTTGAAGCATGAGCCAAGACTTCACAGAGGAGGCAAGGGGTCCTGGATTCGGCAAGAGTGTCCATGATAGGACAACCTGGAGATCTGGCTGTTCAGTCAGGGGAGTCTCTAGGCCCAGACTAAGAATCTGGCATTTGGGGGCTAGTAAATTCAGAGCAATTACGCCTTCAGGATCACTGCTGTGAAGGAAAGACCTCAGATTCAAGGCGGGACCAGAGGTGGTAGGGCAGCACCCATGGTCTGCCTGGGCAAACCGAGGCAAGGGGAGAAGGGTGTGGTTAGTAGTTCATGCTCAGAACTAAATCCTTTATGAGCCGATGTAATCAAATCCTACACTTCAGAATTACCACTGTTGGTCTGGGCTTTCATAAGAGTTCCAACCCTTTTTATTATTTTTCCAGCATTTTTTTTCTCCTTTTGCTTTTGGTTTCACAACATACTTTGGCCCACTCCCCATCTCTTTGAGCCAGTTCATTGTTTCTCAGGGGAAACGGACTAAGGAACAACTGCTCTCTGGACGTGAACTCTTCTCACGGGGTTTCCTCACTGATGACAAGTTGCCTCCTGCTTCGGCAGGAAGGGGAGAAACACTACTCGTTTTCAATGGGACTAGGAAGAAGTCCAGAATCCGGGGCATTTCAGAGATCTGCCCCGTCTCTAAATGGAGGTATGACATCCACCCTCCAGGTCCTCATTGGACATTCGTGGCCCAGGAATATCAGCCTTCTGTGCTAGACAGGGAATCCTTGGAGTCACCTATCTCAGGCTGTACCTAAGGAAGAGGGGAGCCAATGATGAAGCCAATTTTGTCAAATGTAGTCCCAAGCATCTGGTAGCAGTCAGATCAGGACTCATGTCCCTCGTCTAGTGCAGAGCCGCCTTTCCCTAAGCTGCCCCATCCCTCATTCCTTTGGAGGAAGGCACCGGAAGCAGCCATTAAATGGCCAGTGAGTTTTGCAAAGAGAGGTCACGTGAGCAAAGTCATCTTCAGTCATTTGCAGCTGACCTTCAATAAAACAAGCTCCCCCTTGGTGACAGAGGCCATCCACAGGGAAGGAGAGAAAACGGAACTGGAAGGAGCTTTCGGGATCATTTAGCTCAACCCCCTCGTTTTGCATTTAAGGAAACTCATTCCCTGGGCTAGCAGCATAATTGCAAAGCTCATTACTGGTGGGGACAGGTAAACTCACTCCCACATCAGGACCTAGTCCATGGGATCAATTCATGGAACTGTGTCATTTTAGAACTCAAATACTCGGGAAGGAGTGTCTTAGGACAGAGCCAGGGATTTCAGAAAATGTGAAAGTACTTACATCTGTTGGGAAGGAAGAGGTACAGGGGGGTAACTTTTCCCGTTACTGATGTGTGACACATCACCCCAAAACTTAGTGGCTTAAAATAACAACCACACATATTTTGCTTGTGAATCTGAAATGTGAATAGGTCACAGTGAGGACAGCTCATTTATGCTCTACTGGACCTCGGCTGGGGCAGCTGGAAGGTTAGGATCATCTGAAGACTTGTTTACTCTTGTGTCTAGCTGTTGATGCTGGCCATCAGCTCGACATGAGATGAGGCTGGGGCCAGACTCTACATGTGTCCCCTTCACGCGGCTTACTCAGAACACAATGTCTAGGTTTCCAGGGTGAGTGTCCTAGGAGAGACCCAGACACAAGCCAAATCACTGTGTATAACCCAGGCCTAGGAGTCAACAGCATAACATATGCCATATCGTATTTGTCACTGCAGCCACAGAGCCTGTCCCCTCTTCAAGAGGGCTCCAACTTTTGATAGGAGGAATGCCAAGTAACTATTTGCAGACACAGTATAAAATCACCACAATAGGTCAACTGAAAATTGACCTAATTTGGGGGTTCTTCCCAACTAATTACCAAGTAGGCCCTGGGTCAAGTTAGAAACGTAGGGGCTTCCTCAGGCCAATAGTAACCCCATAATGGAGGAATCGGATTTTTAATTCTCCTGGCTTCTGGCATTCCTGAATCATTCAGGTTAGCCCAGATTATGTAGCTTAAGACACAGGTGTCCCAAGAGTTAAAAACAAAAATGAGTTCTCTCATGTTCATTCCCTGAAGCTGGGAATTCAGTGAAATCCAACAGATACATCGAGTAGGTAGTGGGAACGTCAATGAGGGAGGAACACAGCAGGCACCCACCAACTTCAACAAACAAGGGTGCAGTAAGAATCCTAAGGTCTTAAGAAAGCAAAAGAAAACTATAGCAAAATGGTCTCTTAATAATCATGTGGGAGGGTTGCCTGGGGGGGGGGCTCAGGCAGTTAAGCGTCCGGCTTCGGCCCAGGTTGTGATCTCACAGTTCGTGAGTTCAAGCCCCGCGTCGGGCTCTGTGCTGACAGCTCAGCTTTGGATTCTGTGTCTCCCTCTCTCTCTGCCCCTCGCCTGATTTCTCTCCCTCTCTCTCTCTCTCGTTCTGTCTCTAAAAAAGTAAAAAAAACATTAAAAAATTGTTTTAAATACTCAGTTGGGAGATTCTGGGTGGGCCTTTCCTTCTCTGGCTACCCACTGGAGATTTGTAGACACAAGAATGATTTTTGCCTCCCTGGTTTAATAAGGCAAGATGCCCTCTGAATATTTTGAGCCAAGTGTAACTAGTGATGGGCTTTCTACAGGCCCAGACTTCCCACCAGCCAGAATGCTTCTCCGGGTCTGTCCGCATTTATTAAAGCATGAAAATGCAACCCATCAACTTCTTAGTCCCCCAGTCACACCACCAAAAAAGAAAGAAGCCCTGGGACTCAGGACAGTTAAGCCCCCAAAGAATGGATAAATTTTGACAAGTGAGGAGGTAGAGGTAAGTCACAACAGAAATGGTCGAAGTGGAGGAAAAAGGAAGAGAAAGAAGGACAAGGCAAACGGGTTTAAATGAGGGGAGAAAGTCACTAAAAAGCAGGGAAAAGAGTATTAGGAAAACAGTTAAAAGGACAAAGGGCCTTGAAACGAAACATGGCTGACAAAAATTAACCTTTGGGTAGGGTTGAGGAGCTCAATTCCCTACCTCTGCGAAAATCCCTACCTCTGTGAAGATCCACATTTACCTTCCAAGGGTCTGATGTGTAGACGGGGGTAAGAAGCAGAGGCAGAGTCTTGCTGCCTAACAGGAATTCTTTCTCTCTCTCTTTCTCTCCACACACACACATACATGCACACACACACATGCGTGCACATGCTATAGGTTTACCATTATGTAACTATTATGCAAAAAAAAAAAAAACATTTCCCTAAGTTTTTCCTGATTCTGTCCCCTTAGGAAGCCAAGGCCCATCTACATCTTCCAGTAGTCTCAGAGCCAGACCCTTGTCATAAGTATAGAACCATAATTTAGGTCTTGGGATTCAACAGGACTTTGGGGCCAATTGTGTAGATCTCCTATATAACTCCCCTAACAGGAGAGGCTCCCTCGTCTCCCAGAGAGTAGACCCCTACGTGTGCTCACAGGAGCTCTCTGAGGAATGATTGGGAATGGTAGACAAAGCCAAGATGTCAGTCCATCAGATGTGAACCTTGAAACTCAAAAACAATGGAGGGAGGGGGGATATGGACAGAAGACGTGGGAGAGAGACAGAGGGGGAGAGGTAGGGAGGGGACAGGAGAAAAGAGGAGAGGAAGAAGAGAGAGAGAAAAGTGTACAAGAACATGCATGTGTGAGTGTGTGTGTGTGTGTGTGTGTGTGTGTGTGTGTCGAAGGATGACAGAGAGAGAGAGAAAGGAAGGGAAAGAGGGAAAATGTTGACATTTGAAAAGTCTTTCCTTATGTTGAGGCCACAGTAAATCAGACAGTAATGAAATTCTGCACAGATTAAACGCCCAACAGAAAACTTGGAAGCAAATGAGGAATTATATCACAAAACCTCAGTGTCATGTAAATCTCACTGAACGGGGAAATCAAAATGTTAGCAACAATTACATTCGACTTATAACAAAATCGGTTCCGAAAATGGAAAGAAAGAATGGAAACACTTCTGCAAATGATTAAAGGGAGAGCGGGGACCTTGGGGGGGGGGGGGGAGCTGGGAAGGGAGGGAGGGTCTGGCAGTGATAAATATAGAACCATAATTTAAGAGACAGTAGGAAACGCTTTGTGTGTGTTAATTGGAAATGCATTCTAGAGGCTGCAGTTTGTTCACCATGAATGTCGTGACCTTGGGTTCCTTAAGGGAATGTGGGCTCCACCCTGTCCCCATGGTGAAGGGAAGAAGCAAGAAACCATGTCATTCAATGGATGAAAGAGGTTCCAGTTTATATGGTGGAAGGAACCATTTTTTTTGTTTTGTTGTTTTTCTGTTTCATTCTTTGGATTAAAGAGAAAGACACTGTGGGATTACAGCAAAGCCATCTTGTTTGCCAAGGAAAGAGAGTCAGAGATGGGAGAGTTTGAGAACAGCCTCACCCCATGTTAGAGTGACAAGATGGATGCTCTTTGTTGATCCTGGTCGCCAAAGATCCCGGTTAATCAAATGAACGTTTGGCCAAGGGACAGGGAGATGTTGGGAACAGGCCTTGGGAAGATGATTCCTCGTGCTTATCTAGGGCAGTTCCTCTTCCTCCGGGGACCTGGTGTTGGCAGTAACAACAGTTCCTGGCTCTGTGTGTCAGAACAGAGGATAATGGGTCAGGCTGGCTCTGGCAAAATGCAGAATTGAGGTCTGTTATGCATTTGGGCTGAAACCCTTGGTTTTTGCATGAGCAAAATGGTAAAGGATAATCCTTCACTAAGTTTCTGCCAACTGACTTCTACTCCGTCACTTGTTTTTCAAATCACCCCCTCCTTCCATCCCTTCACATGCATCTTGCAACACAACCAGAGCATTTAAGAGCTTAGGACTCATGATGCCCTGGGGCCGTGATACCCAATTGCAAGCGCAGTACAGGAGGATCCCAGCATAAACTTTGTAAGAATCCAGGCTCTCGAGCCACCCAGACCCACCTAATAAGAATATGAGGGGGGTGGGCAGGAAATCTGCATTGGTAACAAGCTCCCAGGTAAGTCTCGGTTGCCGAACCCAGCCCCAGTCTCTAGACAAGCATCTGGGAGTCACTGAACACCGAACTCCTTATTTACAACTATGTAAACTGAGACTCGGAGAGGGAATCACCGCCAAAGGTCAAACCCAGGGACTGGAACTCAAGTATGTCACTTCTTGGTCCTGAACCTTGACACTATCCCTGCAACTCCTTCAAAGCGTAAGACCAGAGTCTTATTTACCTATTTACCAGCTAAGTCAGACCTAAGCCTGTGTCTAGGAATGCCACATTCACGATGGCTGTGTCAGTGGGGAGGGTGACTATGATGACAGCAGTGGTGATGGCCAACACTTACCCAATACCTTCTATGCATTTGACCCTAGATAATTTACTTCATCCTCAAAACAATCCCGTGGAGTAGGCACCATAATTTACCCATTTTACAGCTTGGAGAATTGGGGCACAGAGAAGTCTGAGAAGTTTTGTAAGGCCACACAGCTAGAAGGAAGTGAGATCAGGATTCAAGTGCAGGACTGACAGAAGATGAAGTGTTGACTTCTCAACACACTTCTGTGTACTCTCACATTCACCTTTTTGTCACACAAAACTTTCCCAGTCTACATTACCTTTCTTGACCTTCACTCCTCCTCTTACTGCCCTCCCTATCGACTCATAAGTACAACAGAAGATGACAGAATTATCCTGGAGTGAAGGAGAAACATTCAACAGAAGCCCTATGCCAGGAGGGCCTTTTAGGAGTGGGGCCTGCAGGCCAGGCATACAGCCAATTCTTGTCATGCCTTCTTTCCCCCACCCCCAGGTTCCTACAAAATTGAAACCAGGACTCAGATGAGGATCAAAGGAAGCATTAGCTTTGTTTCCCTGCCCCCAAATAGAGGAGTTCTGGTTTACTGTGTTGGAGGACGTGACTCAAACCTTCTTTGGTTCAGAAAGTTCCATAGGAAATTTCCTTTCTACAACCTTCTCCCACCCCCCATAATATACATACAAGGATCTATCTTGGGAATAGTAGAGAAGGCAGAACAAATTTTGAGCCAGTTACCATGAGAGAAGGGCCACCAAAAGCAGTGACCTTGGACATGATCTCACTAATCAATGAGTCATTCTCCCTCCTTGCTTGTCAGGAAGAGGGGACAAGCAGTAGGTGAGGGTTATGCAAAGAGGTGCTAGAAGTGTCCCTCCAATTCTGCTCCCTCCCCTAGGAGGGAGCAGAAGTCTCTTCTCTACAAAAGGAGAGCCAAGTAATGGGTGATGTTGACTTTTCCCAGGCCTTGTCTCTGATATACCTCATGACTGCCCCTGTGTACCAACTATCCCTTATGTGCCAGGGTCTTTGAACTCTATTTCCCCAATGGAGCTGATGTGCCTTGAGTCATTCATTCTTTCTTCCATTTCTTTCTTGAAGCCAAGGTAACCTTGAATCTTGGATAGAATTAGCCCATGCCTTTGACCAAGGCATGCAAGCAAGGACTTCAAGTGCATCTAGATCAGTTAGTTTAATTCTGTCCCATCACCTCAGATCAAAATGAAGAGTTCAGTAACAAACCACTTAGCCCAGAATGACATGACATGATCTTGGCTTTTCTCACTTGTTCAAAGTAAGAGCACGTACCCTCAAGTGGAAAGAGAAGTGAGACAGGGAGATGATAGAGGGCTCTTGGGGAACACTGAGAATCATCACGACCAGAACTCAGTCCATGGAAGGCACTGTTCATCTCCAGGGACGCCACATCTGTCTTCCCTGCAGCATCTCCAGCAGGAAGCTCTTAACATATGACCCGCCTCCACAGCCCCCTGGGAAAGCTGGATCATGAGCATTTGGGATCATTTCATATTTCATAAATGGGCTTAACTCACACTCATGAGGTCAACTGGAAGGCCTACTGGATTTAATTATGCTGGAAAGGGAGGCAGCCAGAAACGCCTCACATGGACAGGAGAGAAGCAGCAGGAGAGTACGAGCAAGTAAAAGGGATATTTGATGGGGTATGAGTCATGCTACTCAGGATGAGGGGCCGAGACCATGCAGCACCCCAGGGAAACGAAACACCAGTTCCTGAGCCAGATAGAATCCAAAGGGGAGTCTGGTCTCAATCCATTCCCAGGAAGACTTTGAGAAGCTAGCTGGGTTTATACCACACTGATGAGTGCAAAATAAGCTATGTAAAATGACACATACTCCTGTGCTCAGATCCTTAAAAAAAAAAAACTGGTAAAGCTACAAAAAGGGTCAACACGCTTGACATCTTTCTCCTCATATTATTTGCTCCGAGTTCTGAGTCTCCAGCATAAGGTTGGCAGGTTTCATGCAAAGTTGCCTCAAGGAAGATTTTGATGGGACAAAGAATAGGAATCCACGTGAAAGCACAGGGGAGCAACGCTAACAAAAAGTCAGAGATCAAATGAATGAGGAAATGATGAAGACATCGATTCACAGAACAACGGAAAGAACACAATGACGAACCCAACACAGGTGAATAAGACAGGCAAGGACTGGACTTCTATTAACTATGGTGGCAGAGGCTGCTTGTGTTCTCTAGTCACTTTTCTTTCTTTCTTCATTAATAATAAGACGTTTAGCTGAGCATATTGGTACTCATAATAAAGATGAGCTTTCCAGCCTCCTTTACAATTAAGTGTGGCCAAGGGGCTAACTTCTTGCTGGTGGAATATAAGCTGAGTGTCATGTAACAGCCCCTTGGAACACTCCTTAGGAGACAGATGGCCTGCCCCTGTGGCCCATTCTTTACCAGCCCTTTCTCCATCTGTTGCCTTGAATACGGACGATGCCATCTCGGGCCATCATGACAAGGGCCATATTCCAAGGATGGTGCAGTGATGAGCTCTTTGGAGCCCTGGTCCCCAAGAATGTTACGGAGTAGAATTATCACACTGCTCCTAGAAGGCTTACCCTCAAAATTTGTGTTCGGTCTCTGGGTGACAGCCTATACCCTGGAATGGGCAACTACACATATTGGACCAGGTCTGGCTCCAAGTGACAAGAAAACTAAAATAACTGTCATGTAAATGGAGAAGTTTATTTCTCTCTTGCATAAAGTAAGGTCCACTGCTTGTATTTCAAATATTTTTTTCTCTTTCTGTAGAAATAAAGATCATTATCAGGTATTATAGTCAAGTCTCTTCTCAGAAGTCAGCTATCCCAATTCAACTACTCCTCTTCGATTGTGGGCCTCTCCTCTCATTCCTGTGTGTCTTCCTCGTCCCCTCAATGTCTGCTCTCCCACCCCCTCCCATATCCCTTTTGAGTTTGGGAGTGTGGAAGATTCCAGTCAGGGGCTAACAGTGCCTTAAGTCAAAGCAAAGCTGCAGGAAGCCTATAGAATCAGCCAGATGACTCGAAAGCAGGGCCAGAAAGCCAGCAGAGGGGCAGACTGGCTTCAAACCAGCTCAGTGCCCAGCTCCCCGGACATGACCCTAAAGGCAGGGTAGCCCCAAGGAGAGAGAGAGCAGGGAAGCGGGCTCCAGCACGTGAAAGCCTCCACGCCTGAGCAGTGCCCAAGGCCCAAGGCCAAGATGCAGGCCACCCCCAGCTGCCTCCCAACCCTGATGGCTTGGGATCCCCTAACCCCCCATGTTTTTTCATTACCTAACCCGAAGACCTCCTGAGGCAAGTAAAGTTCTCCATGTAGGGTGAAGTTATTGAAGCAAAAAATAATAAACTTTCAGGAGCGTGTTTCAATTTTCACTTGTGTTTATGGCCAAAGGTGTTTTCTATTTTAATAATCGCTGCTGGAACAAGGGCAAGCCACATGCTGCTAACTTGTTAAAGACATGGGGAGGGAGGGGGTAGCGAGCAAGTCCGTGAGAGAGAGATAGTCTGTACTCAGCTATAAATTTCTCAGCTGCCCTGTTCTAATCCTCCCAGTTTTGAAATCCCACACTTAAAACCCTAATGATAAAAAAAAAGGGGGGGGATAAAACATTATTTGGACAATGCTCTGTTGACAGTCTGCCCTGGGCTTATTTTAGCCACAATAAACAATTTTAATGTGTGTGTGTGTGTGTGTGTGTGTGTGTGTGTGTGTTTTAAGAGAAAAATATCAGTGTTCTGGGGTGCCATTTCATAATGGACTGTGTGTAAAAGGGAAGGAATTTGGAGGAACCAGGCTCCTTCCAGTTGGACATCAACTTGACCGTTGTTTTCAGCTCACTTTTATCTGGCAGAGTTTCTGTTTGCTTTTAAATGTCAGAAAAGGTTAAGAAGCCTTTGAAATCTGCAAGACATTTCCTAGACTTCTGGGGAAGATGCCCACATTACAATGGCATAAATTGATTACCCCTCCCCACCTTCGAAATTGCTTTTTTAGAAGGAACACATCTGAAGAATCAAATAAAAGACGAAAGGATTAGCATAAACGTTCATTTATGGCTCTGAGTATTTTACGGCAGAATGAGTGAACCCAGAAATATTCAGATGTTATATTTTTCTCTGCCTTTCTCATCTGTCCTCACTCACGTTTTTCCAAGTCACGCAGATTCAAGAGAAAATATCGTGACTAGGACACATTAACATACCCTTTCCTTGGCCCTAACTCTGAAGTTTGCTGCAGTAAAAGGGGACTCAACCCTAAGTGACTATGGAGTCTCCTCCAAGCCTGAAAAGGGCCCCAGTAAGCATCACAAGTGTTCAATAAAGACACACGGACTGAGTGGCCACCAGCTCTGCTGAATCTCAGGGCCAAGCACAGCACATTGACTCCTTTGGAGGGAGAGCAACTGAATTTATGGTTTCAGGTGTTATTCTGATGTGTTTGCACACAATCCTGTCAAGAATCCTTTCCCTAAGGCAGGGACTAACTTTGGGGCTCACAGAGGACCGAGGCCCATCAGACCTCAAACCATCTATCCATAGGAGCGTCTACAGAGATACTCTTTGCATACCTGGTCACCACTGGCCATCAGTTCAAGCAGATTGCTTCTGCATTGTCTTTTGCTCCTAGTACCTGCCTATTCAGGCCCAGAGACTTCCCATTCTGCAATCTGCAGATGTACCCCCTTTCTGCTACCTGTGTGCTATACTGAGGCCTGGAAGCATCCGTAGGGCACTTGCTGCTAGTTTCACAGCATAGACATTCCCAACCTGAGGTTCTGTCTCAGAAGCAGGGCTTCTCTTTCCGGCATCCAGCAAAGGTAAAAAACCTCATTACTTTCCTGTCCATTTTCTTCTCCACGTCTGCCTGGGGTGGGGGGGGGGGGGATATTTTCTGACGGCGGTTCCCCCAGGAATTTTTTTACAATGCTTTGTGTCCCCTCTTCTCCATTTCCTTAAGGTTGTAGGCTTTGTGGCGATGGGAGGTAACTAGACTTATTGTGGCGATCATTTTGCGGTGTATACAAATATTGAATCACTGAGTTGTACACCCAAAACTACTATAATGTTATAGGTCAATTATAGCTCAATAATAAAAAAAAGACTAAAGCCACAGAGAGCCTTTGTTTCTGTTCTCCGGCACTGCATTAGCCTTACCTTGCCCTGAGAACATTCCACTGGGTCGAAAAGGATGTGTGTGCCTGTCCATGTGTGTATGCATGAGCGTGTGTGTGTGCACACCCCGAACGTACATGCACATACACACATAGGGGCCAGGGGAATGGATGGAGTACATATTGGAGGGGAAAAGTCAGTTAATATCTTGGAACATTTCTGCTGTGTTTATAAATATCCAGAAAAAGAGGTGATGAACTTTCAATACCCCTAGCATTAAGAGAAGGACTGTAGAAAATAGCCATTTTCAGCTCTTAAAAAACAATGACAAATTAATCTGAGCGGTATAGATGCTTTGTTTCTCCGAAATTGCTCCTGCTGAGTTATGACACATCCGTGTGCTCGGTGAGCTGGAGGAAGAGCCGAGTTGGAAGGGACCCCTGACTTCCTCACACAAGCCCCAGCGGACAGCATTGGAGAGATGTGTCCTGAAGTAACCTCGGGGCTGCCCCCAGGACTCCCCAGCCCTCTGCTTCAGAGGTCAGGCCACAGGGCTGTCCCGGAGTGGGAGGTAGTATGTGCAGGCTGGGTGGTCAACACAGAGAGGGCAGCGGGGAGAGGGTGCGGTAGGGCTGCGACACTAAGGAGTCACCAGTTTTCCAAACCCCAAGTCCAGCCCCAAAGCAATAGAGCTAATCTTGCAACTTGGCGTCCTGAAAGGGGAAGGCACGAGTCAGAAGAGGCTCACAAAGCCATGAGGTGCCAATTTCCACCTCATCCCCGAGTCATAATTCTCCAGGCCTCGGATCACTCAGGAGAAGCGCTTCTGCCAGCCCCAGGCCTCCTCCCACCTCCTTAATTCCAGCACAGCCCGGAGCTCCTGCCATAACATGCATGACGGCACATCACAGCCGTGGGCCGAGGGCCACAGCCAGGTAACGTGTATTTGAGATCTATGGGCAGAGCAAGCCTTTGTAAAATATTGAGGCCCCTTAAATCTAAATATCCCTGGCTTCTCTAGTCCTTTCTCTGCTCGCCCTCGTGGTATCAATCCTCCCCATAAGGTCAGAACATTCCTGCTCTCCTCTCTCCCAGAAGATAACTGTAGATAAGAAGTTGAACTTCAAACCCTACGACCTGCACTGGAGCCCAGCCGCGTCAATAGCGGGGAAGCTCGGTGTTGAGCACATGGGAAGCCTCCAGTGAGTGTCCATTCCTCTGAACCCATCTGTCATCTCAGAAGGATGCTGCTGTCAATATTATGCACCTGAACACTTACTTCTTCTAGAGTGTGGCTCCTGACTTTTTCTAAGCGTGACTATCATGTTTTAAAGCCAAGAAATTTCAGAAACCAATGCCTTATGATTAAGATCTATTGATGAAGAGAGTACATCAAAACCCAAAGCGATGTCAAGTCAGCACTTCTCTGAATACAAGCTGTATTGGTTACTCACAACGGCACCTACTGTATGTAAAAAATCTTAGTACGTATATGTGCAAAGTTGACCATCCATTCAGTCTATGGCCACGTTTTGTTCAAAATGCAGATCCCTGGGCACAGCCCTCCCATCCTGCCAGAAACCTGTGGATTTGGAAGTAGAGTCCTGACATCTGCATTTTAACCCCAAGTGTGTTTTTTAAATGGTGGTCAGCCACTGACCACTCTTGAGAAATACTATCCCAGGGGGACTTACTCGAATTATCTGTGGTGGCTTTTAATAATTTAGCTACATAGGGCTGTTGTTTTCAGCCTGTTAATACTTTGTAGTAGTTTTGCTCATCATCTGTTTTTAATGTTTTCTGAGGTCTGTGAAGGTAACCATGGGAAATACTGGCTTATTGGCTTGGTCACCAGATTGGGGAGGTGCTGAAGTTGGAATGTAGCGCTTTGTGAATGTCCATTAAAGCACATGATTTCCAATATCTTTGCCTTTCCCTGTAGAGACTCAAAGCTTGCAAATCATTTCTAGCCCTGCAAAGAGAAATTGAAGAAGGTTTGTGTTACTCCTTATTGGCTCTATACCAGTTTTACAAACTCAGGTTTGGCCAGAGTTATCCCCTTAATTGTGTGTTTTCCAAATCATACAATCCAGAAATCCATAATTGGACAGTTCGTGTAGTCCTAGAAGTTTAGCTGCCCCTCTACAATAAACATGGGGATGACCATGGCGTCACTGTTCCTGATCCGGGCATAGCATTTGGCTCATCCATCCAGGAGTCCAATTCAAGACTATGGATAGTTTCAGAATCCATTTTGTGTAAAGGGAAAGAGATTTGCTCCTTTCAATAATGCCATGGAATTTCCGACCTGATTATTAAAAGCTCTGATGAGTCAAATTTAGGCTGGGTTCCTGGCTCTGCATAACTCCCACATTCCTTGAGTTTTGGATTCCTCCAGAATTCATCAGGTCTAAGTCATACACTGACTCCAGTTCCTATGTTATATTGGAGATCAGAGGAGCATAGCAAAAGTCTGCTTCCCTGGACCAAATTTCCATTTAACTCAGAAAATAGAGCTCTTAATTTATATTTCCCTTGACAAACAATGGTTTAACTTACAGGGGGAAAGCGTCTCAGGAACTTGGACAAACTTAAGAGAACTAAATTAGGGGTTAGATAAAACTCAGCCTTCCCCCTTCAGCCAGGTTCTGCCATCTCTAGTTACTATAAACAATTGCGATTTTGAAAGTGTTGAAAAAGAAAAAAACACACTGACAATCTCCCCCAAAGGAGAAAGGGATTACAGGACCATTTCGAGTCTGTGTCCTGGTTGGTGGTGATATGGTTATACAGGACAACTTTAGCCCTAGACGAGCAAGGACACCTCACTGCTGTTCGACTGAGTCCTTGGAATGAGCAGTAAATGGTCCCAACCTCTGCCATTTGTCTGAGAAGTTCTATTATGAGATGCATAATGAATCCATAGAGTAGGCAATGTCTTCCAAGATCTCAATGTCTGTATCTCCTCTCCCCACCACACACACCCCACAAGTGGGAGGGGTGGATTTTTAGCCTACTTTGAAAGCATGTGGGAAGTACCTACTTTGTGCTAGGAATCCTACAGGCAAAAATGTTGAAGATAAGGGCCTGAGAAGATGTGTTAACATAAGATCTGCCATCCAGAGATAGAAACTCAAGAGCATCCTTTAGTGTTTCCTACACTTGCTATGAAGGAGGAAATGGCTATCCATTTGTTTTTCTCCAAAATACATGAACCAGAGAAGGAGCACTGATTAGCCCTGACACAGTTTCAAGTCAAGATATAGCCCTATGTTGCTTTCTGTCATTCTGCAGTGACCACAATGTACCCAAATTTTCCAACTTGAGGAAACTCACTTCCACCCTGGGAAAACCCTTGGGCAGAAACCTTCAAGGACTCCTAAAGATGGGAGTGTGCCTTTGTCACCCATGACATTGGTCAAACCTGTTTGCCTCTGGGGTCCTTGGTTTCTGCATCTACACAGAGAGGAAGTCGGACTAGACTACCAAGGCCCCTTCCAAATGAGACACTTTACAGGTCTGGAAGTTCCCAGCCCTCGTGGCTCCCTTCCCTGCCCTGCTTTAGACCCTGACTTCTCCCTATTTCTTCTCAACTTCCTCACCCAGGCCCCCATACTCTCAGAGGAAAAGAATTAGAAGAAACAATCTGTACTACATAATCCGTGTCTAGCTGTTACTTGGGTAACTGCCTCCTGGGTGGGGATGGGATGGTCTTTGCATTTTAACAAGGCCCCACAGGGTTTCAGCGTCAGTCCAGCTAATAGCAGAAGGGAAGGCGAAAGGGAAAGGGAGATTCCTGGACACCTTTAGCTCACCCCTCCTGTCCCAGTGCCCTGCTTTTATGAATGACATGGTCCTAGAAACGCCTATTTCATAGAAGAGGAAAGGAGCCACTGTCTAGAACAAGTAGAAGAGAAAGAAGGAGAGACAGACCAGGGGGAACTGTAGCAAGACAAAGGAATGGAGCCAAAAGGCTTCTGTTTAGAAAAAGAACGGAGATGACAGGGGATGGCAGGTATATATCCGGCAGGTTGCCAGTCCTTCAAGATGTGGCTACGTGACCACAACATCTCCTGCTGTAGCAAGTCGCCTCTCATGCAGCCTCCAGGAGCCGCCATCATTGGTCGGTTGACGAGGGAGGTTGAGCCTACTCGCCCTCCATGAGGCTACACTCAGCAACTTCAGACTGTGGCACACCGAAGTCAGAAGAGAGCAGTACAGCAGCTCTGCCCTTCTGAGAATGATAACATCAATGGCCATCCTGGCACCTAATTACCAGAACCATGGTCAGACAGAGGGGTACGCGCACCACGTTCGTCTCAAATTCTAAGGGGCCATTTGAGGTAAACGCCACCTCGACAATGCGCCAGGTTCCCATCTAGTCTCCCCTTGAGAGCTTCCACTGGCAGAGAACTCATTACTTTTGTGTATACTTCATTGTCAGGCAGCAGGAAGGGTTTCCCTTGAGCTGAAGAAGAAGTTCCCTCTCTGTAACTTGGACCCACAAAGCCCAGCTCAGTCCTGTGGAACCACACAGGAGAAAAACATAAGCCCCTTCTTTGTGTCAGCCCTTTACAGCCCAATGTCACCTCCCGTGTCCCCACTGTCCCCTCTTCCATGACCAGGCATGCTTGCGTCCTTCGACTGTTCTTCATACAGCCAGGTTTCAAATCTACTCTGGGCTGGTACTTCTTGCAACTCTGGAGAGTTCCTCGGATTGTTTGAATTAGAGACAAAGGGTACTTTCCTCTCCCCATTTTGATTCAAAGCACTAAAACCTTTGCGACATCACGAGGCCATGTGATTGCCGTGATCTTGGGTGTATCTCCTTTCTGAGCTTGAAGGAGTTTGAACTTCATAAACTCGCAGGCTCCTCCCACTTCTGCAAATATAACCAAGTATAACGTGCCATCTGCCGAGCCTGTATTCTTCAGGACTCTCCCCCACTGCGAGCTGCAGACCACCAGCCGTCGTGAGAGAAACAGAGGATTCTGCTATGAAGCCAGCACTCTTCCATGTAGAATAGTCCTACCTCTGCTCCTCTCTTGCCACATGCATCCACCTACGGTTCTTTGGCAACTTCTGTTGTCCTCTAAGACAGCTTTTCATTTTAATCTAAGTTTCATCTTGAGGCAAACATTCAGAAACATCTTAAGAAACACGGAGATTTTGTCTCCAGGACTAGCTATGATCCAAGCGTGTAAGCTTTGATAGCTAGAAACTAGGATTGCTTCTTGGTCTTTTGGCTAAGCTCAAGTGTAGTATCTGTTCTTATCGGCTTAATAGCCAGGGGGTTGGTTTTTAAAAAAATCCTATTTTGGAGTGTTTAAATCAGATAGGGGACCTGAGAGAGATACTCAGTTTACTAACTAGCCTGGGCTATTTACAGACCTATGGAGGACCCACAAGATAAGTCCCAAAGCCTAAGACAGGCTCTGGACAGGGCCAAGGGGCCAGGAATATGGGAATGACAAGACAGGGACCTGAGCAGAGCCAAAAATTTCTCAAAAACCAGGGAGATAAAAAGTAGGAAAAAAAAAAGAGAGAGAGAGAGAGAAGTTATCTTTAGGATCATTCCTTTTATCTTCATGTGTCATTTGTTCCCAGCCTCTTCCCACTGCCTGCAACGGGGACTGGCATATTTAGGTATAGATAAATGTATGTGAAATAAATAAATTTCTAATCAAAACCTTGTTAATAGCTCTAGGCTTCCACCATTGGGTCATTTACACCACCAGCATTTATTAAGCACCAACAGTGTTCAAGGCACTGTTGTCTAGACACTGAAGAATTTATAAGTAAATATGACATGAGCTCAGAGCTCAAGTTCCAGTAGGGTAGTTGCGATATTTACTCAAATATTGTGCAGTAAGGGCACAAAGACGTGGTCAAGATAAGACAGGGCGGACGCTAAACATAGGGATATAAGGGAGGTGAGCAGAAAGGCTTCATGGGAAAGGACTCACTTCAACTTGTCTCCCTCTGTTAAACCTGAAGTCCGATATCCCCTCCTCAATTACAAGAACCCAGTCTGATATTCACACTAAAATTCTTAGACACGACTTTGCAGTCGGAGCTGGAGGGAGAACTTTTCCCATGGAGGGTCCTTGTTTCTGGCTCCCTCTCCACTCCCTGGCAAGACCTCAGCCGGCGCTCCTCTGGACGACCCGCCCTATTGTAAACTTCTCCCTGGCAGCTCACCTTCTCTCTGGGCTTGCAACTGGGAATCTCATACCTGGCTGCATCCAAAAGATTTCAGGAAATGGTGCCTTGGAAACACATCTTTTGAAACGAAAACAGATAAAGCAGCTGGCAGCGGAGCCAAGGAAAACTCTACTCTTTTCGAAAAGCAAGCAGTTTGTTGGCCCTGGAAACCTACCTGCCCTAAGCCACCACCACATCCTCTAATAAACGCACCAGCACACGCAGACACACGTACACACAAACGCTCAGCGACTGGGTGGCACAGCACACCCTTGAAAACCTGAGAAACTCTCTTCCTGTGCTCTTTGTGGCTGCTAGAGCCTCCAGTCTGTCGAAATCCTAACCCACGAGGTCCGGGTCACACGCTTCCTTCTGGAGAAACCCTTATGGCTTCCTCCCCCCACAAGGCAGGCAATTTAAACAGAGTGGAGTGGAATTTTTGTAGGCATTTCTAAGTTCGACACACTGTTGAGCAATCTTCACGCCCGGGCCACGAAGGTTTTGTTCCTAATTCAGTAAAAAGAAAAAGAAGAGAGGAGGGACCATTTCATCCCCTAGGGTGGCTTTCGTAAGCTGACCCCCACTTTGGGGAAGGCAGCCGAACCCTACCAGGAAATGTCATTTAGGTAGTATCCCCTTGCCTGGCTGTACTGCACTCCAATTTCTAAAGTGCTTCCACTTGGCCGAGCCTCCCAACAGACCTGAGTAAGTTGGCCAGGATGCTCCTCATGGCCCCGTGCAGATGACGACACCGAGGAGCAGATGATGAGGGCCTTGCTCGAGCGCACGTAGGCAGGAAGCAGCCAACATGTCCTCCTGCCCTGCATCCAGGGCTCCGGCCGTCACCTCCTGCATCCTGCTCCTGCAGGGGCTCTTGGTGGCTCATAATTGGAACATCAGGTAACTCCACAACGTATTGAAATCCAGGCCCTCTGTATCCTGAGGCTAGGTGAGTTTCTTGGAAGCCCGCCTCCGACAGTGCAAAGCACCCCAAATCACAGAATTGGATTACGCATGTGGTTCTTTGAGTTTCTTTAAAGCAGCAGCACAAGTGTTTTCCCCTGGAAATTCAGAGCACACAGGGAACGTCCTCTCCCCAGTGTTTGCCACTGCCACTGTGGCAGGAGGAAAGAGTCTCTGTCTCTGTCTGTGCCTCTGTCTCCCCTCCTCGCCACTCTCCAGACGCTCTCATTTTCAGTTTCTCTTCATTTCTTGCTCTCTGTGTCTGAATCTCGAGCACAGCACAAACGGGAGATCCCGGCTGAGTGGAAAGCCCTGGCTAACTCTGGCATCCCATGACACGCTGGAATGACAGACGCCACACGGGGCCCCAGTTCTGGGAGCGGGTCGGCAGGTCCACACCAGAGCACAGACAGGGCTCTCTAACTAGGACCAGCCCCCATCTAGGCCTCAAAGTGAGACTCGGGTTGCAGGCAGGGGAGACATCTGACATTTGTGGAGCTGATGGCACACTAGACTCACAGCCTCTGGCCATACAAGAGACGAGATGCTGAAACTACCCCTCCCCCATGGGAAGACGAGCGAAGAGCCAAGTGGAAAAGCATGAGTATTTACTCAAGGGCAAATGGAGAGATACGCCCAGGGGAAGATGAGCCTCACATGAGTAAGAAAGGGATTAACCCCGAAGTGTCCAAGTGCCAGGGAGCCACTGAAGCTCTAAGAAGCTCTAAGAAGAGCCCCAGCAACCCATAGTCTACCCTACTGCTGGCCCAGGTGAAGGCAGGCCAAGAAGCAGAAGTGGGTATTTCTTTAGGATTAGTCTGTAAATCCCCCATTGTCCAGGCCCTTGGCCCCTGCTCGTGATAATCTGCTTCCCCTCCGTGCTGTAAGTTCTCCGAGGACAAGCTCTAAAACACCTTTGTAACCTCAGTATCTGGTATGGCACCTGGATTCTTACAAAATAAGAAATAAGTGAATAAATGGACGACAGGGGAAAAAAGAATGTCTCTGGTTTATGCTCCATTAGTAAAAGATGGGGAAACTTCTATCTCTCCATAAAGGTGGTCGTCCCTGGCCCTTGTGATCAGTTTTAGGAAGCCATATTAGAATTGTCAGTATCTTACAATGAGTTTTTGGAACTTCGTCTCTCCTTGCTGGAGGATGGATTTGGAAGCCAGACTCAAGGAGTTGTCTGGGTTTGTAGGGTGAGGCTTGATGCAGGACTTGAGGAAAGCCATGCAACTGGCTGTAGCCTTGAAGGTACTGGATGTCCCTTCAGGGATATTATTATCCAGAAAATGATGAGTTATTAGGGTGGTGATTTGCCTGTTTGTTGTCAGATTCATTGCCAGCCCTGCTCTGTCCTGTTCTGCATCATAGGGGGCTGCCCCTCCCCCGCTTGCCCCATTTCCCAAACTCCATTCCAACTGGCTTCTGATTTAAGGCCTGCCAAGGCCTCCCACTGGCCAAGGGAAGGGAAGGGAAGGGAAGGGAAGGGAAGGGAAAGGAAGAAGCCCAGGGACTCCCCTCATCACATGCTGCCAGCAACAGCTTACTCTCTTTTGGGGTCCCTCTTCCACCGGGAAGCCTCTCTCTCTACAATTCTAGCCTCTAAAATCTAGTAACACCACCTCCTCTCCCTGTCACCCCAGCCGTAGAGGTAGAAGTGGCATCCTGTTAATCTAGAGCTTGCTTCATCCCTGTGGCCTTTTAGTTCTATCAACCTTAACATATAGTTAATTTCCCATATTAAACTTCCTGTCTTGATCTACCTGACACTGGTTATGTTTTCCTGGAGGAACCTTGACCAATACAGCTACCATTTTATATGCACCTTTCTCAGCTCCTACGACTCTGCCTAAACCATGAGGAATTAAAAACTATATATAAGTTCAGTGAGGAAGGGTCTTGGGGTTCAATCAACTTCCTAAACTGGGTGATAACCCCGCTGGAGGAGCTCAGACAGTGGTTTGCCAGTAACTGTGTAACAATGGTTTCTCCAAGAGAGAAAACCCTTGATTTACGGCCAATCTGACTGTTGCCAATTTCCGTGGTAAGTATTCCCACCATGGCTGACCTAAGCTCCTAACACAATGTCACCGGACACGGACTTGGAAAGAAGCACACAATGAGGTTGAGATGCAGTCAGTTTGCTAGACATCTGAGAAGCAACCGTGATATGAACTGAGGAAGCTGAGCGAGAAGGGCGTGTAAGCAAGTGTGAAACCGCTCTAAGTAACCCAGAGAACTTTGGGAGGCTGCGGACAGTAGAGAGAAGACTAGGAAGGGAGAAGCAGCAGCAAAGAGTCAACAAGTGACTCGTGAAGAAACGTCAAACGGGAACTTGGGGAGTGGAGTGGTATGAAGTGGTATGCGACTTGTAAGCTGTAGTTCCCTCCAAAGGAGCTGTGGAATCAACAGTATAAGATTCCTTGTCATTAATGTGTTGGGGAGTCGGCATCAATTGGGGGGATGCATGAAAGAGCAGAAGAAGTTGCCAAAGAAGGACCCAACCACAGGTGGGTTTCAATGGATCAGAGAGAAGTGTTGTCACAAGAGTTCTCAGAATTTCCATTCCGAAAGCATCATGTAACAGATGAGGAAACTTGAGCCAAGAGAGGCCACAGCCATCCAGGCAGACAGTGGTAGAACCCAGACTAAATCTCAGCTTTCCTGAGAAGACCGTTCGTTCATTCATTCATTCATTCATTCAAACAAATATTGCTCAGCAGTGCAAGTATTGTGAGCATGCATTACAGACATGGTCCTTACCTTCAAGGACCTTACTAACCAGTGCCAGAAAGAAGGATTAAATAGCTTATCACAGTTTGTAACTACTTTTTCGTGTGATAAGGTCTCTGAAGGAAAATACAGGACACTTTGATAGATCTTACATGAAGACCTAATTTAGGCTGAGAGGTACAGGGAAGCATCTCTGGGGACCTATGACACTGAGATAGGATGAAGAATACGAGTCGATTAGGTAACGACCAGAGGAAAGACGTTCCAGGTGGAGGGACATCACATGCATTGGTTCTGTTTCAGGGTTTGAGTCCCAAATAAACACCACTTACATAGCGGGCCTTATCTTTCATCGCCGGACAGCCCCCAAATGTGCTGAAACCTATAAGCCTATAAGTTACCTGAACCAAGATGATAAAACTCTGTCTCAATACAGTATCTTAAAGTTAAGTGTAAAGATGAGAGTACGACTGGCTTTTACCGTATGTTTTGGAATGAAAAGTGGTGCCGTGAGCCCGAGCAGCGTCACCTGGAATACTTCACCTCGCCCAGTCACTGTACCCCACGAACCCACACCCAAATGAAGTCTCCGTCTCTCTCTGTGACAAAAACTAAGGCAAAACAACATATCCACCAGACCATGTCCTTGGACTCTTACCTGCTGAAGCCCACTGGTGATGTCCCTGTGTTTTTCCTGGTTGACTGAAGTAGATAAGACTCCTGGGGAGCACACAAGTTCCTGGATCAAGGGCCCACTCCCGTGTCTCCCTGCAGGGGTGAAAGCTGTGGTCCAACCCTTCCTCTTGGGTTTTGGACTCCTCCCCCCAAACGCTTTCCCCTCCAACTGGATCTTCTGAGGCTGAGAGGAGATATTCAATCTCACCCTCATTTTCATGTTGAGTGCGTCCACCATACCATACTTCCCCGTCAGTTGTTCTCTTTTTTTACTTTCAAGTATCAACTTCAGCAGCGTTTACCTTCAGTGTCTTCCACAACCCCTCCAGCCCTTGACTTGGGACAGAAAAACACTATCACCACTACATCTCAGACAAACTTGCTACAAAGAATTTGGATCGATTTCATTTTCTTCTTCTCTACATGGACACATACCTTTGCATGGAGGTAGCTGTAAGGAGAAACAAATAACCCGCTTGTAAATGCTCTGGATTTCTTCCTGAAGCACCATCTGGAGAGCCTAGTTCTATAATCCTGGGGATAAGATTGTGACGTCTTTGTGAGAAATGCCTGCTTCCAGGAGGCCAAAATTCCAGCCCAGTCATATTTTATGACTTTTGGCATGTCGCTTGAGCGCCTTCAGACTCAGTTTCTTTCCTTCGCAAAAAGGGATAAATAAGACTCCCTAGTCAACTGGCACCATAGGAACAATTCCTAAAACTGTTTTGTGCGTTGTAGAAGGAAAGACATCAGGGACATCCAAGTTTTTTGTGACTTTTTTTTTCATATTGAATTATTTCGACTAGAGGCACCGGATTTAAAAATCCAAGTGGGGAAATCAGCCAAGAGATGCGCGGAACAGCATCGTGTTTCTTTTCCGCATATGGTATGGCTGTGCACTGTGATGTCAAGGATGAGCACTTTTCATCCGCATTTTTTAAGTGTGCTGAGTCTCTTTCTCCCAAGGCTCCTGGATGCAAGAGGCTGAACAAATGGGAGTTCCTGGTGTTTCTGGAGACGAGCTAATTTCCTTTCCCATGTCCCCCAGCCCCACCCAAGATCACTTGTCACTGAGATGAGGTGCCTTCGTGGAGACGCACCCAAGAGTGGAACCCTCTGGGAGAGCGAGAGCCTTTTCAGGATCTCAGGAAGTGAAGAGTGTGTGAGACTCAAGAACATCATACCTATCCATGTCAGAGAAGAAGGCTAAGGTTGCAGAACATGCCCGCAAAAGGAAGAGAGCAAATGTTATGCCTTCACTACCTCTCTGTCCTGAAACCAGAAGACACTGACCCTGTCTGTCCCT
Source organism: Prionailurus bengalensis (assembly GCF_016509475.1). NCBI lineage: Eukaryota > Metazoa > Chordata > Mammalia > Carnivora > Felidae > Prionailurus > Prionailurus bengalensis. Next base: position 202,861,933 of record NC_057345.1, read on the forward strand.
CTGGGCATTCAACATTCCACGTACAAACTCTTCTCTCTGTTTCAATTGATCAGATATTCCAGAAACCAGCCCTTCCCCCACCCCAATCCATTGGACTCGCTAGTTCTCATGTGAAAGGTATTGATGCAGGAGTGCTCCTGATGGCTCCCTGCTAAACCATTGATTTTTATTAAACACCCTGCCCCAATGCATTTGGCAGGTCCCAGAATTCTGTTCTCTCATGTCCTTTCCATTGTAGGCCTCTCCTCCCTCAAATAAACCCTAACTTGGGTTTAAGACCTTCCTGGAAGATGATTCTATAGCCTTCCTTTCTAGACCTTCCCAACCCTCACTCTCATTCAAATGAGGGAATCACTAAAGGCCTCCTTGTCCTTGCCCCCCAGCAGACCCTCATAAATCCACAGTGAAGTTGTTTTTTTTTTTAATTAAAGCGTCCAAATAATTAATGATCAACTCCATTTGTGCCATTGAAAATCCAAATGTCACACGGTTGAAAAGACCCAACCAAATAATTCAGTGTACCCTATAAAGCTTTAAAAAAGCAAAGCCCAAGAGGCCTGCATGACTGGTTTCTGTGCTGTCTGAAAAGCTTGGTTGGGTTTTTGGGCACTTGATTGGATTCCAGGAATAATGTGCCCTGAGCACAAAGGGCTCTTTTGATGTGTCTGTGCCATGGCTCCGCCCTTCCCTCCTCACTTTACCTGGGATACACATTCTCCTTGTCTCCCAAGTTGGAAAAAATAACCCATGGGAGAGAGGAAAAAACAGCAGAGGGAAAGTCAAGCATGGGGGGTTGGGAGGAAACTACAGTTCTTAGTCTGAGTTTGGTTACTAAAGTCTGGTTATTCCAGAAAGAATTGAAGAAATGGGAGTTCATACAATATCTGTGACCAGAAACTGGAAAAATGCAATTGGTTGTGGTCCCTTGAGCTACATGTAATAAGTGAGTCTCCTAGCGAGGACCTGCTACTTTCAAAGAATCAGAAGAACGACTACCGATTACTAACCCTGGAAATCAACGTGGACTTCCATGATTAATTCAGCCCGAGAATCTCATAGTGAGTCTAGCCCGTCTATTTTTCATGGGTACTAGAATACCATGAAATAATGAATACCATGAATAGTATCTTCGAGAAAGATAGAGCGAAAGAAGACAGGGACCTCATTGCTAAGAGTGCCCTGCGAAAAGTGGCAGAACCAACTCAAAGCCATTATCAAGCATTAGCCCTTGGAGACAAGGAGTATGGTCCAGCCCCAGCTGCAGGGATGCCCAGATTGGTAGCAAAGGGCAGCAAACTGGTGGTAGTGGTGAGCTACTTGAGGTCTTTCTGGGCTAACTTGAATAGGCTGTTTTATCCTTCTCATCTTGTTTTCCTAGTCTGCAAAAAAAAGATGACCTTGACTACACAAGCTCTGAGATTCCATTTCAGAAATCTCTCGTTGCCCTGAAACTAATGGCTTCCACAACCAGTCTACTTATTTAAGTCTTGTTTAGTTTCAATAATATTCTATATATGTCTATACAGAGGTTATATACTTATAGATTCATTACATTTACTCTAAGTATTTGACATTTTTATGCTATTATAAATGGTATATGTTTCTTGATTTTATTTTTTAATGATTTGTGGCTAGTATATACAAATACAATTGATTTTTTGTATATTGACTTTGGATACAGTAACCTGATCAAATCACGTTATTAATTCTAATAATGTATCGAAAGATTCCCAGTCCGTCTTTTTCTCACCATCCGCTCTCCGCTGGTGAGATCACAAGGAAGACGTTCGACCGACATACTTGTTAAGTTTCCTGGATCCCAAGCAACAGAAATAACTGGCTAACTTAAATATAAAGTAGGATTTTCCTAAGGCTATGGGATAGTTCTGTGAGTCACTGGAAAAAAAAAAAAAAAAAAAAGAACTATCAGACCTCAGAAAAGGACAGGACCCAGAATAACATCAGGGAACAAATCAACTGTCTCTTCCGGATGCTCTGTCAGGCTGAACTCTGGACTTCTTTTTTGTCACTCTACTTATTCAAAGTCCTCAGAGCAAATCTGGTTGTTGCTATTTAGGTCGAACCATTTACTGTGTGGCCAGTTGACCGCCAGGCCCACCAAGACCGTGTGAAATTCTGGAGGAGTGGTACCTCAGGGGGAATTCACCATGCTGTCATGGGAAAAGAGAGGATCGATGCTGCAGAGACAGCCATCGCATGACCACCACATACACTACCTCAGATCTTTTTGCTCTCCCCTCTCCTTCGCAGGTATAAGATTAGCACTTAAATTTGGGGGATGATAGCAGTGATGGAGAGGGTTACCACCCCAGAGAGCCCTATCTCCCGCTCTAGCCATCAAAAGCACTTGGGCTCAGTCAATGATCCGTGTTACTCATTTATACGTGAACGTGAATCCTTTGCCGAGCTTGCTTCTCTGGGCTTCACTCAACCTCCTCTCCCCAGTTGATAAGCATTATGCTGTCAGGATAGGTTTGATTAATAACCAAATAGGTGTACGTTCTTGCTTTCTTTCTGGCTCCCATCTTCTGCTCTTCCTGAGGGCGGTGGTGTATTTATTTTGCTGCGGTTACTTTGGAATAAGAGACCCAGCACTTACCTGATACAATCAGCAACTACATTGAATTCCATCTGCTTACTGAATGCCTGGCTCTGGGCTTGAGCAAGCTAAGTGTATAAAAGATGTCCGTGGGCGTCCTAGGTGTTTTTAATCCATAGGAAAATGGATGGAGGGCATCACAATCAATTTTCTTAAGTACTGAACTACAGCATAAATGAAGTGAGGTTAAAAGTCTCTTATCTTTGTCCTCACTCATCTCCACCTTTATTTATTGGCCTCTCTGGTTCTCATTAGTATGCAGACAACCGGAGCTGTAGACATTTTCATCCACACTCCAACTACCGCCCTGATTTCAGTTCCAAGTTATGAAACCGAATCTAACCCTTAGAAGGGAAGCTAGACACTGAAACTTTACATTTCAGGGTTCAGAGTCCCCCAGGATGATTCCAGGAACTGAGCGGGGAGAGGCCCTGGGAATCAGAAACCAAACTACCACCCCCCTCCCTCCCCTAAAAGGACCTGAGGACATTTGAAATAAAACTCACAAAATGCCGTTTTTACAACATCCAAACTGAGAAGAGTTGCCAGAGAACATATCCGTCCCCTCCCGGCAACTGTTCCTAACTAATCCCAGACAGAAGGAGGTGTCTCTTATCCTTCAAGATCACTTGAAGGACGTTTCACAATTTCCCTTGGTCACCTGTTTCAAAATATAAGAACTGGGCGCCAGGAAAATCTTCCTCATATTCAAACACCAGTTCTGTCTTCAATTCAGACCATTTGGATAATTAAAGTATAAAATTTCGGAACTGGAAGAGACTTTAAATACCATTTCGTCTAGAGGTTACAACTGGTGACCCGGGGATTGAGACATATTTTACTAGGGCCACAGAAAGTTTAATTTTTAAATTTTTGAATTAGTTGCCAATGCTTAGATATGGAGATACTTCCTTTTTAAAAAAAAAAAATCATATAACTCCATCTTTAGAAAAATCAGATCTGGAAACACTGTGGACCTCATTCCCATGGCAACAATCAAATTTGGGCACTCCTCTGTTATGGGGGTGGGGGGGAATAAACCTGAGGATATCAAAGAACCAACCAGACCTGCTTATCTCCTTGATTCTAAATGGCTAGCCCTTATCGGCATTGTGACCCCTGACTGTTGCTGGCGAGAAAACGGAGAACCAGAAAAATGATTTGACTGGGGTATTCAGCGATCGGTGTGACACGAACTGAAATGAAACCTCATGCTTCTGGTCCAGTCCTTTTCTCGGGTGGAGGACTGCTTTCAGTCCGCAGCCATGCTGGCCTGGGGCAGCTCAAGACAATAATTACAGAAGATAAAAGAGGGGACATAACCGAAGTCAAAACCTACAGTTTCCATATTCCCTATCACTTTTTACGGTCCTTGGGCCAGCTCGGCAGTATGTCGACACAGGCATGCCTGTCACCATTACGGAGAATAACTGCTGACTATCGGTGAATAGCCAAGGAAAAGTCCAATGGAAAGCTTATGAGGCCCCACCCCGTTTTTATGTTGAGGAGTGTGTGTGTGTGTGTGTGTGTGTGCGCGTGCGCGCACCTGTGCGTGCGTACGTGTGTGTGCGTGCGTGTGTCTGAGGGATAGTTCTCAGGGCTTTGACTCCAGAATAAAAAGAAAGGAAGCAAGGTGCAAAGTGACATGTGCATTTCCAGCTCTAGAGTACAGTCTGGAGAAGACAAAGACGATGTACACACTATAAAGGTATCACAGGGGATTCTGCCTGCCAAGAAAATAAAAACAAAAACTCCAATCGGAGTGTATGTTTAAGAGAGGCTGTTACACTCTATGGTCAATTTGGCAAAAATAAACAGCGAATAGTCTGTTTCTCAGATTTCTCACACTAGATTTTTGAGACAATGTACATAAAAGCTAAAAGTTTTTTGAATCTTTTCCTCCTTCAGGGATCAATGGTTAGCAGAAGAATTCTGTGTTAACCCTTCCTTGCAACAAGAAAGAAAACATGAGGTTAAACGTTAAGAAAACACGGGCAGCCCCAGAGTACCTGATCATTGCAGTCAGTTCAGGCTCTAAATAGATCATTTCTATCATTGCATGATCAAAAGAACTGAAGGATTAAGTACATCACAACCGCCAGGTTTTTTTAGCCAAGTATAAACCAGTCCTTTGAAAAGGTTTCTGGCTGTGAATGTGGCTCAACATGGGGAAAAGTGGCCAAAAGAGGCTTTCAGATTTCTTTCCTGCAGCTCTTCACTGACCACCAAGAAAGCGAGAGAAGGAGCCCTCTTCCCAAGAGCAAAGGCATGATTGAGCTTGAGACATCGGAGTTTAGTTGGAGTTTGAGGGCGTCTAAATCCCTCTATTTCCACCAAATACACTCACAATTGGTGTTCATGTGGAGAATAGCTTTTGATGGTTGGAAAAGTGATGGGAAAAGACAGCCAAGAGTTCTTTCTCAAGATCAACTGATTTTTAATAAGCTTAGTCTTTGTGCATTACGAAACAATTGATTAACAGCCATTCCCTCCCAGAGCTCACCAGCTAGAGAGACTGCATTTGCCAGTTGACCACCTCCTCTCCTTCCCCTAAATTTCTCCTCTGGAAAATCAGCAATAAATTTAAAAAGCATTCTGGAAGGGCCAATTCAGTACCTAGTCGTCTTTAAACACCACTTAGAGTTGACGCGTCCCCCTTTTTGGTAGTGGTTAGATACCAGAAAGGCTCCCTAGACAGAAAATTTCTTCTGTCTCTGATGATAGAAAAAATGTTTCTAAAGAAACTAATGAAATGACATATTACAAAACACAGCATAAAACGGAGAGGACACTAGATCAGTGGAGGAAAGAGGGGGTGCTGAGATAACTGGTTATTAATATACAAAACAAATTTAACTAAATCTTTACATCTCTCCTTAAACAAAATTGTATTTAATGCTGATTAAATGCGTATAAGAGAAAGAAAACCTTAAAGCCTTTTAGAAGAAACCTTGGAGTGAGACAGAATGTTTTGAATCGATACATGCAAAAATGTTTAGAGCAACAATTTCAAAGAGGCCTGACAAATTCACCTCCATTAAAACAAACATAAAACTTTACATATGACAAAAGATACCATACAAAGTGGAAAGATAAACAATGACTAGCAGAAGATATTTGTAAACATAAAGCTAACAAAAGATCAGTATCCAGGGTATAAATTGGACTCCAAAAATTAATAAGTAAAAGTAAAACAACCATCAAAATGTCTAACATGCATGTCATGGAAGTCTCAGAAGGAAAGAAGAGAGAGATCAGGACAAAAGAAATATTTGAAGAAATAATGATCAAAAAACTTCCTACATTTGGTGAAAGACAAATTTAAGCAGCTCCACAAACCCCAGTCGTAAGTTTGATAAATTCAGAGAAAGCCCCTCCAACACATGTTACAATCAAACTGTTGAAAACCATGAATAAAGAACAAATCTAGAAAACAGTGACAGAAAGAGTGATACATCCCATAAAGGAGAGCAATGATTTCAGTGATAATGGATGTCTTATCAGGAACCACGGAGGCAAAAAGATAGTGGAACAACATCTTTGAAGTGTGGAAAGGAAAAAAATAACAATTATCAACCCAGAATTTTTAATTTATTTAATGTTTATTTATTTTTGAGAAAGAGAGACAGAGCACGAGCCGGGGGGAAAGGCAGAGAGAGAAGGATTCACAGAATCCGAAGCCGGCTCTAGGCTCTGAGCTGTCAGCATAGAAACTGACATGGGGCTCAAACCCACGAATCATGAGATCATGACCTGAACTGAAGTCAGATGCTCAACCGACTGAGCCACCCAGGTTCCCCTCAACTCAGAATTTTATATCCAGCAATATATTCTTCAGAAATGAAAGTAAAAATACAGATATTTTCACATAAGGAAAGTCTAAGGGAATCATTACTAGCAAACCTGTACTACAAAAACAAAAACAAAAACAAACAAACAAACAAAAAAAAACACTGAAAGAAGTCCTTCAGCCTGCAAGAATATGATGCTAGAGTATAACGTCCATCTTCTGGAAAGAACAGACTATCAAAAATGACAATTGGTAAATATCAGGTGTACAACTCATAGTTCAAACAGAGAAGTACATAGATAGGGATAGAGATAGAGGTAGAGGTATGAAAAATAAGAGAGGGGCACTTGGGTGGCTCAGTCGGTTGAGCATCTGACTCTTGATTTTAGCTCAGGTCAGGATCTCACAGTTCGTGAGATCAAGCCCTGTGTCAGGCTCTGCACTGATATGCAGGGCCTGCTTGGGATTCTCTCTCCCCTCTCTCTCTGCCCCTCCCCTACTCTCTCTCTCTTTCAATCTCTCTAAATAAATAAATAAACTTAAGAAAGAAGAAAGAAAGAAAGAAAGAAAGAAAGAAAGAAAGGTGATTATTACAAAGAACTGGCTCATACAGTTATGGGTCTGGCTAGGGCAGGTGATCAAGAAGGGAAGATAATTAGAAGGCTAAAACCTCAAAGGTTTGGAGTCTCTGAGCTCAGGGGAAACCTAAGCACTCTTGTAAAGGTCTAACTCAAGATAATATATCTTTTGATTAATTTAAAGTCAACTGGTTGTAATTAAGGACTTTAATTGTATTTACCAAATCCCTTCACAGCAGCACCTAGATCCAGGTTTGACTGAACACTGAGAGCTGCAGTTCAGCCCTACCCGAGTGGACAGCCTAAAAAGCCATCGCATCTGGGCAAATACAAAACACTACTTTCTTTCCCCTTAAGCTCTTTAAAATAGTAAGCTAAAAACGTGTATACCGATGGGGTTTTCAATGTGCAAATGTAATATATATGGCAACTATAATACAAAGGATGGTGAGTGTGGAGTAAAGGGACCCACTGGGTTGTTGGTTTCTATATTTTACATGAGTGGTAATATGAATTCTTTTTTAAAGTAGTTTTCTTTATTATTTTTTAATGTTTATTTATTTTTGAGAGAGAGAGAGACAGAGTATGAGTGGGGGAGGAGCAGAGAGAGAGAGGGAGACACAGAATCCGAAGCAGGCTCCAGGCTCTGAGCTGTCAGCACAGAGCCTGATTCAGGGCTTGAATCCATGAATGCAAGATCATGACCTGAGTGGAAGTCAGACACTCAACTGACTGAGCCACCAGGCGCCCCAATTCTTAATAGACTGTGGGTCTGTATATTTTACAGATATATAAAACAACCACTGAAAATATACAATGATGTATAACGTTAAGCCAATATTTAAATTAAGATAGAATACTAAAAAAATTCAAATAACCTGAAATAAGGCAGGGAAAGGAGAACAGAGCAACAGAAGACAAATAGTCATATAATCAAATAATAGACCTAAATTCAACCAAACCACTAATCACATTAAACGTTAATGGTCTGAGCATTAAAAGGGGGAGATTACCAGAGCCAATATAAAAAACAAGACTCGGGGTGCCCGGATGGCTCAGTCCGTTAAGCGTCCGGCTTCGGCTCAGGTCATGATCTCGTGGTTCGTGAGTTCAAGCCCCACATCTGGCTCTGTGCTGACAGCTCAGAGCCTGGAGCCTGCTTCCGATTCTGTGTCTCCCTCTCTCTCTGGCCCTTCCCTTCTCAGGCTCTGTCTCTCCCTCTCTCTCAAAAAGAAATAAACATTTTTTTAAAAATGTAAAAACAAAAAAAGCAAGACTCAAGTACACTGCCTCCAAGAGGCCCACTTTGACTATGAAGACACATGCGGTTTGAAAGCAAATGGATGGAAAAGATATACCATGCAAACAGTAAGTATAAGAAGACTGGAATAATTATATTAAGTTCAGATTTTTAAGATAGACTTTACAACAGAGTATAATCAAGGATAAATTTTTTCAAGGGACAATTCACCAGTAAGACTATAATTATAAAAGTGTTTGTACCGAATAAGAAATCTGCATGGGGGTGCCTGGGTGGCTCAGTCGGTGAAGTGTCTGACTTCGGCTCAGGTCATGATCTCACGGCTGGTGAGTTCGAGCCCCATGTCGGGCTCTGGGCTGACAGCTCAGAGCCTGGAGCCTGCTTCAGATTCTGTGTCTCCCTCTCGCTCTGCTCCTCCCTCACTCATGCTCTGTCTGTCTGTCTCTCTCTCAAAAATAAATAAACATTAAAAAAAATTGTAATAAAAAAAAGAAATCTGCATGAATCAATACTTGACGGAATTATAGGAAAAAAAAAAAAAACCAGACAACCCCCTAATCATATTAGGTATTAATACCCTTCTCTGATCAAGGGAAAACAACTACAAGATGTAAAAGTCACTATTAACACCCCAATCTAATTGACATTTATAGAATTCTATCCAAATACACATTCCTTTTAAACACAGATAGTCCAGTTGCCAGGATAGACTATATTCTGTGCTAAAAAATAAGGGTCAATACATTTAAAAGCACTGAAATCATGTGGATTGTATCCAATGATCACAAGAGAATAAATCAAATAAGATATCCAGGTGAATCCAATTATTTGAAAGTTACATGGCTTGTCTTTAAGTAAGTACGGGTCAAATACAAAATCACGAAAGAAATCAGAAAACATGCTGAGCTGAATGATGAAAAAAATAAAATAGGAAACTTTATACCACGTAGCTGAAGTAGTACTCAGAGCGAACATAGGTTTTCATGCAAAAGAGGGCAGCCTAACCTACCTTAGCAAGCTCTAATAAGAAGAGCAAAGTAAGTCTGAAGTAGAAGGAATGAAATAAAGACAAGAATAGAAATCAATGAAACTGAAAACAATTTATAAAGAAAATTAACAAAGCCAAAAGCTGGTTTTTTGAAAAACAAAACAGAGCAAAACCAAATCAGCAAACTTCTAGCTAAACTCTCCAGAGAGAGAGAGAGAGAGAGAGAGAGAAATCATGTCACCAGTGTCAGGAATGAAACATGGGTTATCAGCACAAATCCTACAGACCTTAAAAAAAATTGGTGAACTTTGAAACAACTTTATACGATCGTACTTTATAACTTAGATGAAAGGAACAATTTCTTGAAAAATGCAACTTATTCAAATGGGTATGGAAAGAAACAGAAATTGTAAATTGCCATATCTGAAATAGATTTAATGTATTACCCAAAACCTCTCCAGAAGATAAATAATAGACAAGTGGCAAAATACATGAGCAGACAATTCACAAAAAGAAGACGTTTGAATGATTTCTCATCCTATGAAACGCTGCTTGATCTCAGCAAGAATTAGGAAAACGTAAATTAAAACTGTATGTTTCACACTTATTAAATAGGCAAAAATTAAGAGCCTGACACCCAGAATTTGTTGTCTCACAACTTCAAAGCATGAAGAGGTAGACACAAAATGAGCAGCAGGCAAAGTTTATTAGAGTTTAAGATCAGAAAGTAAGAATAGTAGGAAAGCTCTCTTTACAGAGATGGGACATTCGAAAGTGAATGCCCCGACTCTAGGTGAAGGTCTTTATTTTATAAGGTTCTGGTCAGCTGTCCCTTCCCTTCCCTTCCCCCTCATTCCTTCTCAGGTCCTACCTTTACTGGATAGCTCTAGGTGCCGGGTTGTCCATTCCTGATTGGCTCGACTCCATTGTGTGAGGGGTCACACTGGTCATGCTGTCCCTCCTATAACAAATGTTATGGTTTACTTTCTTAGTGAGGTATTTTGATTGAAAAATTCCTGAGGGGAAACCTGAGGGGAAGTAGGTGGGGTCTGTTACATTCTTAAGAAGGACCTTTACCCCCAGGGGGTTTGCTGTGGTCAACCACTCCCAACATCGTTCCAATGTGTACCTGCCCCCCCCCACCCCACCGGCCCAGGGACCTCAGGTCCTAACCTTTCCCTCTCTGCCTATTTTATCCTCTTTTCCTATCATAACAGTACCAAGTACTGGCGAGAACACAATAACAGAAACCCTTGTAAACTCTTGGTGGATATGCAAAGGGGTACAAGCACTCTAGTGGACAATTCGGCAGCATCTAAGGTTTACAACACAGATTTCCAATAAATATTAACTCCGCTTCTGGGCACACCGCTAGGGAAACTCACACGTGGGCACCGGAAATGTGTGTAAGGATGTTCATGCAAGTATCACTTGTGGTAGAAAATGTTGGGAACCAGGGGCGCTTGGGTGGCTCAGTCGGTTGGGTGTCCGACTTCGGCTCAGGTCATGATCTCACGGTTTGTGAGTTTGAGCCCCGCATCGGGCTCTGTGCTGACAGCTCAGAGCCTAGAGCCTGCTTCAGATTCTGGGTCCCCTCTCTTTCCGCCCCACCCCTGCTTGTGCTCTCTCTCTGTCTTTCAAAAATGAATAAACATATAAAAAAATTATAAAGAAAAGAAAAGGTTGGGAACGAAATTAAATGTTCATCAAGAGGAAAATGGATTAAAAAATACATTTTGATATAGTTGTATATGGAGTTCTAAACAGCAGCTAATATGAGAAAACTAGAGATATACATTCAATATGAAAAATATCAAAAAATTAAGCAAAGAAACTTGCAGAAGGATACACAAATGAGGCCATTTATTTAACACTCAGTCCACAAAAACTATACTATATGATTTGAAGGCTACAGAGATTGAGAGAGAGAGAGAGAGAGGGAGAGAGAGAAGGCAGCCACGGAATGATGAATACCCAAAGCAAATACTGTTGTCTCTACTGAGAAAATAGAGGGACAGGATCAGAGATCCAAGCATATTTTCAGGTTTTCTTTTTCAGCTGCTTGGTGAATACTAGAGTAGTCACTAAGGTATGCATTGCACCTTGATGTAGGTCTGAAATATTCTGTAATTTCCAAAAATGAGAAAGGAACCGTAGTCCCAAGTATGGCTGCTTGGCAAAAGATGCAAACTTCAGTCATAATGAGGGAACAGACGCCCTTGCTGAATGCCCTCAACTGTTTTGACTTCTGGAGGGGCGGGCCGTGATTACAGCTGCGATTAGGTGACTCACCATAATTATGTTTTGTTGAAATTGAATTTATTGAAGCATGAATCATTCTGCCCAAGTCCTACCTAATTGCTCCAACACCGCGGATGGGAAGGATGGCGGAGGAGTTTTCCGTGTGGAGGTCATTATAGAATGAATGTGCGCGTGCGTGCGTGTGCATGCGCGTGCACGCCTGCACACACTCGCGCCGCACTCACCCGGAAAGGAGCCTGCAGCGCTGCCTCCCCCTCTGTGAGGATGTGAGCTTGGCGAGGAATGCCTGCAGATTTCACTGTGGTTTCTTCTGCCTCCCGCCCCCTACTCCTATTGATGAGCAAGTCACAGTTTGGCTACTGGGCTCCCTGGGGGTCTCTGCTCTCTAAGACCAGGATCCCCTGTGGGTGCTGCCTGCTTTCTCAAAGCTACTGACTGGCAGGTTTTATGCAGCTTCTCCAGCTCAGAATCACTCCCCTCCCCACCCCCACCCTCCCACTCCCCACCCTGTAATCCCCACCCCAGCTCAGCCGGGATCTCAGGGATGCCCTGGGAGCTGTGGCCCCCTCTGCAGAGCTATGATGGAAATCAACAAGGAGTCTCTGAGGAGACAAACAGCAAACCCAGAGTGTGGTGGGAACCCCTGGAGCCTCCCCTTCTACGGCTCAGGTACAGGGGGGAGCGGTTGTGGGGACAACTTGAGGCTCCTACCTGCTGTGGGTCACCCATGGTCTCCCAGAAGCAAAAAGCTCAGAGGCTTTCTCCTGATTCCTCCTATTGTGACGACGAGGGAGTCTTGAACTCGTCTGATCCTATGATTTGTTCATATGAATTGAACAAATGAAATGGGCTTTGCCTGTAGCAGCTTGAGGGTAAGCTCAACATGAGTGAGAACAAGCGCACAGTTTTTCCACCGGAGAATATGGTGCAGACAAACCATCAAAATAACAGCAGTTGAGAGTAAACAAGTTTACACCACTTGCGAGGAACCAGACACCTTTCCACCACATTTTAACGCATCTACCCTTGACAACTCAACGGGGTGCACGTCTTTACCGGCAGCGCTTTGCAGTTGAAGAAACTGAGTCGTGGGAAGGTTACGAAAGCAGCTCACATTCCCTTAGCTAGTAAATGGAAGAAACCAGACTCGACCTCAGGCTGTCTAGTCCCAGACTCGATTCTCTTAACCGCTCCCCTGCGTGCCTTACGGGAGGCAGCTACCACCCTAGGTGCTTTACAAAATCATCTGACTGAATCCTCGAAACAAGCGCCATTTGACAGATGAGAAAACTAAGGTTGAGAGAGGCAAAGTGACTTGTGAAGTTACCCCAGTAGCAGCACAGCCAGGATCTGGAACTTTTGGTTCAGCTGACCCGCCTGGTGCAGAAATCAAAGAAGGAGATGCACAAACAAAGTGGTCATGGGCAACAGTGGATGGGGCGTAAAGCTGTATTCCATCCAACAGCTCTGGGCAGGCTCCTAGACTCCCTCACCTGCCTCGGATTCAAACTTGGGTTTGAATATGGCAGTCTTTTTCCAGTTACTGCATGTTTTCCTACAACCATCTCCTCCATGCCATTCTTTTTCTTTTATTTTTTTTAATGTTTATTTATTTTGGAGAGAAGGGGGGTGGTGAAAATGTATGGCGGAGGGGCAGAGAGGGAGAGGGAGACACAGAATCCGAAGCAGGCTCCAGGTTCTGAGATGCCGGCACAGAGCCCAAGGCGGGGCTCAACCTCACGAACAGTGAGATCACGACCTGAGCCGAAGTCAGACACTTACCCAAGCGAGCCACTCGGGTGCCCCTCCTCCATGCCATTCTTAAACACGGGAGTGAAGCTGGCATTTCAAAACTCCATTGGCTTATTTTTTTTTTAATCTTTAATTTCTACTTTTAGAGTCAACTCTGAAAGAGCAAGTGCTCCAGGGACAAGATAACATTTTAAAATCATGTGGACAAATCCTTGGGAGAACCGGCTGAGTGGTAACTGACACAGGAACTTCTGGGTGGAGACTCACAATAGGCATTTAAAGAATTGAAGAGGCCACAAGGAGTGGGGATGAGGTCAGAGACAGGTTCCCCCACTTCCTCACTTCCTGTCTGTCCCAGAAACACGTCTGTGCTCTTGTCCTTTTCCTTCTGGTTTGTTGCCTCTGAAACACTGCAGACTCAAAGTTGGCAGATGAGCGGTAACTCCAGTGAACACTGCAGATGTGAATGTCACAGTGTCAAGGGCTCATGACACAGCTCAATGCTTTGATTTTACAGACCAGGAAATTGAGACTTGTGCGGCTACACGATCTGTCTATGGTTGCACGGCCAGACAGTGTCAGAACCAGTAATAAAACCCAGAAATAGGGTCCTGAGAGAATCAACAGCCCTGAGTGGCTAAAGGAAAGGTCACACAGCCAGGCCCCTGGCTTTCCCTGTTTTCTAAAGACCCATTTTTCTTCAGGAGTGACACAGAACTATCCTTCCCACAAAATCGTGGAAGTGATGCCTGGCAGAAAAACATGGAATGTGTGGTCATGAGCTCCACATTCCAGGTCCAGCTCTAAGACTCAGGACTCGTGGTATCCTGGGTAAATCCCATCCTTTCAAACCTCAGCTTCCTCAACTGTCAATTGAAAAAGATCCTAACACCTTTTTCACTGACTTGAGATAAAATAGCACCTCACACAGCTTCTGGTCCCAGCACACACTCATCAAGCTTTGTGGGCTTCATGAATGCTTCACCATTGCATTTTGATCAGAGGAGGAGAATCGGGGACTCCTGGGGAAGTTAGTTTGATTTTTCACCCCAGAGGGATCACCAAGTTCTTGCCTTTCTTCTTAATTCACGCATTTCCGATTGTGTCTTCTAGTCCCGTTACCTTTCCTTTTCCCAACCTCTTTGTTTGGTAAGTTTATCATCCAGAATACAGGGGATGATAACAGTCACTTTCCACCTCTGAGTTTTCTGGAAGTTCACTTATCACACCCCAGCTTTGTCCTCTCGCAGGTGGACCCCTGTTCATTGGAAAGCAACGTGTACCATCAGCTGTGTGGCCATTTATACATCTACCCAAGACCTGAGTCCTATTTTCTATACTCTATCAGTTAAAATGTTTGCTGTTCTGGTGCTCACTTCTTGATAGATATTCCATCTATCAACCATCTATATTTCTCTTTCCAGTTCTCCTCTCCTTTCTCTGGTACCCTCTGATTTCTCTGGTTCCTCTTCTTAACTTCACCCATCAACCACCGCATTACTCGAGTTCAATACATAGCCCTCTGCTTCGATTTCTGCAACTGGGACAATGGCAGCCTTACTCCTTTCTCCGTGTTTGGAGTGGAACTTCTCATCGAGGAACTCAATCAAGTCTTATTTAAGCAGCCACTGTAAAGTGATGATTGAGTCTTTTGACCTATAAAGCTTATAGCTGAATATTAGCAACACAGAAATATTGTCAAACACTTTGGGTATTTAGAAGATTTTATGGAAATCCACGGATTTGGGGGGTGATAAAGGTCTAATACAAACATCTGTCATGGCTATTGAAATTAAAGGAGCATAGGGGCACCTGGGTGGCTGAGTTGGTTGAACGTCCAGCTTCGGCTCCATGATCTCGTCGTTCGTGGGTTCAAGCCCTTCGTCGGGCTCGCTGCTATTGGCTCAGACCCTGCTTCGGATCCTCTGTCTCCCTCTCTCTGGCCCTCCCCTGCTTGTGCTCTCTCTCCCAAAAATAAATAAACATCATCAACTGATGAATGGATAAAGAAGTTGTGGTTTATATATACAATGGAATACTACTTGGCAATGAGAAAGAATGAAATATGGCCTTTTGTAGCAACATGGGTGGAACTGGAGAGTGTTATGCTAAGTGAAATAAGTCATACAGGGAGAGACAGATACCATATGTTTTCACTCTTATGTGGATCCTGAGAAACTTAACAGAAGACCATGGGGGAGGGGGAGGAAGGGAAAAAAAAGTTACAGAGAGGGAAGGAGGCAAACCATAAGAGACTCTTAAAAACTGAGAATAAACTGAGGGTTGATGGGGGGTGGGAGGGAGGAGAAAGTGGGTGATGGGCATCGAGGAGGGCACCTGTTGGGATGAGCACTGGGTGTTGTATGGAAACCAATTTGACAATAAATTTTATATTTAAAAAAGAGAAATTAAAGCAGCATAATTCCATGTTTCAGTGAACAGATAAAGGAGATCTCAAGGAACAAAGAGGAACAAGAATCCAGGGGAAATAAAAAGTCAGCAATGGAGATGACCGTTAAAATTTAAGTCGCTGAGATTTTATCTGTACGATACCCACCATACCAAGGGAGTTGTGCTTTTCTTAGAAAGTGGAATAAGGATTCAGGACAGCTTCATTTATTTAGACAATTTAAATTACGACAGTTTTTAAACAGGCACAGGAATGCATACAACTCCAAAATAAATATGCACTGTTGATATTGTTTTTCAAGGCACTGTCTCTGTCTATCATCACCTTGTCCCCTTTCTCTGTCTCCAGTATTGACACCTCAGTCTGCCCAGTAGCAGGCTTATAACTTGGAAGCATCTTTGCTCTCCTGCACTCCCTATGCCATATCTGCTCCATATCTAAACCCTGCCAATAGCACAGCGCATAGCCGAGCATGACCACAGTGGATGTGGTCAGTGTGTTGTTGGCAATACAAGTTTAACCTGCGACAATCTAATCCGCCTGCATAAAGAAACAATAAATCCCTGTCCCTGCTTTTTTATCATGTAAATTGGCCAAAACAAATTAGATTGGTGGAACCCTTTGTTCCCATCCGGTGGCCACAGGACATGTAGACTCAGCCAAGTGCTCTTGAACTCAACTTGCCCCTAGCTCCATAGCTCTTACCCTCTCTCCCCTTTCTTCACTACCAGATGCCTGGCATAGCCTCCTTTATATATCTTTGTGCTTCCATGTTTCTCTCCCTTAAACCTCTGTAACCTGACATATTTAGATTTAGATCCGGAGAAACTAAGCCATACATTCACCACTTATCGTCTCACCTCAAACCAACACTACCACATGTAAACAGGAGACCAAGTCAGGACTTTTGATCTAAATATTTGAGACACCAGTTCTTGGTCAATACAAAAGCTCTTTACCTCATGAGGATGTGTATTTGAGCAGACATGGGGTGAGGTGAGATGGCTGGAGGAAGCTTCGTCTCATATTTTGGGAAAAAGACTGCTAAAACTTATCACTAGGCCATCTGGGAATTTACAGTTATCTGTACCAGAGACTTGTGATCCAGATGGCTAGGCATCACCCTCTGTGAACCTAGCAGCATGTGTATGTAGACAATCACTCCAGGGAAAGAGGGGACTGGGCAGCTGGCTGAATTTACTGAGACATCTTGAACTATTTTTTGAATGTTTGGGTTTGGCAAATAAATGCATTATGCCCCAAGCACCTTTTTCCCCTCATTTAAAGCCCATGTGTATTGGAGAGGAAATTTAATCCTTATGTTCCTGAGTCACTTACACTTAACCCATCAAAATCCAACATGGTGGGCACTGTCAGATGCCCAGGAGCCTTCTGAACCTTGTGTAATAAACCACTTGGAGCTGTCTTTTCTTTGAGTCTCAGAAACCACAATGAGGAGCTCTTTTCAGTGGCTTTAGTTGGGGGAGCAAGATGGGATTTCAATTTTGCCCTCAGATTTCACCACAACCAAAAAGTTCTAACTTTGGTCAAACACATCGCCACGCCTCATATTTAGTTCTTGCCAACAACCTGAGATCCAGAGACCGCCATTTTGTGAAAAATCAACAAATACGGACTGAGACCTAATTCCAACTATGTGCTAAGCACCCCCTGGGTCTCTGGCACTGAGTCCCAATGCCCTCACCAGTACCTAGCCTCACCCTCCCCTGGATCTCTCAGTGGCTTGTTTCCCTCTGCTACAGGCTAAATGTATAGGAGAGACTGTTCATTTGTAAAGAAGAGTGGAGAATGCTGACAAAGAGAATCCTGTAGAGGCCAACAGAGCATAACACACAGAGGGCATGGATTATGGGGACACTGGCA
Source organism: Prionailurus bengalensis (assembly GCF_016509475.1). Taxonomy (NCBI): domain Eukaryota; kingdom Metazoa; phylum Chordata; class Mammalia; order Carnivora; family Felidae; genus Prionailurus; species Prionailurus bengalensis. Next base: position 202,879,478 of record NC_057345.1, read on the forward strand.
GAATAGGACCAAAGTTCACACAGTCCATATGGTAACCCATATTGTTGTACCTCTAGACTACTTCAAACCTAACGTGAAAATTGAGATCACTTTTGGCCAACTCAATTACCTACCTCAGTCAGCAGTAGATGAAGAAAGAGTCATAGCTAATATACAAGCACTTATTACCCAAATTGGGCTTTTGATTTCTCTGTAATAATCATAGGTAAATTCAAACATATAATCCCTTCTTTGCCTGGGCCTGAATCTCACCAACATGTGGGAGACTGAGACAGAGAATAATTTATTTCTAGCCCACCTGTCCCTGTTTTCTTGCCCAACTGGATAAACGGTAGGAGAAGAGGCCAGCCAGGTGGTCCTGACCTGTTCACAGGTAATCAGGAGTTACTTGTTCTCCCCGTAGTGCAAGTCTGGCCTTAGAATTTCCTGACTCGTGCCTACCACATTCCCAACCTGGTGTTTCATTAAGATCAGAGTGCTCATAAACATCATTCCTGGAGCTCGCATTTCCCCCACACCCCTCAAGGCACACTGTGTCTTTCCCTTGAGCCCCACAACTCACAACATATGGAGGGAGAAGAAGGGCATAATGGTATTTTTCCGCCTTTCCATTGAGATCACTGTGTTATTTATGCCCCTTCAAATCATCCAGAACCCTACTCTGGGCTACCTAGCTATTAAACCTTCACCAATTTCAAGACTCGTGAAAGTACAGTTTCCAACGGAACAGTGGTTTTGATTGTTTCTCCCTGGTCTCTGAGCAACTCAGTGCCATCAAGAGAAAGGCCTGAGGTTTTTCTTGTCAGTTCAGTCCCAAAACAAGGGGAAGAAATAATATTTTGGAATCCGGAAAAAGAAATAAACATTAGAGTAAGGAAGAAAATTTCTGAGTTGGAAGAGACTATCTATCTGACTAGAACAAAAAGGGGATGCAGTGAGGCCAAGGACACGAATTCCCACCACATTGGTCCCTGGCGTGAGCTGTTCAGTCTGAATTGCCTCCAGCTGAGGGAGTTGTCATGGGAGAAGTACTTAAGGCTTTGAAGTCAGACTGACTTGGGTTCAAATCACAGCTCTGCCTTTTACTGCCTGTGCCATCCATCTTTATGAATGATAAAATAATAATACCTTCTTCAAAGGGTTATCATGAAAATTGAACGGACCATGTATTTAAAGCATCCAGTGGAGAGCTGGCACAGAGGGGAACAGAGTGCAGCGGAAGCTGAAAAATATCTAACACACGCACCTTGTTGTTTTTCCAGGAATTTTCATTGATTGTCCTTTCAAGTTAAAGATTGAAAGCTATTGTTAAAAGTCAAATATGTTAGGGCGCCTGGGTGGCTCAGTGGGTGAAGCATCCAACTTCAGCTCAGGTCATGATCTCACAGTTTATGGGTTCAAGCCCCGCGACAGGCTCCACACCAACAGGGCAGAGCCTGCTTGGGATTCTCTCTCCTCCTTCTCTCTCTCTGCCCCTCCACCACTCACACTTTCCCTCTCTCAAAATAAATAAACTTTAAAAAAATGTCAACTATGTTACCGAGGAAAAATAACAGTAATCTCTTTCAGTGATTGCCATCTTGACATATATTAGGGGTCAGCCTAGCTTTCTGATGCTATAGGGACATGAGATAGGTAGACTTTACTGGTGAGAAGAAAAGGCAGGGGGGAGAATGGGAACATTGTATGCTGGTGTTAAAAGATAAATGGAGGCATATTAAATTTTTAAGAGTTTATTTGAGCAAAAATCAATTCTAACTGGGCAGTAGGAAGTTCGCCTGCAGGATCTAGAGGAAAAGACTTTCATAGAGAAGACACAGAAGCAAAGTAAGGAAATTATTTGATTGGCTATAGGTTAAACATTATTTGGGAAAGCCTACTTGGCTGTTTATGATTGGTGGTCTTTACGTTTCCAGTTTTTAACCTTGAGGCATTACAGGCTTAGGTTTTGGTTAGCTTACATGAGCCACTAAGGCATTAAAGCCACCTCAGTCTAATGGCCTCCTTGTTTAATTAGTTTAACACTGGGAAAGCAAACCAAGTGGGTACTAATTGTTGTGGTTCAAGAATCGCAAGTGGGGACCCAGAGCAAAGGAAAATGGCGAAAGGGATGAGAAACTCTGCATAGCGACAAATTTCGGTTTTGCCTGAGGGCCCAGGATCAAATCCTGCCACCACTAATTTATGCTTATATCACTAATATACCACTTCCTCCAGGTCTGCAGTTGCCTTCTTGTGTAATTCTGCCTAGAATCTCGTTTCTTCATGAGGTCTCTTGTGGCATTGCACATAGTAGGAGTAGAATGAATGTGGTTGGATGTTCCCAAACCCCAACAGGAGTTCTAAACATCCATGGATCGATGGACAACACTCCCAGCCCTCATCAAGTGGGGTCTTTGTATAGTTATTTTGTGACAAATACAGAGCGGTAGAGTCCCCACTCAGAAACCCTAGACCGGTCACAGAATATAAAATTACTTCTTGAATTCTGCAACCTAAATGATGAACATTGTCACACACACCCCTGCCTTGTCAGGAAGCAGAGAAGAGGCAGTGGGATTCTGACAGCACAGGGTGATTAAAGGGTTTGTGTAAGTGGGAACTTTGTGATTGCTTTCTGGAACCTGGTAAATTTGCAGACCACACCACAGTTCCTCTCCTCCTAAGCCAGAATTTTTCTACCCACAGGCACATTGGTTTTATGAGAAAGGTGTCTGATGGGGGACCCACACATTTAATAATGGCCTCCATGCCACTGAGGATAAAAGGAGAATTCTGAGACTGGATACAAAAATGAACATATTTTAAATGGCCGGCATAGAGGTCTAGAAGAGAGGGATAGTGTGCTGTCATACAGATTTTGGTTGTATGTTTTCCTTCTCTCTTTCTTATGAAATCTGATCATTTGTGAGACAGAAGACGAAGGGAAGAAAAGTATTCATTTCATCTTCCTGAAAAGGATGCTGATTTGAAAAAGGATTTCATTAGAATATAGTAAGGATATTGGATTAAGCAGCAGGTAAGAGGGCTACAAGATGTTGAAACTAGGGCCATATTGGTGTCTCAAAGACTCAAAAGATTTCTTGACCAAAATTATTTCTATAGTTCCCTTTGACTTAGAAGTATCAAAGGAGAGCTTGGATATCTTACACTGAAGCCTAGATAGGTTGCCACTGACCACTGATCTTGTATTATGTTAAACACTGACTACTGTTCTACGGTGGGCTAACGATTTACCACTCATCCCCCCTCCATTCCATTTTCTGCCAACTATGCCCTGTCCACTGATAGGATATTAAAAGTTGGGGTGCAAGATGATGTCATCAAACTGGGATAGTAAGGAGTTCCAAAAAAATTTCCATCCATATAAGCAGCCAAGAAACAAAAGTTGCAAAAGCTGTCAGAATCTATTTTTTTTAGAACTCTTGAAATTAATCAAAGGCTTGTAGCAACCCAGTGACTTTTATTCAAGAAAAACAATTACATCTCAGTAAGAGCAGCAACTCTTACTCTAGTCCTACCCTGACTCCCCCAGCTTAGCGGTAGCCTTGAGAAATATCCTGCATTCCTCATACCTGACAGAGCAGAATGAAGCTGGAGCTCTTTCAGAAACTCATTCCCAAAGAACAATAATTACTTGACCTGTCTCCTGGTTCTCTGGTAGATGCTACTCAAGAAGCATCATTTCACTCAAAAGTCTTCATTCTCCTGCCTCAGAATGTGCGTAGTGCTGAAAGCCTTTGGGGGTAGAGGCACTTATCGGAATCATTTATCTGCTAGTGTTTTAATATAGACACTGCTCAAGACAATGAGGGAAAACAATAGACCAAACAAAATGCTTAGAAGAAAAAGCTAGATACCATATGTTGTCACTCTTATGTGGATCCTGAGAAACATAACAGAAGACCATGGGGGAGGGGAAGGAAGAAAAAAAGTTAGAGAGGGAGGGAGCCAAACCATAAGAGACTCTTAAAAACTGAGAATAAACTGAGGGTTGATGGGGGGTGGAAGGGAGGGGATGGTGGGTGATGGGCATTGAGGAGGGCACCTGTTGGGATGAGCACTGGGTGTTGTATGGAAACCAATTTGACAACAAATTTCATATTTAAAAAAAGAAAAGCTAGACAGCGAGTTGTCTACAGGGGCTTGGAAAATCTAGAAGGTGACACCTATGCATAGAATTAAACACTTTCTCATGAAAGACATGAGTTGTCCCAGCTGAACCTGAGGCTCTGTACAAGCAGAAAATTGGTGAAAATAGCCTAAATATCCACCAGCTGATGGATGGATAATTAAATGTGATATATCTATACAATAGAATATTGTTCATCCATAAAAAGGAATGAAGTAGTGATACATACTGCAACATGGATGAACTTGAAAATATTATGCTAAGTGAAAGAAGAAAGACACAAAAGGCCACATATTGTATGATTCCATTCACATGAAGAAATGTCCAGAATAGACAAATACACAGAGACAGAAAATGGATTAGTAGTTGCCAGGGACTGGGAGAAGGAGACAGTTTGCAGCTATTGGGTATGGGATTTCTTTTTGAGATGATGGAAATGTTCTGGAATTGGATAATGATGATGATTACACAACCTTGTTAATATACTAAAAAACCACTGAATTATATGCTTTAAAATGACGAGTTCTATGTTATATGACATTTTATGTAAATTACATCTCAATTTTCTTTAATGTGAAGGTGAGAAAGGTTGGGGTATTTCTTCTCCCCTCTCCTACTTTTCAGTTAGGCCTCTCTGGCATGAGGCGTGGTCTTCTTTGCCTAGATTTCCCACTTGACAGTCCCTCCTCCATAGTTCCAACTCACACCAGGTGTCAGGAGCATCGTTTCTTCTCTTTGTCCCTTGGTATAAAAGTGGTAAAAGTTTCCCATTCCTGGGGTGCCTGAGTAGCTCAGTCAGATTCTTGATTTCAGCTCAGGTCACAATCTCACAGTTCATGAGACCGAGCCCCACATTGGGCTCTGTGCTGACAGCATGGAGCCTGCTTGGGATTCTCTCCCTCTCAGTTTCTCTCTGCCTCTCCCCAACTTGCTCTCTCTCTCTCTCAAAATAAACAAACATTTTTTTAAAGTGGTGATGGTTTCCCACTCTTGCTATTCTGGACTGGGTGCCCCAAATCCTGTGTTTCCTTAACTCTTCTGACACCACCAGAAGACAGACCATCTCAGTGACTTTTGTTTCCTGGTGGAACTTGACTGATGCACAGGTATTCCTAACTGACCATGATTTACCATATTCTCTGAAGCTCTGATATGCTGGAATATGGCCTATGGAGAATGGATAGGACAATAGGATTCTCAAGGAATACACGTGTTTCCCAATGTCCTTTGCTCAGCCCTATTGTCATCCCATTCTCTACTGTGTTGGGAAATTTTATCTCCCACAATGTCTTCAGTTATGACCTAAGTCTGGAATTTCTGTCTTTAACTAGATTCCTGACTTTTAGACTAACCTTTCTAATGGTACGATGAAGATTTCCTCAGGAATGTCTTTTAGATCTCTCAACTCAGTGCGTACACTTGCCAATTTCAGCGAATGTCGTTGCCATCCATCCATTCACTCAAATGAAGACACATTATCTTTAAGTCCACTCTCCCTCATTGTCCAAACAAACCTCAAGTCCCACTTACACTTTAGAGATATTTAGGGGTATTGGGCCTTCAATTCCCCTGATTGCATCACTTTATATTCCTACTTGTAAATATCCTCTCTAGTACCAGCTTCTTCTTTGTAGGACATTCTCCTCCATATCCACAATGCCATGATCGCAATCAAGAACCTTAACACTGATGCCTTAGTATCATCTAATATACAACAAGTATTTGGACTTTCCCAATTATCCTGACAGTGCCTTTAATGGTTAATTATTTTTAATCAAAGGTCAAATCTATTATCATAGGTTGCCGTTATTTGTCATGTCCATTCATTCTTCATTAAAAACTCACTTTTTTTTCTTGTCTTTCGTTGAGAATGAGATTTTTGCAACACCCAGTCAACGCTCCACAGATTAGGACTTTTCTGATTGTTTTCTCATGTTTAAGTTCTGAGTAGACATATTTAGCATAACATAGATGGCATTGGGTCTTTCTCAGTGAATCACATCAGGAAGCAATAATGTCAGATTATCCCATTATGGGTAATGCTGTTCGGTTACTGGTTAAAGTGATGTCTAACAGATTTTTTTCAAAGTAGAAATAACTTTTTTTAATTAGTAAGTAACTTGCAAGGTTAAACTTTAAAATGTATGAATATCTTGCTACTCAAGAAATTTTCATCAAAAGAATTTAGTAACCATTGCTATTACTTGCCTGAATTAACCATCATATCAATGGTGACAAAATGGTCATTTTCTGTCATTCCTTCTACATTCCACTAGCGTTCTTCTGTAAAGAACCCCTCTTCACCCTCTCATCTCGTTTTGTTTTGTGTGCTTGAATATAGTTTTTAAATTCAATTTAATAAAAGACATTATTATCATTGGTCTTGTGATATTCAGTTTTTCCCTAATCTGGCCATTGGGAACTTTTTCAATCTGACTCCTGTGTTCATTTGATATGTCCCCACTGGTTTTCAAACACTTTCTTGATTTCAGGGAATAAGATATTCCAGATCCAACTGGTACTTTTCTTTCCTCATATCCCATTGAACAGAGCTAAGAAATATGTGGTGAAATCGTGAGTTCATTCTGATACTTTCAAATCCGATACAGAAAGCTCTTCATTTTCTCCTGTCCCATATCTGTAGCTCTCTTCTCTCCTGATAAAATCTGGTTTCTAACAACACCCAATGTTAACTCATTTGCTCTATCCTACGATTTGCACAATATAGCATGGGAAATGTGACGCCAGTACCACTGTGGTAGAGTCCCCTCCTTAAGATGAATGGAGCCCAAGATAAGGGAGGGCAACCTGGCCAGTGTGTGTACATGACTTCCCTCATGACCCCATAACATGAGACCACCCAATCAGACTGCATGCCTACACATTACCCATATATGGGAGACAAAGAAATAGATGTATAAAAGACTACACCATGTGGTGTTCAGGGCTCAGTTTTTTGGGTACAAACCCATCTGAGCCAGAGCTGGCATACATAAAGTTGCTTCCTGGAAAGAAAGCCTTGGTGTCACGACTCTCTGTGTGAGAAAACTGCTACACCACCACCAATAGCAAACCTACCATGTAAAGCCTAAATTTCTTTGCAGTTCTTTTTTTGCCCTTCAGCTATATCCCAGGAGGCATGTGCAGCCAGAGTTTTGGTTCAATTAGTTGAGTTAATCCTTTCTTTCCGTGGGGCTCTGTTATCAGCTAGTTGTACAGCAGGGCTCATTTGTTTCTCTTTTTGTTCCTATTAGGGGTTTGGGCCCTTGTTTATTTAATTTTACTTTTGAATATGCATCATGTCATGATGATTTAAAAGTAAAAGCTATATGAGAAGACAAACTCAGGAGAGTGTCACTGCTTCCTCATCCCCTCTACCCTTTTCTCATTCCTGCCCTACACCTGTCATGTGTGCAACCATTTCATTAGCTTCTGATATAGCCTTCCCAAGTTTCATTTTGCAAAAACTGGTGGGGTGTGTGTGTGTGTGTGTGTGTGTGTGTGTGTATTCTTCTTTCTTCTTTCTTCTTTCCTCTCCTTTCTTATATAAAAAGTAGCTACTATATGTTCTCTTTTTTACTCTATAGTTTTTATTTGAAACCTATCCTGGAAATAACGAATAATCACTACAGCTCTTCCCCATTCTTTTTATAGTTGAATAGTCAGTCCAATGTGTGGATATACCACAGCTTATTTAAACAATGTTTCATGTATTGGCACTCAGGTTGTTTCCATTATTTTACACCTACAAAGTTAATCGATGAATAACTTTGTGCATATGCTTTTGGCTTGCTTGTTTGTTTTGGAGGGTTAGCTTCAGGACAAAGTTCTGGAAGTCAGATTGCTGGGTCAAAGAGTAAATGCTGCGTAGATAATTTTTCAGATATTGCCATAACTTCCTCCCAATGGATTATACCATTTAAACTTCAATCGGCAATGTATGTGCCTGTGATATGAGCTGAATTGCCACCACCTAAAATTCATATGTTGAAGCCTTAATCCCTGGTACCTTAGAATGTGACTATATTAAGGAGGTGGTTAAGTTAAAATAAGGCCATTAGGGGCACGTAGGTGGCTCAGTCGGTTAAGCATCTGACTCTTGAGTCCGGCTCGGGTCATGATCTCATGGTTCGTGAGTTTAAACCCCACCTGGGGTTCTGTGCTGATGGTGTGGAGCCTGCTTGAGATTCTCCCTGTCTCTCTGTCCCTCCCCCACTGACATTCTCTCTGTCTCTCTCAAAATATATGAATACAAATTTTAAAAAATAAAATAAAATAAAGCCATTAAAGTAAACCTTAATCCAATCTGACTGGTGTCATAGAAGAGGAAATTTGGACACACAAAATGATACCAGGGATGGGCTTGCACAGAGGAAAGACCATGTGAGGACACAGTGAGAAGACAGCTACCTGAAAGCCAAGGACAGAGACCTCAGAAGAAATCAAACTTACCAACAACCTGATCTTGGACTTCTAGCCTTCAGAACGTGAGAAAATAAATTTCTGTGTTTAAGTCGCCAGTTTGTGGTGGTTTTTTAAGGCAGCCCCAGCAAACTAATACAGCCTTTTCCTCTACTGCCTCACCCAGCAGCATACGGTCCAACTTGTGTGGTTTTTTTTCTATTTTGATCTGTGGAAAAAAGTACAGTTTTATCAGCATTACTTTCATTATGAGGGCAGTCGAGCACACTTTCATGTATTTAAGGATCATTTTCCTATGTCTTTGTGGAAATGGGTGATTGGGGGGTTTTTTCTCAACTTTTAAAAAAAAACTTTAGACATTATGGAGATAGTCTTTATCTCTGATACATCATATTGTAAACATTTTCTCCCTGGGATCCACTTTTCTCTTGATTTTGCTTATTTTTTTTGCCAAGCAATTGTTTTCTTAACTTTATGTAGTAGAAATTATGAATCTCTCTCTTTTTTTTGCATATGGATTTTGAGTCACATTTAGGAAACTTTTTCCCACACTCAAGTTACAAAAAACATGCATTCGTGTTTTCTTCTAGTACTTGTGTGATTTGCTTATTTTGTAATTTTTACATTTAGATTTCTCAATCCTTTTAGCTTATGACACGTGGCATAAGGTATAAATCCAGTTTTATCTTTTTTCCAGAGGATCTCCAGCTGTCCCGACACCATTTATTAAAAGTCCACCTTTTCTCCAGTCATTTGAAATGCCACCTTTACCCAATAATACATTTTTGTGCATACTTGAATCCATTGCTGGACTTTCTTTCCAGCCTCTTGTCTCTCTATTTGTGTGTCAGTGCCTCGCTGTATTAACCATCAACCAGTTATAATACATCCTACTATCAGGTAAGATCATTCTCCCTCATTGTTCCCCCTTCCTCCCTGTCCAAAGTTTCCTAGCTCTTCCTGTACGTTTATTTTCGACATGACTTCAGAATCAACTTATTTATTTCAAAAAAAAAAAAAAAAGAAGCCTGTTAGTGTTTTTTCTTGCCATTGCGTTACATTTATGTATCAACTGGAGAAGAACTGACAGCTGAATGATGTCAAGTAGTTCTCTCCAAGAGCAATGGGTGTTTTTTTATTTGCTCAAATCTACTTCCGTGTCTTTCCGAAGCATTTAAAATTTTTCTCATTGGGGCGCCTGGGTGGCGCAGTCGGTTAAGCGTCCGACTTCAGCCAGGTCACAATCTCGCGGTCCGTGAGTTCCAGCCCGGCGTCAGGCTCTGGGCTGATGGCTCAGAGCCTGGAGCCTGTTTCCGATTCTGTGTCTCCCTCTCTCTGACCCTCCCCGTTCATGCTCTGTCTCTCTCTGTCCCCCCCAAAAAATAAAAAATAAATAAATAAATAAATAAATAAATAAATAAATAATAAAATTTTTCTCATTGAGATTTTATATTTCTTTTTTTTTTCTTATTTGAGCAGAGTTGGCACATGATACTAATTAGATTCAGGTGTACAGCACAGTGATTCAACATCTCCATACGTTGTGCTATGCTCACCACAGTTATAGCTACCATCTGTCACCATACAACCCTATCACACTACCATTGGCTAGACTCCCTATGCTCCACCTTTCCGCCCCATAACCTATCATTCTGTAACCATCAGCCCGTGTCTCCCACTCCCCTTCACCCATTTTGCCACCTCCCACCCCCAAAAAGATTTTATATGTATGCATATATATGTATGCATATATGTGTACACACACATATACACACAATGGAAGATTACTCAGTCATAAAAAAGGATGATACCTTGCCATTTGCAACAACAACACGGATGGATCTAGAGAGTATAAAGCTAAGTGAAATAAGTCAGACTGTGAATAACAAATACCATATGATTTCATTCACACGTGGAATCTAAAATGCGTATTTCTTCTTAAGTTTTGCCTTCTTGTTGCAACTGTAAATGAGTTTTTCCTCTTATGTTGTACCTTGTAATTAGCTATTTTTGTGTGTATGAAGGCTATTGGTTTTTATAAGTTCATTTTATGTCCTACCATCTTAATAAATTCCTTATCTAATTTCCATTTCTTGAATCACTAATTCTTGGGCTTTTAAGGATCATTATCATTTCACCTACGGTAGAGATAGCTTTGCTTCTCAAATTTTTATACCTTTATCTCATGGTATTGATTAGCAGTTCCAAAACAGTGTTAAACAATAATAGAGAGAGGGGGCATCTTTTCCTTATTTCTAGTCTTAGCCGGAGTGCCTCTCATGCTTCCCAATTAATTAAGATTAAGATACTAAGTTTAGGACATATGTGTGCATATGTGTATATATATATATATATATATACACGTATATATATATATACACACACACACACACACACACACATATATATATATATACATATATATACACAAATCCTATATATACATGTACATATATCTAAATTATGTCAAGAAAGTATCCATTAATTCCTATTTTACTGAGTTCATTTTTCAGGAATCGGTTTCAAATATTGTTGAAAGTCTTTCTACAGCCATGAAGATAGTAATTAGGTTTCTTTCCCTTAAATCTATTAATTAGGTGAATTATATTAATGGATTTCTTCATATTGAAATTCCTCGCATTCCTGAAATTTGGTATTGATGTTTTATTTTCTTATGGTGGTTTGAGATTTTTTTGTTGCTAAAAGTTTACTTAATTTTTGTATCTATATTTATAAAGGAAATTAGTCTGTAGTTTCCTATAAACTACATCACTTATTATCATTATTGCTATTATTAATCTTTATTAGGCTTAGATATCAATGTTACACTTACTTCTTAGAAGGAATTTGGAAGTTCTCCCTCATTTTCTACACTCTGGAATAATTTACAGAGCATTAAGATTATCTGATCTTGGAAGGTTTGTAGAATTCTCCTGTGCAAACAGCTGGGTCTGGTGTTTCTATATATAATTTGTTGATAACTTCCTCCATCTTTTTTCCACTCCAGAGAGTGGTCTGTTTGAGCTTTGTATATCAAATGGGGTCTGTTTTGGTAAATTAAATTTTTATGGAAGATAATCAATTTCATAGTTTTTGAATGTGTTCGAGCGGTTTTGCAAAGTAGTCTACTTATGATTTATTTTCATTGTTATAATGGTTGTTTCCCGCTAGTCTTAACTCGTTTTGTCTGTTTGTGTTTTCTTCTTTTCTTGACTGGGTTGGCTATTGGCATGTCTGTTTTACTTTTTTCCCCCCAAATAACCAGAATTTGATTCATTTGTTGGCTCTCCTCTTTTTACTGTTTTCTGCCACATTAATTTCTTCTTTTATCTTTATTACTTCCTTCCTTGTGTTTTCTTTTGACTTATTTTTTGAGACTTCTATATTTTTGTGTTGATAATTAAATTTGTTTATTTTAAGTGTTTTATTGATTTAAGTATTTAAGACCATGGATTTTCCGCCGATCACTGCTTTAATTGTGTCTCGCAAACTCTAATGGGCATATTTTTAATTCTAATTATTGTTTCTTTCAAATTCTGCAATTTCAGTTCGTATATCCCCTTCACCCAATAGTAGTTTAATAGTTACTGTTGTTGTTTAAATTCCAGGTAAAAGGACCTTTTTAAGTTGTGTTATTAACGTCTACTTCTTGGCACTTACTAGGACTTCCTTTGTGAACCGGTATGTGGTCAATTTTTATGAACACTTTGCTTGTGCTTTGAGAAGAGAGTGTATTCTCCATGAAGACATGAGATTTGCAATCTACCTGTCATGCTCATTTTAGTAATTAAGTTGATTAGGTTTTTTTATACCCTTATTTATTTTACTGTTTCCATTTTTCTGGAATATCATTATTAGTCCCTCTATTCTTTGCCTTTCTGTACCACTGTATCATAGATGTGTCTTATGTATCTCATAGAATTAAGTTTTGCAGTAAGTCAATTAGAACATAATTGATGGGGTGTTTTTGTAATTTATTAATAAACTTAATAATAAGCTATAATGATCTAACAAATATAATTTATTAATATGACTGATGTACTTGGCCTCAACTCATATTTTGTGTAAAACTGACTGTGCGTATTGCTTTTTCCTCTAGGCGGTTTGTTTTCTGTGCCCATTTTAAATTTCTTCTGGTGTTTAGGATAGTTAGTATTTTTGCTGTGGTGGTTAGCTCTTCACCAATACCTGTCGTAATGCCCTTAGTCCATTTGTTCTTTTGTTTCAATTAAAAATTTTTTTAATGTTTATTTATTTTTGAGAGAGAGCACGAGCGGGGGAGGGGCAGAGAGAGAGGGAGACACAGAAACCGAAGCAGGCTCCAGGCTCCAAGCTGTCAGCACAGAGCCTGCCGCTGGGGTCAAGCTCACAAGCCCTGAGATCATGACCTGAGCCAAAGTCAGACGCTCAACCGACTGAGCCACCCAGGTGCCCCAGTCCATTTGTTCTCATTTACCCTCTACTTACCTGTCTGCTATAAGTAATATCCTTCACTTCCACCTTGTAACTACACAACAATGTATTGTTTTTATATTGTTTCCTTTCAGAACATGTACCTTTATACTGTTCTTCTCTTCTTGCCCCATCCCTGCTTACCTACAGATTTACAAGGAAATATGCATGATGCTTAATTTCCATTCTCGTTCATGTGCCAGAGTTTCCGTGTCCTGCTCCTGTTTGGGTCAAATAATGTTCGCCCTCTAGTAGATCCGTTACAGAACAATATCAAGTGATCTCTGAGTTTTTGCACATAGAAAACTGCTTCTCGCAGTCTTAATCCTTGGAGATGAGCTCACCCAGAAAGAAAATGTTCCCACTGCACTTCCTTTAATTTCTTGAAAATGCAGCTCCGTTGTTCTCTTGTTTTATATGAGAAGTCTGATGCTTACTTGATCTTCTTTCCTAAGTAAGTGATTTGGTCTTTTTGCCTAGAGACCTAGAGAATTTTTTTTTCTTTGTCTTTAAAGTCTGATATTTTCCTGGTATATGTCCCGAACTTCACCATTCCAGGTTAATTCTCCTAGGAGCACAGTGGGGCTTTTAAGCATGCAGATTGAAGTCTTCTTTTAACTCTGGAAATTTGTCTTAGCTCTCAGTGTGAAATAGTAATTGTTTTACCATGGGAATTTTTTCTTTTTCAGACTCCCCCAAGCCTATCTTCTATCAATCACATTCTCTGTGTTCCTTTTTGCTTCATTCCTTATGTGTCATCCACTTTTCAACACTCTCCTCAGTGTCTCCTAGATTTTCAGGGAAATCTTGTGTCCTATGAGTACCTTGTAATTTAGCCTTTATTTTTAAAATGATTTCGTCTTTTCCCTCATTCTTTCCTGAGTCCGTTCAAGCCCCTGCTTCACATATTCCCTGACTTTTTTACTATTTCTGTTCCAAACCTCAAAACTTCTGATTTAGGATGTCGATTTTATATTTTTCAAATGCTGGTTTTCAGATATTTAATTCAGTTTGGATGTTGTTTTCTTCTGCTTCATGTTCGATTTTGATAGGAGCATTTGCATCTGTTGAAATGTTTGGATTCTCATATTTTGTTTCCTTATTGGCCGTGTATTGGTGTTGTTTGACATTTTCTGTTCACTCTTAAGAGTTACATACGGTTGTATGTAGGCACAATTGCAGAGGTTGGGTGGCTGACAACGTTTCCTAGTTCAAGAGCACCCTCTTCTGTTGGTATGGAGAAGTGTAGTTTCTTTCTGCGGGAAGGGATTGGTAAGTCTCCTGATTTTTGAGAATCCCTTTTGTTTGGCAGAACATTCTCTTTTCTTTATTTCCCTTCATGAACAAGCTTCCAAAAGCACCCCTGCCCGGTGGCCTCCTCTCCTCCAGCAGTGACTCCTGTCCCCACGCTGCCAACCCCCGTTCCATGTACCACCAAGTCTTTCCATTCAACTGCCCTGCTACCTGTCTCAGAGTTGCTCTCATTAGTTTTCACTCAAGTGCGAACTTCTCTTTCTGGGGGTTATTTTGTCTGTGGATCTGCTACAACAAAGCACCCAGGCCCCCCTCTTCTTTGCCATACTCTTCCTGGCTCTTGTTCTAGATGATATGGTCTGGAGTTGACTGTGTTGGACCTGGGAGCTCACTCTCTGATAATGTAATTTAAAGGTCAGTATTCTCTCTCTTAGTTGTAGTGTGTGTGTGTGTGTGTGTGTGTGTGTGTGTGTTGGAGAGGCACAGACAGACAGACAAAGAGAGAAAGAATCTGGAAGTCTTTATGGACTCAGGGAATTCTTAAAACTGCTTTGACCATAAGAAAACTAATTTTTAGGATTACCAATAAAACCTTACTAAAGTCAGGCCCCTTGGCACCCAGGCCGGTTTTACCACTAATGCTGTATGTGGCTTTGGACAAATCATTTAAATCTGGACGCCAGTTTTCTTTGAGTGAAAGAGTATCTGTAAGTGTCTTTCCATTGATATTCAATAAGCTCTAAACTCCTGCATTCCTCTTATCACCCTTGGCTCCCCTCCTCATATTATGCACGCAAGCGATATTAACTTGCATGTTACAACTCAGGCCTCAGCATCACAGAGAAAACTAGTCCCGTGTAAACTGAGTCTTGACAAAATATAAACATAAATTGACTTCCCTGGCCGGTTTAAAGAGAATTGAGATCTCTGTGAATTCAAATTGCAGCCCTCTCAAGGGTGAGGGCTCATTTGGGAGCCGCCACGTGTCTGTGCTGGGTTTCTTTTACAAGGTCAGGATGTTCCCTCTCAAGCACACACAGTCCTCACCAGATCCAGGGAGAAGCCACCACCACAGCCTCCCTCCCTTTCCTCCATGCTTCTCTGGGCTCAGGGTCCTGCCTTTCATCCAGCTCCCGCTCTCTGAAATACCTCCAATCTTAAAGAAGACCACGACTTAAAGGAACCAAAGTAGGGAAAGAGCAGAGAACTTGCAGGGGTAAATGTGAAAACATACCAAGTCAACATAACCACTCTCGCTCAATAGCACAAATTGATGTAGTGTTCTCAAGTTTCATATGGCTACAATAATAATACATACTCCCCACTCATGATAGCTGAAGAGATAACATCATAGGTGATTCATCCCAGAATAGCCCTCCAGGTCATGTTGGCAATGCCTTTGCCTCCCATCAAAGTGGCCCTCACCTATTATAAGCAAATGCAAGTATCGAGTGGGTAGAGAGATCCTCCTATTCTTAATGCTGTCGAGGTCAAAGAGTGAGTCTGCCCCCTCAGTCACCTGCTCACGGGTTCCCACCACTTTGACATTCAGGAAACCAAGCAGAAATAGACTTCCTTTATCAGCATCCAGTCTCCAGCCCTATTCATTCCAAACTATACCCACTGTTACTTGTAGGCTTTCTATCTCTCTCCATCTGTGTCCGGGACACTGGCTGCAATGGTGACAACAATAGCAGGCCAGCACAAACATACACACACACACGCACACAGACACACACAAGTACACATATACACACACACAAAGATACGTACACATATGTGCACCCGTGTAGTTAGGTATGTCAGAAAAAAGAGGAAGATACGTTGAACTGGAACATATCCTCAGGGAAAGGACTGGGAAACCAGAGACCAGAAAGGATATAGACTCACAGGTCCCCGAGCATCCCAAAATATTGCAGTGTTACTTCGTCTACTTAACTGTCTCTGCCAATTCATTCTAGAGGTCAAGAAGTCTCTTTCTGATCTCGCCCTCTGCCTGACTCTCTCTGGCCAAGCTCCTTGCATAGGAAAACAGAACAACATTCACACATGAATCTGACCCTTATTCTGATGCTTAGATCCTTCATTGGCTTCTCATTTCTAAGCTCAGCTAAGCTAAGACAGGTCGGCACCCAGCTACTTTACCAAGTGGAACGTGCCAAGTGTGATAAGAAGTTCAAGGCGGAATTCAGGGAATGGGGGCATTTCTTTCAGCTACGGACGGAGAGGAAGCTCCACTGAGAAGGTGATGTTTTACCAAGCACTGACAAAGAGATATAAGGACCTTTGGGATCAATTTCTAGGAAACACACCTGGAAAACAATGAGTGATTAAATCGGGCTATAAAGAAGCGTGAGTACAGGGAGAGAGCAGGAGATATCTGCTGTTGGAGAGGTGGGCTGGGGCCATGTCAGGGAGCTTCTGGAATGTCAAACTTCTCATGACTTTTTGGCCTCGATCCTCCCCTGATGTCTCTAGGCTTGATATCCACAAACCTCATAATGTTTGATGCATCGAGATTCACACCATTTAGAATATACTTTTTGGAGTTGGAAGATAAAAATAACAAAGAGAGTTTTACCTTTGGCAGTAGGGTGGCTGATGTGTCTTATGTAACCTTGCGGTCAGCTATTCCATAAGCTTCATGTGGCCCAAGGTGTTTTCTGGCCCTAAGGAAACACAGCTAGCTCAACGAAAATGGGCATGCTAATTTTCACGTGGGGTTGGAACACGTGGGGCAGGAAGAATATAGGCAAGGTGAAACGTGGCAAGCCAGTCTGCAAATGACCACCTTGTAGAATCACTGAAGTCTAATTGTGACCTCGTTTGAATTAAAACTGGAATTAGTTGGAAATGAACAGGAGATCTAGTATAACATAATAGTCGATACCATCAACTCAAGTTCCAGGGAGAAAATGGCAGGACTAGGGCTCAAAGTCTAACTTTGCAAACTGGGTGGTAAGGTGATTTCTCCGAGTCTCTGTGTCCTTCTCTGTAAAACAGAGACATGAAGAGTAGCTACTTTAGAGTTACTTTGAGGATTAAATGTGAGAATATACACTGAGCTCTTAACATCATTCTGGTACATAGATAGGGCTCAATTAGTATTCAGTAATTGTTGTTGAGCAAATAAATATTCAATAAATATTAGTAAGGAAAAAAGGAAGCCCTGTAAATATAGTCAACTGATACTTAACAAAGGAGCAGAGACAATAAAATGGAGCAAAGATAGTCTCTTCAATAAATGGCATTTAAACAATCGGACATCCATGCAGAAAAATGAATCTAGACCACAGACTTTACACCCTTCACAAAAAATTAACTCAAAATGGTTCATAGACCTAAATGTAAAATGAAAAACCATAAAATTCCTAGAAAGTAATATAGGAAAGGACCCTGATAGCCTTGGGGATGGTAGTGTCTTTTTAGACACAACACCTAAGGCACAATCTATGAAAGAAATAATTGATAACCTGGACTTCATGAGAATTAAAACTTCTGCTCTGCAAAAGACAATATCAGGAGAATTAGAAGGCAAGCCACGCACTTGGAAAACACATTTGCCAAAGACAATACCTGATAAAAGACTGTCATCCAAAATATGCAAAGAACTCTTAAAACTCAACAATAAGAAAACAAACAACCTGATTTTTAAAAATGGGCCAAAGACTTTAACAGACACCTCGTCAAAGATATACATACAGATGGTAAGAAAGCACGTGAAAAGATACTCCATGTCATATGTCTTCAAGGAAAGGCAAATCAAAACTACAATGAGAAACTATTATACACGTAATTAGAATGGCCAAAACCTGGGCCACGGACAACACCAAACACTGACAAGGATGTGGGGCGACAGGAACCCTCATCATTGCTGGCGGGAATGCAAACTGGTACAACCACTTTGGAAGACAGTGGGGCGGTTTCTTACAAAACTAGACACACTCTTATCATACATTCCAGCAGTCACATTCCTTCATATTCACCGAAGGAGTTGAAAACATGTCTACACAAAAGCCTGCACACAGATGTTTACAGAAGCTTTAGTCGTAATTGGCAAAACTTAAAGGAAACCAGTATGTCTTTCAGTAGGTAAATGGATAAATGAACTGTGGTGCATCTAGGCAATGGAATATTATTCCGTACTCAAAAGAAATGAGCTATCAAGCCATGAAAAGATATGGAGTCAACTTAAATGCATACTACTGTGTGAAAGAAGTAGCCAATCTGAAAAGGCTACATACCGTATGTATGTATATATGTCCAACAGACATGACATTCTAGAAAAGGAAAAACTATGAAAACAATAAAAGATCCGTGGTTGCTAGGGGTGAGGGAGAGATATGAACAGGCAGAGCACAGAGGATTTTTAGGGCAGTGAAAATAGTCTGTAGTCATGATGGGTACATACTTTTGTCCAAATCCATAGAATGCACAATATCAAGAGTGAACTCAAAGATAAACTATGGACTATGGACTATGGCTTTTGGATGATTATGATGTGTCAATGTAGGTTCACCCTTGGTAAAAAATGTGCCATTCCGGTGAGTGATGTTGATAAGGGAGGAGGATGTGCATGTTGGCGGGGGTGGGGGGGGTGCAGGAAGTATATGGGAAATCTCTAGACCTCTCAATTTTGCTCTAAGGCTAAAACCACTTAAAAAAAATAAGTGCCCATCAACAGATAAATAAATAAGATGTGATATATATATATAGATATATATATAGATATATATATATATAAAATGGAATATTAGCAGCAGAAAGAATGAGATCTTGCTATTTGCAACAGCATGTATGGACCTAGAGGGCATTATGCTAAGTGAAATAAACCAGACAAAGAAAGACAAACACCGTATGATTTCACTCATATGTACGATCTAAAAAACAAGACAAATGAAGAAACAAACACAGAAACAGAATCATAAATTACAGAGAACAAACTGGCTGCCAGAGAGGAGGTGGGTAGAGGGGTGGATAGAATAAGCGAATAGGATTAAGAAGTACAAAGTTCCAGTTATAACGTAAGTCATGGGGATTAACAGTACAGCATGGGGGTAGTCAATAATATTGTAATAACATTGTATGGTGACAGATGGTGACCATGCTTCTGGTGAGCCCTGGGTCATGCATAGCATTGTCAAACCACTATATTGTACACATGGAGCTAATATTAACACTGTATGTCAACTCTACGTCCATAAAAAGTCTTAATTAGAAAAATAAAAAGTAAAAGGCTGAAAAGAAGAAAAGAAAAAAAGAAAAAGGAGAACATATAGAGGATACTACTCTGCCATGGCTCATATCCCGATCAGGGGTAAGGATAGCGGTATAGAAAAGAAAAAAAAAAAGCGAGAGCTCTCTCTGGAGAGCACAGCGAGGAGGCGAGGGGTGGGGGTGGATTCCACTGAATGGGACTAGTCTGGGACTGAATTCCTCCTAGTCTGGGACTAGGAGGAAACACTTGTGTATCCTGGTCCAGACTCTGACATGAATCGATGTGCAGTTTTAGACAAGCCATAACATTTCCCCGGTCCTCAGATTTGGGTTTGTTTTAAAGATTTTTTAAAAGTTTATTTATTTTTGAGAGAGAGGACGAATGGAGGAGGAGCAGAGCCCGGCGGGGGACAGAGGATCCAAACGGGCTCTTGTGCTGACAGCAGAGAGCCTACTGTGAGGCTCGAACTCACAAACCGTGAGATCGTGACCTGAGCCGAAGTTGGAAGCTTAACCAACTGAACCACCCAGATGCCCCCTCCAATCCTCAGGTTTTTGTTTTGTTTTCTAGTGTTGTTTAATGTTTATTCATTTTTGAAAGACAGAGAGAGAGCACGAGCAGGGGAGGGGCAGAGAAAGAAGGAGACACAGAATCTGAAGCAGGCTCTGGGCTCAGAGCTGTCAGCACAGAGCCCGATGCGGGGCTCGAACTCACAGACCTCGAGATCATGACCTGAGCTGAAGTTGGACGCTTAACTGACTGAGTCGCCCAGGCACCCCAATCCAATCCTCAGGTTTTTTAACTTTAGAACTGCCATACTGAACTGACTGGCCTCTGAGATGCTTCAGCTCTGACTTTCTCTGAGGTCATGACTTGGGGGCTGACCATGTCTAAAGACCCTTGAAACCCAATCTAAGTGCTCTGAAGGAAAAGTTTGGTGATAGCCCTACAGTTGAGGCAGGAACTGAGCTAGAGACTGAACTAGATCCAGATACACAACTTTCCATCCCAAGACTCAATGCTTCTGGAAGGACTGAAGCCATGTCTGTTTCAAGAGGGTCCAGCACAGTCAAGGCCTTCCATAGAGAGTAGAGACTCCCCTCGTGGGGTTCCTCCAACAGGAGCGACCACTTCTCACTCCTCCCCACTCTTCATCCCCCAAGTCAGATCACAGGGAAGAAAATAGGTTAAAACTGCATCTCTCCTCCTCCTCCTCACATTTCCAAAGCCTCCCAGAGATGTCCAGAAAGCAGTTTAATGTCCTTTCTAGAGATTGCAGTTCTGGTCTTCTCCCCTCAGTGCAGGGAAGTCTTCCATTTGGAGCTCTTATCTCCAAAACCTTGCAAGGGATCTGAACAGGTGATTCACAATAGTGCTCAGTGTGATTTAGATTCATTAATTGAGAGACTGTCCAGGAGTAAATTGCACAGAGCCTTAGGCCAGACGCAGCAGCCCCGTATTTATACCATCTGGTCTAATCCCCTTGGCTCTCCCGCTCCAGGGAACGTAGGCAAGACTGCCTTGTGTGCAAGTCCCAACATCACCCATGATTTCA
This sequence comes from Prionailurus bengalensis, assembly GCF_016509475.1. Lineage (NCBI taxonomy): Eukaryota > Metazoa > Chordata > Mammalia > Carnivora > Felidae > Prionailurus > Prionailurus bengalensis. The sequence goes on from NC_057345.1 coordinate 202,900,511, forward strand.
GTCTATTTCTAGTGGGGTTTTGGGAGACCAGCCTCTTAAACTGCAATCACTTAGAGCCAGTGCCTCTTCCTTCATCCAGAGAAACAAAAGCTAGCTCTGGCATCTAAGAAAATGTTCTCAAATATATCAAAATCAACTGCAGCAAATCCCTTCCATCCACTGCCCCCTTAAGGGCCTACCATCCCTGACTGGGGGAGATTTCTGGCACCAGCCACATGGATCCCCAGAACTTTGACTCAGAATCCCTCCCCTGACCCAAGCAAGCAACCTGGAGCCTGTATTTTTCAGACATGAAACTGACAAGAGCAAATGAGCTGTATTAAGGCCAGGTCCCACAGGGGGGCAGATGAGGTGAGCCCAGCCAGTGACCTTCCCAAGGGACAGGAGTTTATAAGTCCCCTAGGATGGACTATCTGGTGGCTCCCTGATGCCAAAGCTCTTTTTAAAACCGCTCAGCAGATGCTGGCGGTTTGGAGGGGTCATGTGGCTTCTCAGAGCCCTAGGCTCGAGGGTTCATGTCTCATTTATACTTCCTGGAAAGTGTTGGGAGCTATTTCCAAATAGGCAACTGGTGGGGAAAGAGAGATGCCAAGGGCAGCGTGACCACAGTCTCCTAGCCTGAGTCTTCGTGGGGTACGCAACACTAGGATGTCACTGGTGACAAGAATGCTCGCGGTGTTCGGTTTCTGTCCCGTGGCTCATCTGTCACTTCTTCTGGACACAGGCTGAGGGAGTGTCCAGCCTCTCTGTGGTGACTGTTGCAGCGTCTGGAAGAGCAACCCTTCCAGACAAGATCTTCGGGAATCCTCTCTCAATCACAGTCCGGGCCCCAACTTTCCTTTCAGCCCCACTTCACGCACACTTAATGATGAACTTCCTCTTCAAATGAAATGTGCTGTTGTCTCTGGACTGTCTGGAAAGGAATCAAGGTTTATACAATTTGGTCTGCTAGGAAGGCACAAGCTCAAGATGGCACCTTCAACAGCTGAGTTCAGGGCTGCCACAAGGTCCAAGGATCGGATAGTCTGCGAGGCACTGAGGTGTAGGAACACGGCCAGGGAGAGTGTCTTAGTCCATTCAGGCTGCTGTAACAAAACAGCACAGACTGGATGGCTTGTAAGCAACAGACATTTATTTCTCACAGGTCTGGAAGCTGGAAGTCCACCATCAGGGAGTCAACACGGTCAGGTTCTGGTAAAGATCCTTTCCCAGGTTGCAGACTGTTGACTTCTCATGATGGCCTCCCAAGTTGGAAGGAGCAAGGAGGCTCTCCGGGACCTATTTATGAGAGCATTAATCCTATTCATGAGGGCTCCTCCCTATGACTTAATCACCTCCCAAAAGCCTCACCTCCTGGTACCATCACATTGGGAATCAGGATTTCCACATATGAATGTTGGGGGATACAAACATTCATGATAGCAGGGTAAAATTAAAGACAGGGGATTGGGGCCCCATACAGGGAATATAGTCATCAAACACGCCAAAGGGCCAAACATTTTATATACATAGCTATGTAGTCCTTGCAACAGATCTATGGAGCAAGAATTAGGACATGTCTGGAAACAGGCCGAAATGTGTGAAGAAGTTTGCCCAAGGTCACATCTGATGAGTGTCAGAGACTCAATCTGACTCCAGAGCAGTATGTCCCAAAGCCCATGCTCTTCTCATGACATCAGTGAAGCTACCTTCCAGGAACACCAAAGTGAGAAGGTAAGTTCTCAGGGTCCTGCGGCCTTCAGAGGGTGTATGGTATAAAATGTAAAGGAAAGTTCTAGATTGGATGGGAGAGTAGATCAGAGGTTCTCAGCCAGGGATGATGTTACTCCCCCCCCCTCCCCAGGAGGTATTCAGCAACATCAGGGGACATTTTCAATTGTCGCCACTTGGGGAATGATACTGGCAGCTACTGGACAGAGCCCAGAGATTCTGCTAAACATCCTGCTGTGCTCAGGAAGGGCTCCACAGTGCGGACTTATCTGGTCCCAAATGTCGGCAGTGCGGAGTCTAGGAAACTCTAGACTAGTGATCGTGGGTCTCTTCCAACTCCAGAACTAAACGAGGGGCCTTAATTTTTCCCTTCAGCTGCATAAATGGAATTCAGTTCTGTAATTCCTTATTTTTCAAGGCAGGGCCAGGGAGGGGACAAGGATACCAGACTCATACCACCAGACCCTTTTAGACCCTTTAGTTTCTGGCACGCCAAAGGCCCCAGAGAAATTACACAAATATTCCCTCTACCTCCTAAAGACTTGGCCATTAAGTGCTCTCAATGAATCTGCATCCCTGAGAAGTCTAGCTAGTTAGAGATTTGTAGGGGCTTGGTGGGGGGAATAGGGGATTCTAGAAAAATCCAGAGGTGAGGGGTGAAAAAGGGTAGAAACTCATGGGTTCAGTACAATCCATCATTTCAATGAATTCCCAGTTGGTAAAAGCTAACTCTCTGAAAGACCAATTTGCTACAAGCAAAATCCCAGGAAGCCAGTTCTTAGAAAGATCAATTTGCCAAATTACCAAATCACCAAATTTTCCAAATCCACATGTTGTAAAGTTTAATGGAAATATTTATCCCCTGAAATTTCCGTGTGGACTAAGGTCATCTCCAGCATATTATAATTTTCAACTGGAACTTTTTTTTTCCAGCTAGTTCTGATTTTCTTTTGAATGGTTTTGCTGTGGAATTAAATTTTAAATTATAAGTTAATGTCATCGGAAATTCAACTTTATTTTGCAGGCTGCTGAAAGTTAACTTATTTTCATTTCAATTTAATTAAAATTTTACGTCAACTTGCCAGCGGTTTACAGAAAGATACAAGAGGCAGGGGCACAGCAAAACAATGGGAGGACTTTGAGGATGGCCAGAAGAGATTTGCCACCCTAGTCATGTGCCAAGGACCAGGCACGAGTCAAGGAAGAATCAATTCAGAAACAGCAAGAGTAAGCACTTTGCATTTTTAAATGTGGCTGATAATGACCTGAAATAATAAATCAAGGCAGAGTGGCTAAAAATATTAAAAATGCGAGAAGATCGGCGCAAATGAAAATTAACATTTAAAATATCTTTCTAGTTGCTTAGCTGATTTACCAAAAAGGGACATTGTTACTAATCCTAAGATATGGCTTATTTCTGAGAATAGCTACAAAATCAATAGACCTCAATTTCTCCTTATTGAGTGCTACATATCAACATTGTGTGGGTAATAGGTTTTTTTTTTTTAACCACTTCTGATTTCTATTGTGCCATGGTGTCATTTCCCATTTTTCTAAACATCGGGCACTTTTCAGTAGTGTTCCTACCTTCCTTAATTTTGGATCCCTGATAATTTGACATTTAAATTCATTACTGTATTTATATTAAAAAGCACTTTTCCAATTAAGTTCAAATGTAAACTAAACCTCCAATAAAAAGAAAAGCCAACATTTAATTTACGATTAGAAAACATGCAAGGTGAGTCAGTTTTAAACTAGACTAAATTTGGGGCGCCTGGGTGGCGCAGTCGGTTAAGCGTCCGACTTCAGCCAGGTCACGATCTCGCGGTCTGTGAGTTCGAGCCCCGCGTCGGGCTCTGGGCTGATGGCTCAGAGCCTGGAGCCTGTTTCAGATTCTGTGTCTCCCTCTCTCTCTGCCCCTCCCCCGTTCATGCTCTGTCTCTCTCTGTCCCAAAAATAAAATAATAAACATTGAAAAAAAAATTAAAAAAAAATAAACTAGACTAAATTAAATTTATAGTCCAAAGCATATGAAGAAAATCAAAAGTAGCCATCCGTTAAAACAATTGAACTTAAATATTAGCATAAACTGAACATTTCCCATGTGATATGCTGAAATGGTATTACTAATGATAAAATATGTCCATGTGGCATCATTGATGACAAAAATGAGATGTTCACCTAATTTTAAAACATTCCTGTTAAAGTGGTTAAACAGTCTAGTCAAATAGTACAAAGCATCTAATTTGGTAAATTTGGTACATCGGTCAATAGGTGAATCAATCGTTTGGCAAATTGGCCTTCCGATAATTGCTTTTCAGGGAATCTGCCTCAGACTCAAGAATATGTAAAAGTGGGAAAAGGGAGTAATTTACAGTGCGAGGGCTTCACGATAGTGGGGCAGGCTGTGGCTTTGCTCCCCACATACCTTTGGAGGCTGCAATCTGCCCTGGGGGCAGGGGCCAGGGAGCTGAGTCACCCCAATAACGAGCACCCTCTGGGCACTGCGGTGCCGGTGGCTATGCATAGCTCCAGAGGCTTAAGACGCGTTCCTGTCCCTCAAGACAAGCATCTTCCTTGTGAAGGAAACCTAATGCTTTAATTATTCAACACTACTAAGCCCAGCTGATGTAAGTGATCCTTGTTTTTTCATGGTGGCAAAGGATCAATACAGACTCCGCTGGAGACAAAGCTCAGAGGAGCTGCGGGGGGACCAGTAAGTCGAAGTCAGGCCGCTGGAACTCCTGGGGAGAGAATCCATTCAGATCTCGTTCTCCATCTAGGTTGAATTTGTGGGTGTTTTGTTTTGTTTTGTTTTAATCTGGTAATGAAATAAGATGTTCACCAACTGGTACATTTCTGATGGCATCTTATTGGTTGCATCCAAATTTGTTGATGAATTGTTTCAACCAGGAAAGAATCGTTCCAGACTCAGGCAGATCTGACATGCAACGATGACCGGAGGTTCCAGTACAGAGGCTGGGCTGCTCCAAAGCTCCACGGAGGGACGGGGACAGGAGACAGTTGTATACTGACCCCTTTGTGTATGTAAAGCCCTTCAGGTATAGCCTTCAAGATCTTGTCTCCTTTGCTTTCCGACAACTATGAGTAGAGAGCTCATGAATTCATATCGTCCGTCTTCCTTACTCCACACCTACATCGCCAATGTCCAGCCGGCAAATGTGTGAGCATGCCCATGCAATGCCTTCTCTCCAGGGTGGCCTTCCCATAGCCCCCCATTACAGACAGGTGCAGCGCCCGGGATCTCTGCTTCACAGACTGTACTTTCTGTGATGACTGATTCAGCACACAGCAGATCATACGGACAGTTTCAGGGTTTACTTGCCATGAATCTCAAGCACCTAGCACAAAATCCAGTATGTAAAGAAAGAGCGGAATTAATGTTCATTGAATGGCAAAATTAATGAAAAATTGAACTTTTATGACAAGTACGATGATCTTCATCTGAAAGAGGATAGAACGGAGGCAAAGCAAGATTAAGTCAGGAGCTAAAGTAAGACTGGATCCAGTATTTGAACCCCAGTCCGCTGACCCAGGGAGGCTGCACCGTGACATTTGAAGATGAACTGAACACCTACTGTGTCTAGGGACATGTAGTTCACGCTATAGTCCTGGGGAAGAGTTACTATTATTTGCAATTTTGAGATGAGAAAACTGAGGCTCAAAGAGGGCCCAAACTAGAGCTAGAAAGTGATGGGAGTGGAGTTTGAACCCAGCTTTGTCTGACTCCAATGCCCTTTTTCTTCTCACCACCTTGTTCTATAATAATAATAATAATAATAATAACAACAACAATAGCAACAGTGCTGTTATTACTGTGTAACCCACGTCTATACAGCCTACAAATTATTCTAGAACCTACCACTGTCCCAGCCAATAACCCTGTGAAACAGAAAGAGTTATCCCTCACCCTCGTTTTTTCTTTAATAGTGGGAAAGCTCAGGTTCTGAGAGACTAAATGGCCCATTCAAATTCACATCGCTCGTCAGTGGCAGACCTTAGAGATTATTAACCCATGCTGTCTAAGACAGTAGCCACTTGCCACACATTGAAGTTTCAATTAATTAAAATTAAGAAAATGTATAAGTCACCTCCTTGGACTCACTAGCCACATTTGGAGTGTTCAATACCCACTGTGGCTAGTGGATACCATATTAGAGAGCTCAGATAACAGGCATTTCTAATGCTGCAGAAAGTTCTATACAACAGCACTGAAAACCAGAATCTGCATTTTAGCCAGACCCCCAGATTTGGGTAAAGTTTGAGAAGCACTGACCCAAACCACACCCCCCTTCATTTTGCAGCTGAAAAACTGAAGTCCATAGAGATGAATTAACATGGCCATTGTCACATACAAGGTTGGGAGTAGAGCTGGAGCCAGGAACCAGGACTCAGGCATCTGCCACTCAGCCTTGGAGTAGGCACAGGGCCCTAGAGACCCAGGTGGCACCTGGCAATGGGACGGGAAAGGGCATGCCAAAGGCTCTCTCCCTGCGGCAGCGGGCAAGAGGGCAGCAATGTTGGCCCAAAGAGGGTAGGGGGAGGCTGGCATATCTAAGAGGCCCTTGAAGGGCGGACCCTTGTCCGAGATAAATGATAACACCATAGAGCTACCAATCTGAAGAACGGGAGATGGGGGCCTCCTGACAGGCCAGAACTGCAGCCAAAGGAACACTAGGTATGCAATCTTCTCTACTACAGTGAGAGTATGGGGAGCCTCCCTTCCCTGACAGGGGCTAACCCCCACCCTGAAGTGAGGTCCCATGGTGCTGCTAAAAGTTTATCCCCTATGTTCTCCCCATCCCCAGCAAGGACCCCACAGGCAGTCAGCCAGACAAGTGCACAGGCAAAAACAAGAGATGTGCTTTGAGCCTCTGGAGACAACATCCTAGTTCACCGCGGCTTCCCTGGGGAAAATTTCCAGGCCTGGTCAACAGAGGAGGAGGGCTCTAGACTAGGATTCAGCTCTACACCAGGCTAGACGGGTTGTGTGACTCTAGAACAGCATTACTGAAGAGAAATTTCTGCAACATAGAAATGCCCTATATCCGTGCTGTCCAGTACGGTAGCCACCAGCCACCTGTGGCTGTAGAGCACTTGACCAAGGAACTGAATCTTTCATTTTAATTCATTTCAATTTAAACAGCTGCGTGTGGTCTTGTGGCTACCATATTGAACCACATAGTTCTGGACAAATCTTTCCGCCTCTTTGGGGCTCAGCCTTCTCAGCTGTAAAATGGAAGAGCTTGACTAGGTGGGCTGACTCTGAATCTGAACCACAGCCAAGGTGGAGAGATCTTTGGTTTCCTTTCAGTCAACGGCCCACAGGTGGATGGTGCCCACTTGCTCTTCTGTCCCGGGCTGATCCCCTTCCTGCTGTGTCACCATGGTGAAGAGGAAGAAGATGCCTTCAGGCAAAGGAAGGCCCAAATAGTCTCCATCTCAACCTCTTCTGTCAACTTAAAAGGAAGTAAAAGAACAATGTGACATGTACTTTTTCCTTGGGCTCTGTTAGATCTGAAGTGTTCAACCCACTGACTGACTGACACAGAATTTTAATACATATAGTGGTTTTTAAAATGATGCCACAAATTCTTTGACAATCCTCTGTTGAGAAGTGGAGGAGTCTCTGTCCCCTCCCCTTAGCTATGAGCAAGACTGAGCCATCTTGGCCAATGGTGGATAACAGAAGGGACTAGGTGATATCCAAGGCTAGTTATAAAGGGATGTAGCTCCCCCTTCACTGGGGGCACTTGCTCTTGGAATCTTGAGTCTCCACATAAGAATCCCCTCTGTGCCACAACCATGATCCCAAAAGGCCACAAGTCCATGCCCCAGGTGACAGCCATCCCAGCCAAGGCACCAGATCTGAGAGTGAAGAGACCATCTTGGAAGCGAATCCCCCAGCCTAGCTATTCCAACCTGCAGTGATCTGTGCCATCCCAGCTGAGGCCCAAGACATCCTGGAAAGGGGAGAGCTGTTTTTACTGTGCCCTTTCTGAATTTCTCACCCTCAGAACGGGAGGGCCAGTCCCATGGCACCATATTTGAGGGATGGTGTGCTCTGTAGTAATAAATAACAGAACAGGATGTAACCAGGTGGGAACTCTGTCATGTGATGGGTAGGTTCTCAAAAGAAGGGGCTCTCCAACAGTCAGGTTCAAAGCACAGGTCTTAGGACTGGGGTGCTCAGGTTTCCACCCCAGCTCTGCTCCTCGGCGATCCTCTGGGTATAAGCAGATTTCTTAACCTCTTCAGCTTCTTCCACCAGATGGAATTCTGTTTGTGGTGATTAACACAAGACAATGCTCACGAAGACCCTTCAGTGAACGCATCACGAAGAGAGGCAGTGACTGTGTATGCAGTCAGCTTTGCGGTTCTAGTCCTAGGTACATGGCTATGGACAAAGAGCATGCATAAGATGTTTTCTCATGAGATCACCACTATGCAGTCTGGATTTGGGAGAGTTGAAATTATGTGAATTTAAGAGGTTAGAAAAGCATTTGAATCAGGAGCTCCGCTCTGGTGCATGCATTTGCTTCCATGGCCTGCGAGATAAAGCAGCTCGCCTATTTAGACGACAGTGATAACACTAGAATCAAAAAGGAAGAGACGCTGAGTCCAGAATGTCCTCTGCTCCACATGATGCCTTCAGGCTCTGAGGTCCTAGCTGTGGCCTGTGCCCTGTTTGATCTCCATTAAAGCACCCGGCCCAGAAGCTATCTCCTGAGTGCATCCCCTTCCTCTGAGTTCTCCCCTGAGCTGAGACTTCTATTAGAAGTGACCTTTTTCTTCCACCTCTAGCCCTAGTGTCATACCCCTCCCAAGCTGGAAGTTCTTTTTGGTGTCCGACTCCAGCGATCCATCTCTCTCTCTTACACACAAACACACACACCACATCTCTCATCTCAGTTCAATGCCCAGAGAAGCCGGAACAGAGATCATCAATATCTCAGAATTAAAGCACTTTTTCTCTGTTCGGCAATGGCTCCTTAGCTACTCTTTCTCTTACCACATTTCAGGCGGGAAAATGCCATGAGTGACAGATAAAGAAGAGAAACAAAGAGTAACAGGCATTTCCCAGAACTGAGCACCACGAGTGTGGCTTCTGGGCTGCCCCATGGAGCGTCTGCCATGTTGCTCTCTTGAAGGCCCCCCTCCACTCCCTTCCAAAGAAGGAAATCAGCAGGTTCCATTAGTAAGAGCCAACGGTAGGGAGAGGAAGAGAACGTTATCTCTAGCATTCCATCTTCTCAGTGGTCCAGAAAACTTAGAAAGGGCAGAGCACTCCATTCATCTCCCCAGATGGGTCTCGGGTACCTGACACGATCTGGCACCCATGTTCCTCCTCTGATTTCCTTGTCGCCAGGAGCTTGGTAAGTCAAGCAGCCAAGGCAGGGCTCCGGTTGGGACAGCAGCAGGGAGAGGGGAGGAGGGCACTCTGGCCCTGGAGTAGGGAGGTGAGCACACATCACTTCCAGCTGCAGCTAGAGGGGTGGAGTGAAGGGAAGGGGGCGTGGCCATCAGGAATGCAGCACAGACCTGAAGAGGGTCGGCCATGTCTGATCTCTCAGGATGGACATAGTTTAAGTCAGAAGGTAGGAGGAATGGAATAAGGCACAAGGGAAGAGCAGGGATGGTGAAGCTGGCTCCATTCTCCTCCTGACTTTGACCATTCTTGCCCTTACTTTTCTACCCAAGAGGATGCCTTGCAGAACAGAAACAGCCCAGCCACTGGGCCCCATTGACACCAGCATCGGCCGTGTGATCTTGAGTGTATCCCTTAGCTTCTCTGAGCCCCCCTTTGTCTGTAAATCAAGTGACACAATTCAGTAAGGAAACACCGATGAAGTGCCTTGGCAAAGTACTGCACCGGTTCAGATACCCTCCAAACATTAGTCCCCTCTCCCCATTATGCCTTCCCACCATCCACCTTCATGATAGAGAAGTAATTCTCAGCTAAAAAGTAACCAGAGAGAAGGCCACGATCACAGGGGCAGGTTGCTGCAACACTGGTTCAAGGCATGTAATCATCATGAGGTCAACCTTAATAGCCTCTATTTATTTTGCACCTGTCTTTGAAGAGCTCTGTCCCCTTCAGCCGCTGGATGAGCTCAGTCACCTTCATGAACATCTGAGTGAGGTCAGGAGAAAAAACACATGTTATGCCCCGCTCAGGCTGGGGAGCTCAACCCAGGAAGGGATTTGCCCAATGTTGTTCAGGTGGAACAGAGACAGAACTGAGGATGTCAGGCCACGGATGGCGGTTCAATAATAACCAGCTTCTCAACATGTTCTTCTGCCTCCCGAGCAAGAACAGGGTCAAGTCCACTCTTTCCCACACCCTCAGGACATCCCAAAGGTGAGTAACCAGGGTCCCACAAGCTTTGCAAAAATATGTCTAGCTCTCAAAGCTCCATATACCTGGTGAGTCACAGAGTTTTGGGGAGAATGTGCCCCAAGGCAGAAGCTCTCCAGGGATGCAATTTTCATCCACCCAAGAACCACTTCCCTCCAGCCTAGATATTAGACAATGGCATGCATGTGGAATGCCCAAGTGTCTATAAAAGAATTATTACTAAGTAAGAGTGGATGATGATAATTAATTACCCTCCATTAAAGAGAAAGTCCCTACAGCAAAAGCATCAAAGGCAACGTTTTACTGAGTCGGCAATTTCTTTGGCTCTGGAACAAGATGACTCCTTCGTCTGCATCTTGGGTCTGTTCCTTTCTCTCGCATTCTGACTTGAAGAATATGCATTTTGACTTTAGAAAATTTCTTTTAATTCCCACCTTTCTCCCCATCCCTGATCCAGTAATCATTATCATTAAAACTTCACACCGGGGCCACAGACATATTTTATAGCTACCCTTTGATGGATTAATTCACAGTTGCTCTCCTTCTTTACTAAAGTCTAAATCAAAGAAAATTCACTTCGAACGGAAAACAAAATCTCCCTGCCAGCCAACGAGGGAAAGCCTTGGAACACAGACATCCAAAGGATGCTGGCATCTATCTCCTCTTCAAAAATACGCTAATGGGGAAGAGTGGATGAAGCAGAAAGGTATGCTATACGCCCAAAGGAACACAAGGGACCCGTCCTGATTTCCTCCAAACCCTGTCCTGTGTCAGACTCTATAGGGTATATACCCATGTCTCTTAGAAACATACTTACTTCATGATTCTTGGGAACACCTCCTCTGCAAAAATCTGAATCAGCTCTCTTGTGACCACTAGGAAAGGTCTCTGCGTACTGGACAAAACTGACCATGGAAAGAACATCCCAGGAATCTCATGTGACTAATCTTGGAAGGAATCTTGGAATATCTGTGTATAGTGAAAAGAGTATAGAAGCTAGGGAGTCTGGGAGCTAAAAAGTCTCTGCACTTCCCGGACTTGTGACCTGGAGGCTCTCTGGAGGTCAGGTACCTAATCTGTAAGAGCAAAGAGAGGAAGAATTCTTATCTAATGCATTCTTGAGAAATTGGAGGAGATCCTTGACGTGGCTCAGCGCCTAGCTCAGTTCCTGCATATAAGCCTTCCATCCTGTTATATAGTCACCATCTTGGGAGGATGGAAGCAGGGCCATGAAGGAGGTCAAATGCCACTACAAATGCCAGCTCCCAGAAGACTGTCTGGACCTTTGTAGGCACCTAGTTAAGGATTTGTTGAATGAATCAATGGAGTCGTATCCATTTGTTGTGGCCGGTGCAACAAGAATGCTGATAGACTCAGTAAGAGCTCTCTGGGCATTAAAGGAGTGTTTTCCAATCACCAAGTTCCACAGACTTCAGCAACCCAGAGATGTCCTTTGGGGACTGGTTAATACTCAAGGTTCCTGCTAAAGAATCTTGCAAAAACTTGCGGAGGCTGTGCAGGACTAGACAGGAGACAGCTTTCCATCAGCCTACTCTGAAGAAGCAGTTACTTGCTAGAATACTTTCCCTGGAAACAACCAGCCCAACACCGACCTATTAGGATAATTATTGCTAGTGGTTGGCACAGGCCCACTACCAACCTTGGTGTCTTCACACAACAAAAGATTTAATTCTCACTGACCAGGAGTCCAAGGGGGCTTGGTAGGGGTCTTCCTCCAACCAATGACTCAGAGATCTAATTGCCTCTCCGTCGCAGCATATTCCTTTCAAAGTTGCCCAGAAGAGGAAAAAGAAATGGAGCTGGCCCAGTGCCTCTTTACTGTGTTGGCCCAGCAGTAGCACAGATCATTCCTGATGACAGCCATTGGCCAGAACTACTCATACGGCTCCAATCCAACTACAAAGGAGCGCGTGAATATTAAGTGAGCACTGAACGTCTCTACCCCTCATGGGGACCCAGTCGATGGGGACCCAGTGGATGATGACTCACCACTATGACAGCCAGGAAGCTCTGGATCCCCTCTCTCTACCATTTAACCCTTCAACTAGAGGTGCAAAAGGAGACTTTTAGGCAAGATACTCAAACACAGGAGCCAGGGTCCCAGCCTTGGGAAGCATTCTCTACTGGTGATTATTCATGCTTTCCCCTCTCATTCTGATGAGTGAGTTTCAGAGCGGATGACTGAGGCAGTCATCGTGGTATCCTTGTAGCTGATTCCCTCCCCAGCAACTCAGCTGAGAGCAGAGATCACAGCAAACCTGGCACCCTTGTCGTCTCGCTCTCTCCCGGAGAACATATACTCTCCCTCTCCGGAATGTATGGAGGCCGCCAGTCACAACATAATTCTGTTCGAGTCGGTGGTGCCTACCAGCAGCAGCGACTGCTCCTGAGAGGCTGGCAGCCTGAGAGGCCTTCGTAGCTATTCGGGGGGCATGGACCAGCAGGTGAAAGTCCAGTTCCTCTCCAGCAGCCAGCCTAGGACTCTCTGAAAGAGGGATTAAAGCTAGCCTGAGGCTTCCAGGGGAAAGAAACATATGCGGTTTGAGGCCCTAGAGGCTAAAAAGCTAGGACTGTATATTTCAGGCAGTGGCTTTGCCAAGTTTTTTCCCAAAGCACAAGGCTGTGGAAATTCTGAATTATCCAGTCACTGGCTATGGTCCAAGCCACACTTCTCTTTACCTTCCCAATGCACCCCTTAGCACCCCAACTCCCTGACTGCCTCTAGGAGCCTCTGCATTCTTCCCCAGCAAACACACTGACAGTCTTGTAAAAACCGAACACGGGGAGAAGAAAAGGAGAGACCAGGCTTATTAAACTCCCCTTCGGCTAGCTGCGTGGATTCTTTTAAGCCCACTGTTGGATTTCTTTGAGGCCTCAGTGCGTGCTGATTTGCATGGCTGGCTTAGCAGATGGGGAACGGAGGTAAGACAAGCTTTGCCCTGGACAAATAAAAACCTCTTTGTTAATTAAGGAGCCACCGACAAGGCCATGGCCTATGTCAGGCAGCCTACACAGACGGTTGGATTCTTCTGGAACTGAAAACAAGGAAATAGAGAAACTCCCCCCGCCCCCCTCCACACTGCATAACTTTGTTCAAGGGCTGCTAAGTTATTCCCTGCTACTACATCAGCTGTGAGAGCCCTGTGAAACACGCTGGGGTTAAAATAAAACTCAAGCCCCTCGAGCATATAAAGAAAAGGATGTGTGAAGCTACCTAAAACAGTTCAACATCCATCTTCTCTCTGAAAAATCGTTAATTTTCTACACAGAATTTTTATGCTCACCCGTCATGTCCAGACAGACTGATCTGAATTCAGGATTTGAATAATCCACCCACGTTGGCCTGCGAATGTTGAGTGGAAAAATGATGCCAGGGGATTCACCCAAAACCCTGGACCCACAGGACCTTACAGACGGCTAGCCCTTCTTAAGGGTGACTTCTAGCAAAAGCTCTTTGCATGCCAAAGGGTATACCAATGACAGGACACCTGGCCACGCCTCCCTCTCCACAACCCTCCCCCTTGCTGAGCCATTTTCACCGCAGCTTCTGAAGCTGAGAGTCTAAGGTCCTACTTCCAGGCCTGTTCCTGTCAAAGACAGGTCACGCAACCTGTACTGAGGGCCAGGAGACTGGGGAGGTTACGTGTGGCCATACATGATGTGCCCCCATACACCCTAGGCATCCAATAAATAACACAGCGATCATAGCATCATAAGATCACATTGTTGCTCTCATCACTACCTCCTTCCGCCCTTTGTTCGCTTCGCCGGAACACATCCAGCTTAGCTCAAAGGGAGCTTAGCCATTTCCAGGTAATACAAGGGATTAATTGGGCTGATCAAACTTTTCCAAGAGATGTGAACAGAACAGAAAGGAATACAACAGCCCGAAGTCACTACAAGCTCAAATTAATACCCTGACTGCCTAAGAGTTGACCTATCCTCAATTACTGACATCTACTGAGCATTCTTATATGGCCAGCCCTACACTGACTCTTTGCTTCTCTGATCTCATTGGGACATCCCAGCAGCTCTGCTGTTTATAGGGGCCCTGTGCCCTAGCTGCCACACTGCTTACAGCGTCTCCTCGAAGACTCGGCCACCATCCCACTATAAAAACCTCTTGTAGCATCTCTAACCTCCACTTGGATCACAGAGCCTCTGATCTTTGGGCAGACACCTTGCAACAAGCCCGGATTTGAATCACTCATTAGCGATTACTTGCCACTAATCCTTAACTACGCAGTTTTCACAACTAGGAACGGGAAACAATAATGTCTTCTGCGCAAGGAACTCTGGGAGTGCTGGAAAGGCATCTGAACGCCGCCTCACAGCTCAGAGTGGTCACCGTTGCATGAATTCAGGGTCTGCTGTGTGTTACGCTACTAGCCGATTCTCACCTTTGCCTTTTTATGGCCAAAATAACACCAAAGTTTATCGTCCCTACTTTACAGATGTCAATGTTCTGAGGGATTAGTTAACACGCCCAATTGTAAGCGGCAGAGCTTGGATTTAAACTCAAGCCAACCAGACTTCCAAGTCCACCCTGTGTTACACAACCCCACACCTTTCTTAATCTATCTCATCGCACAGCTCACCTACCACACGTTCTTCTTACCACGCTCATTTCCTAAGAAAACGTCCTGGGCCTTCACTCTGAAGATTGCATGGCCTCTCGCCCATGTTCCAAGTGTGTTCATCCCTCCCCAGAAGGCAAAGAGCAGGAACCAAGAAGATGAAATTCAATGGTGATAAATATAAAGTTCCATATTTCAGTTCAAACCAGAAGTTATATGGAGAGATTTTAGAGCAACTTGGTTCAGACTAGTCAAGGGAAGGGGCTGTAATGGAGAGGGTAGTTGCATTTTCACCTCATCTTTGGCTCAGCAGGAGGAGTGTGACATTTGTGTTACTCTTGAACTCCACACACTTTCACGTGAGCCACAGGATGAAGCTCTTTGAGAAGCAAATGTCTCAGAACTGTAGGAACAGATGTAAAGTGTACCTTGAAGGAGGTGCTAGTCTTGCCCAGTGGCCTGACAGCTTAAGAGGGGTACTTTCAATCCCCTGCTTGTTTAAAGAAGGTTCCTGACAAGGAAGAAGGCGTTTGAGAGGGTGTGCTTCAGATGATAACAAATCCACCCATCAGCGTAAGAAATATGTATCGATCCCTTTACAAGTCAGACACTGTTGTATAAGCTGAGGATACAGCCAAGTGTCTGCCCTCTCGGGGGCCCTAAACATCTCCTTCTCATGCGTGGCTTCCAAAAGAGTCCCAAGTTTGCACCAGGGTCTGCCAGATCCTAGCAGCCCAGCCTCTGGCTTCCTCCGACCTTTCCCACTCTTCTCTGATGTGCCCCCGGAACATTCTCCTCCTTGCTTTTCCTTGAACACTCCGGGACTTCAGGCTTTTGCATTTGTAGTTGTCAAAGATACCCTCTGATTGTAAAAGTCTGTTGTTTTATTCCAAGGTTCTTCAGAGATTATGCAGCCCATCATTCCTTTTATATTTTTTTATTTTTTCCACCTTCTTTCTATGAATTTATATCAGTGTTCCTATCCTGGTTTAAAGAGTTTTAAATGGTGGGGATTGTAATTAACAAGATTTGTTTGAAGGAATTTGATATTTAGCCTAAGAAGATAATAATCATGATGACTTTGTTGTTTGTCATAGCTGTAGCCCCAGTGCCTAGGGCAGTGCCTGGGATACCATGGGACTGAATAAATCACGGGGAGATGATCGCACACTGGAAGTAACAAGAACAAAAATACAAATGATGACAACTCCTACATCTTTTTTTGTTCTCCTTGCTGTGATTTCCTCATGTCTAAACCTATTTCCCTCTGATTTTAATTACCTTAATGGTGCCAACATCTTGCCATTGGCTGCTGGTTCTAACTACATTGGTTGGAATAAAACACTGACTTGTAAAAAAAGAAAAGAAAACGAAAATAACAGCTATCCCGGCAGCCTACACTCCTCCAGATGGGTTCTGCCTTTGAATTTTATGGTCCTGATGATGCTGGTTCCAAGAAAGGTCATCTCCTATCTGGTGGCTTTACTCCAGTTTATGGATATTTTATTAAAAGCTGCATCCGGTAGACCCTCCAAAATGTCCAGCAAAAATGTCTTCCACGCAAGGTAAGGAAATGAATAACAGCATTCGGGTCTCAGAGGAGTTATTATATACAGAGCAGAAGCCAGATGTTCTCCATCTTTTCTGAAGGTGTATCAAGAGGAAATCCACTGGAATCACAGCAGGCAAGATGTAAGTTGCACAGGTAGAAGAGCACGCTTAAGATAAAGGACTGGGAAGTAATGGAAGAAGAAAAGTTGAAGGATTTCTTCCTCTAGAGAATTTGAAGTTGAACGAGGCCATGCATCCGTCTGGGTTGATTTAGCCATGCGCCACTGGGAGGACAGAACATATACTGCACAGTGACCTGACTCTCCCAAAGTGACTTTAGACACTGGACGATTTCCATCAAAACGTTAAGGATCATTTTGCACACGAAGATACGGTTTTTGTCTTTTTTCTAATAAATTGTGCATTTCAGCTCGGGAAAAGGAGCCAAAGGTAGAGGATGACGTTCAATGATTATGGCAAGTTAGGATGTAACGTTCGAAAGTTGATTTTTCTTATACTAATTATAGCAAAGGGCAAATGACCAAAGAAACTCTTAAATGAAAATCCTGGACATCTGCTAAAATTTCATTTTCCAAACATAAAGACGGTTTACAGCTGTCGTCATGAAGGGGAAAACAGTTTAGCAATCTAAATGCACAATGCTCTCTTAAAAAGGGGGTTTTGGAGGAATATTCCTCTTAGTCAAATGCAATGGCAGATAGACCCATGTGATGTGGCTAAACAGATACTGGTCTCCGACTCAAGAGTCACTCTGCAGTGGCAGGAGGCACTTTCCTGTACCCTTCTTCCATCGATGACTTTTACAAAAAGACAAAAAAAGTTGGCTTTCAGTTTCACCTCCCAGCAAACCCTAAACTATCCAGACTGTTCTAGCCCCACAATGAGTAAAGCCCCATGCCCTCTTTCTTGATAGCATTATTTGGGGAGACTGTGTAAAACCTCAGAGTGGATAGCTGGGAGTGCACCAAAGGAACTTAGTCCACGTGCAGTGGGGGTCCGGCCTCCACAAAGTTTCCATGTTCTCAGTGTGACACAAACAAGCAGAGCCACCGGAATTGGACCAGCATCACTAACCAACATAGATCATTGCTCATGACTAGACGGGCCTCCCCAGAGTTCTGGTGCTCCTAAGACCCAGGTAGCTTCCCGTCTGGGGACCGCCAGGATATCAGATTAAATTTCCAAACAACCTGAAGAGATGAGGAGTCAGAGTTGTATTTTTGCTAATTTAAAGAACATAAGTTCAGTATTTCTTGCACACCAGAGTTTGTGGGCTAAGAGTCAGGCCTGTAATCAATAGCACGCTCAGGGGCGCGTACCCAGCCCTGCACGCGATGGGCCTGGAAATCTCCGGAGATGATGTGAAGAGGTGAAGTTATGTCTGAAAGTCTAGGAAGGCTCCAGGGAGACAGAATTCTGCAAGATGTCTGACCAGAGAAGAAAGAGTTCAGAACAGAAGGAATTGTGCCTGGGGTAGGTCTCAGGCAGAAGAAACGGGGCAAGGGGTACTGAGCTAGTCTCCATATACTTGACCTGTTTGGATGTAGCCACGAAGCAGTGACTTGTGAGAAAAGTCTCATGCTTTGTCTCTCAACTGAGCCCTCGGATTTGGGTCTTAGCCTTTCCCGCACTATTCATTACCTTTACTTTCTGTTTTATGGTGCCTTCATTTCTTCTGTCAGGGATCAGTGCGCTTGATGATATAATTCATGTCAAATTGTTAAGTGATAGTGATATCCAAAAAAAAAAAAATCAAGAAGTGGATAAATAAATCCATCTGGTAATGATATCTCATGCATTGGAATATCAGTAAGAAACTAATTTGGTTACATTGGGCTCCTGAAAGAGTCACCTGTATGACGTAGGAGTCTTACTTATTCCTAGACCACCCATTGTCAAAGTGATTTGAAGATCCTCTCCATTAGAATAACTCAGGGCATTTGTTAAAACACACATCCCTGGTTCCTACCCTAAACATCCTGAATCTCTAAGACTGGAGCCCAGGCATAAAAATTTTAAACAAGCCTCCCAAGTGATCTTTATGCACGATCAACTTTGAGGACCCTTACCTGGCAAGGCAGTGAACAATGTCTCTTCCCTGACCCTTAGCATCTTGACCATATCTCTATTTGGTATATATTTCACAGCATAATAATTGATTGTATGTCTGTGTCATTCACATGAATATCACAATAGATAAGACAGCGAACATGGGACCAGGTGTAAGAACCAGAGAATCTTGAGAAGGTAATATATAAAAACATCAACAATACCTTATAGGATGTTGGTGAGAATTTAATGAGTTTAATATAGTATACAAAGTACCAAACACAAGTGTTAGCTTTATTCCTTTACACTTTGCATCAGTATGCTAGAATATGAGTTCTTTTTTTTTTTCAATGTTTTTTATTTATTTTTGGGACAGAGAGAGACAGAGCATGAACGAGGGAGGGGCAGAGAGAGAGGGAGACACAGAATCGGAAACAGGCTCCAGGCTCCGAGCCATCAGCCCAGAGCCTGACGCGGGGCTCGAACTCACGGACCGCGAGATCGTGACCTGGCTGAAGTCGGACGCTTAACCGACTGCGCCACCCAGGCGCCCCTAGAATATGAGTTCTTAAGGGCAGGGACATTTCCTTGTCTTGTTCATCCTTGCCATCCTGGAACTTTGAGTAGGGACTGGCACATAATTGGTTCTCAGACGATCTTTGCTGCATGGTCGGCTTCATGAATGAGTTCATATAGAAGTCACAATAGGGTATACTTAGTGAAGCTACTTACCCTGGAAATGGCCTCTGCAAGAGTAATTGAATACATTAGGATAATCTGCACATGACATGTGCTTCCTCTTCGCATCGTCAATGCCAACAAAAAAAAAGTTTAAATGAATGTGTGCATACATAGAAGTGTATATATATTCTAAAACACTCATAATGGACCACTCATTTGCTGTAACTACCCCTCTGGTGTGAATCAAAGCAAACCAAGAAATGTGGACACAGAACTCACACGTAAGTTGAAATTTATGAGCCCGAGAGGTCAGCATCAAGAATTTGAACCCTCCTGGAGATACAGAGGACTCACTAGGAGAGGTACAAAGGATATAAACTGCTCAGGTAAATGACTCTGGAATTCTGTTCCACCACATCTAGTTCTACAATTTACCCAAAATCAAGAATGTAACAAGAGAGCTCTGGAGGCTGAAGGCAGGTGGCTGCCCCAGTATGAGGACGTATTTCTTTCCTCTTTGAATACAAACACTGTAGAATCTATAGAAAAAGGCAGCTGGCGAAGGGAGGACACTGAACACATTGAAAAACCCAACATACACATGCATATGAAGAAAGACACTGTGCCTAAATAAACTTAGACTGGAAATAACCCACGTGGCGGGGGAATGAAAAGCTAAAGTTATAGAACCATGGAGAACCAGAGAGGAAATGGAAAGCGCTTTCTTTGGGGGAGTCTGTGAGGCAGGAAGTAATGCCTCTGTGGAATGAATGGGATCATTCAGAAGCCCGGATTGCCCTGCTTGGTCCCCTTCTGCTTCATAAATGTACAACTTCTAAATACATCCAATGGGGTCTAGTTGATGCCAAAAGCACTCTTCAATTCAGACAGGCTAGCAAAAAAAAAGCCAACCAACTTGATAAAGAAGCTAAGCTAAAGCAGTTATAAGAATCCAGGTAGGTAATACCGACACATAGTAGACCAAATAGCTTTCACTTTCTCATAGAGTTCCCAGGATCCGGAAGCCTCAGCTGGAGAGAGATGTTCAGGTGAACTGGTTAGCTCAGAAAATTTACCCACCGTAGTCCCGTTAAGAGAAAGCTCAGCCATGAGAATCCTTGATATAAAGTAGCAAAGTAGAAAGCTATCAAATGGTAAGAGGCTTTATATGTCAGGCTAAATCACCCTTTCTGTTAATTCTTCTCTGCCTGATTTTGTGTTTTCCTTGGAAAAACAATGAGAATTCTGATCCAATCACAAAATGCGCTATCCACGATTTTCAACTGTATGTGTATAGATAGAGAGCAGTTGTCCATTGTGCTGGTCAAGGTAAACCCTCTTTCCCTTCCTCCTGCCTTCAAACTCTGCCACTACCCACCCTTCCCAAAACACACAATGAAGACCAGTCAACTTCAGAGCTGTGTGTCCACGTGCAACAGAGACGGGATTATAGCAATCCTGTGGAAGTTGTTAAGATGGGACCATGAGAGTTGGCCTTAGGAATTTGGAGTAAAAGCAGTGGTGAAATGAAAAAAAGCCGGGGGGGGGGGGGTGGTTATGTGCATTTATCTGTATAAGTAAAGTTTGGACAGCCAACTCATTTCCTGAGAATTATGTATTTTCAACGTCCTGTATCTCATGGCAATGTATTACACAGATATATGAAATGTTGAATGGACGAGTCACGTAGTCTGATGTATCAAGTGTCTGAGATCTCTTACAGGAAGTGTGGAGAATGTTATATAGAATGCCGTACAATGTACTCAAAAATCAACCAGTGGAGAGCATATAAAAAGGACCTCGGAATCAAAGTTCCCAATGGTTAAAGTGGAAATAAAATAGGTAACTATAGAATTGGCTTCAACCTGAATAATAAAATAAATATCTGTGAGCCCACACTGCTCTAAATAAATGGCTGAGTAAATAAAGAAGTGAAGGAGAAGGGACAAATATTTCTAACAGAAAAATTCCAAATAATGAATGTAGAAGGAATCAGAGAAATATAAAATCACCAACATGAAAGTTGCTGCAGACAAAACCCATGGATGAATAACAAAATTAGTGTGGAAACTTTAAGGAGAACCACAATATTTACATAGTCTTAAGAGAGCTCCAAAGAATATTAATTAATTAATGTAGTGATTTTAACCTACATCCACAAATTCTTTGATACTCTTCTCTCCAGGAGGTGGAGTTTAATTCCCTTGTCCTTGAGTGTCCATTTAACCTAGTGGCTCATTTCTAGCAAATGGGATTTCAGAAAAGAAAAACAGTCGCCTGGCAGATACGACCTTACTCAAGTCATCAAGAATAATTTCACCAGTAGTAAATCATATCGATATCATGAAGATGCTAATATGATATGATAAAGAGGCACTTCACCTCTGTGATATTCTTCCCAAATATCCATAACCCCTATTCATGAGAAAACATCAGACAAACTCAAATTGAAGGACATGTTAACAAGATACGTGTCCAGTACTCTTCATCTTTTCCCTTAAGACACTAGAAACGAAAAGTAAATTAAGACCAAAGTAAGCAGAGTAAAGGAAGTAACAAAGAATATAACTTAACTCAAGGAAGTAAAACACAGAAAAATAATAGAGAAAAAAATGAAACCAAAAGCTGGTTCTTTGAGAAAGTCAATAAAACACAATTACCTATATGAGGAATAAGGAATATGACATCGTTTCAGATTCTATAGCTATTAAGAGGATAATAAGAAAATGGTATGAATCACTTTATTTAAATGATTTTGACAAATTTGATGAAGTGCACAAATCCCTTGAAAGACAAAACTATCAAAGCTCATTTAAGAAGAAATAGCTTAAACAGCTTTGTATCTATAAAAGAAAAAGAAGGTGACCAAAAACCTTTCCCCCAGAGGAAACTCAAAGCATAATCATCTTCCGGTTGAAATCTACTAAACATCTTGGGAAGAAATAACACCAATTCTACTCAATCTCTCGCAAAAAAACTAAAGAAGAGAGAATATTTTTCGACTCCTTTCATTAGGCAAGCATTACCCAGATACTGAAACCATATTAAGACACTTCTTAGTGGTAAAATATTAAAGTTTTGTCTCTAAGATCAAAAACAAAACAACATGTCTACTCTCAACACTTCTTTTCCACATTTTGCTGCATTTCCTAGCCAGTATGGTAAGGCTAGAAAAATAAAGTAAAAGCACCTAGATTCTATCTGAATTGTAAAGGAAGAAGTAAAAAATTTGCAGATGACATGAGTGTGTAGAAAATCCCCTAGAATCTAGACACACATGCACACACACAAATAGAACTTATAAGTGAGTTTAGCAACACTGCAAGAAACTAGATCAATATACAATACTGTATTCTTCTATATCAGCAATATACAATCAGAAGTGAAATTAAAAAATAATGCCACTTACAACGTCATCAAAAAATATCAAATACTGAGGGTGGCTCGGTCAGTTAAGCGTCCAACTTCAGCTCAGGTCATGATCTCACCATTCGTGAGTTCAAGCCCCACACCAGGCTCTGTGCTGACAGCTCAAAGCCTGGAGCCTGCTTGGGATTCTGTGTCCCCCTCTCTCTCCACCCCTCTCCTGCTCACATGTGCTCTCTCTCTCTCTCTCTCTTTCTAAAATAAACATTAAAAATTTTTAATATCAAATATTAAGGAATAAATCTAAGAAAATATGTGTAATGCCTGTATTATACAACATCACTGAGAGAAATTAAAGAAAACCTAAATAAATGGAGTTATATACCTTGTTCATGGTTCAGGAAAGTAAATATTGGCAAGATATCGACTCTTTCCCAAATTTGCCTACAGATTCAACGTGTTTCCAATCAAAAGCCTGGCACACTGTTCTGTAGAAATCAGCAAGTTTATTTTAAAAGTCATATGAAAATGTAAAAAAGAAAAAGAAAACAAACTCAGAGATCAAACATTACCTGACTTTAAGACTTAATACAAAGCTAAAGTAATCAATACAGTATCATGTTAGCCTAATGAGAGACACATGGATAGGGGCACAGGCAGGGTGGCTCAGTTGGCTAAGCATCCGATTTCAGCTCAGGTCATGATCTCATGGTTTGTGGGTTCAAGCCCCACATCAGGCTCTGTGCTGACAGCTCAGAGCCTGGAGCCTGCTTCGGATTATGTGTCTCCCTCTCTCTCTGCCCCTCTCCCACTCACACTCTGTCTCTCTCTCCTTCAAAACTAAATATTTTTTCAAAATTTTTTTAAAAAGACACTTGGATCAATAAAATGGAAGAGAAAGTTCACAAATAGATCCATACATGTATGAACAACTGGTTTTTTACAACATGCAATATTAGTTTGGTAGAGAAAATACAATCTTTTCAATAAATGATGCTGAAACAATTGGATATCCATATGCAAGAACTCGACTTTGATTCATACCATATGTCAGATGCAAAAAAATTAACTTGAAATGGATCCCAGATCTAAGTGCAAAAGTATTACCCATTAAAAATTTTTGATATATTAAACTTCATCAACGTGTAAAATTTCTATGCTTTGAATGACACAGTAAAGAGAATACAGAGACAAGTGATAGACCGAAAAAAGATATTTCCAAATCATGTACCTTGTAAAGGAATTGTATCCAGACTAGGTAAAGGACTCTCACACTCATTAATAAGAAAAAGAAAATGTAAATGGGCAAAAGATTGAAAGACACTTCACCAAAGAAGATATATAAATGGCAAATAGGTTCATGAAAAGATGCCCAATGAATCATTAGTCATTAGGGCAAATTAAAATTCTAATTAACTTAATGCAAATAAAACCACATTAACATACCCTCTAGAGTGGCTAAAATTCAAGACTGATCATTTCAAGTGTTGACAGGGACACAGAGTGGCTAGAACTCTCATTCACTGCTAGCGGAAATACAAAATAGTGCAATCACTTTGGAAAGCAGTTTGGCAGTTTAAGAAATTAAACATATGATTCAGTCATTCTAATTCCACTCTTAGATATCTACAAAAGATAAATTTAAGCCTACATCTATACAAAGATTTGTACACAGATGTTCATAGCAGCTTTATTGTAATAACCCTAGACCAGAAACAACCCAAATGTCCATGAAACAAATCATGTTATATCCAAACAATGGACTCTACTCAGCAATAAAAAGAAACTATTGATATCCACATCATCATGAATGAATAAGAAAGAAAGAAAGAAAGAAAGAAAGAAAGAAAGAAAAAAAGAAAGAAAGAAAGAAAGAAAACCTGAGTAAAAGAAGCCACACCACAAAAAGTACATACTGCAAGTTTCCATTTATATAATATTCTAGAAAGCGCAAATTTATCTATAGCGACAGAAAGCAGCTCGGTGGCTGCCCGAGGATGACGTGAAGTTACAAAGGCACCAGAGGAAACTTTTGAGGGTGAAGGATGTGTTGATTATCTTGTTTGTGGTGATGGTTTCATGGGTGCATACATATGTCAAAACCTATCCGTTTGTAACTTTAAACATATGTACTTCATTGTACGTCAATTATATCTCAATTAAAATAAAGAAAAATACATACAGACTAATCACCGTGCCAATCTTCATAGAGCTATAGAAGAGTGACTGGCAACGAAAAGACTGATTCCTCAGAGTTCCCAGTGAAATACTTGGTTCTCTGGTACACTTTAAGCGGATAACAAGGGCAAGGAATTCTTAGATGTTCTGCTTCCTATTTTAGATTGTCCTTCTTGCAGACACTGGATATATCTGCCATTCCATTTATGTTCCCCTAACTCCCGTTGGTCCCTTCTCTGCCCACAGTACACAGCAACGCTCAGGTGCCCACCCTAATGTGGGGTATCTACAGAAAGATGGAAAGTATTGAAGGGTATGCTCGCCTGGGAGTTATGGATTATTCCAGAAGGATGATGCTACTAAGATGGCACACCAGCTGCAGCTGTCCACTGTAAGTTAGTAGGAGGATTAACACCATCCCAGAAGCATGACCCTAAGAATATACCGGAAACAGCTGCTGGACCCTGTACTCGGACTTTGCCATGACAAGAGCTCAACGAACTCCAGCCAGTACACTTCAGCATCTGCTGTTGGATAAACTTAGCACAACGGTGGCACAGCTTACTCATGTCGGTATTCTGGCCCGTGGAAACATCCTAAGAATCTGGGCAGAGTTGTCTGTAGATTTAAACCCTGATGGACTGGAATGTGACAGGAATTAAGGGGCCCACACTCGCTTATGATCTGCAGCCAGGAAGCCTTCCCATATACAGTGACCTCCACACCTCTGAAGTCAGAGCATTCTTCAGCCACCATTGTTTTCACCAGTCAGACAATGTATCAGGCATTGCCCGGTGCCCGGTGCCCGGCACGGTTGCCTAATGCGATAACTTGGCTCCCGCAGGGAGATTTAACCGTTCGTGTTCACTCATTCATACAATAAATATCCATTAGGTTTCTACAATGGCAAAGCACTTGCTTGCATACTGAGGTTGCCAGGATGACGAAGACAACTATCACCCTCATGGAAGGGAAGAAGGGGAGACAGACATTAAATAACAACAGTACACGGTAAGTGATCTAATCATAATTATGGCAAGAGTGAGAAGTGCGGCTGGCGATCAGAGCCAACTCAGAGGATCCTGAGGAGTCTGGAGGGTGAGAAACTTTCCGGAGAAAGGGATGTCAAGGGTGAGACCTCGGAAATGAGTAAGAGTTATCTGCAGGAATCAGAGGAGGGCATTCCAAGCTGTAGCAGATGAGAGGGAGACGCAAGAATTATCAGGAAGCCAGTGGAGCTGGAACAGAGAGAGAGGGGGAAAGAGAGAGCCCACGACGAGGCTCTTGTAGGCTGTGCAAAACGTTTGAGGAAAATGGAAAGCATTAGAAGGATTTGTTTGTTAACATCTTTGTTAGGTTGTAAACTCCCTGGCACACAGAGATTATATCGGTGCACCACAAAATAGCCTAGCCACCCAGAAAATTCCACCTGCAAGGAACTGATAATAAACCTTTGTTCAGGGTCTTCTAGGATGCTCACTTGGGACTAACTACTTAAAAATCTTGTCTAAGATGCCTGATTCCACCCTCTGATTTTATTTGGTACAGTAGATCAAACCCCAACGAATTTTTCTTTGCTGATTAAGCAGCTAGCAGAAGAAATACAAGTCACTTACTATCTGGAAGTAAGAGTGAGCGTCCCAGAGCTGGGGAGGAGAGGAGAGCCGATCCCTGCCCACACATCAGAACAGGCTAGCCCATGGTCACACAGGAAGGAGGGAAGAGCCGGGGCAGAATCGGGGCCCTTACCCAAATGCTTATGACTCTGTGATGGTCCTTCAAAGCTGTGATCTGGTTTTGCTTTCTTTTTACTTATGACTCTTCAAAGGCAGAAAACAAAGTTCCTCGAGATTTCGAGATTGTTGGATCCCAAGTAACTCGGGTCGTTTTTAGAGAGGTTTTAGGTCGGAGAGCCAAAGTAGAATTAGGGACAACAAAATTACAATTGACTGTGCACCTGCTGGGGGCCACACATAACTCCAGGCCAGCTTGCCCAATGCTATAAAGATAGCAAGTGACTTGAGAAAGAAATCTGAAATTCTAATGCAGGTCCATGTGGCTCAAAAGCAGCGTTTTCTCTGTTATCCGGACAGTCTCCCAGACTGAGGGTGGGATGCCCTCACACTGTTGGAATCACCTTACCTTTCAGGGAACTTGACCGCTGGCTAGGGTTGCTTTAAAATGCAGAACCTTCAAAAGCTTACCACATTCCCAGGAGATACTGATCTCCAAAGGGCTCTTTGGGACCCTCGACCCTAAGGAATGTGACATTCAGCACCTTTGGAGTAAAATGGCCTGCAATATGTCAGGTCTGAAGCAAGACATGACAAAGACATGGGAAATCCCCAAACCAGCCTTTCCCTCAGAAGGAGGTCGGTTCTTATCTCACTGGAGACTTCTTACCTGGCCAGGAGCTTGTCCCTGCCCAGTCCACAGAAACACTAAAAGGGAATTTTCTGCAACACTCAGCTGGTTTCCTGGGTGCTCGGGCAATAAGGTATCTCTCTCTCTCTCTCTCTCTGTCTCTCTCAACTCTGTCATTCAGCTTCCCTAGAAGCAGGACAGATCATGGTGCACAGTAGGACCCAGAACTGAGATGTTGTTTCTTGAGAAGAAAGAGTGAGGGACAAGGTATGTGTCATTCCCAGAGAGAAAATGAGTCATGACTCCTCTGGTTACTTGGAAATCTTCAATTTCTCTTTCCAAGAGAAAGGGTTACAACTGTGTTCCTTGGGTGGCTCAGAAAGGAACAAAATGTCTGTTTTCTCCTTTATCTAAGGACAACGTCTCAGCCTTTGTTCCATTCAAGCATCAGAGTGACAAGGCTATTTCATCACTGTTCACCCTCCCAGGAGCCCCAGGCCCATATCTATGGTATCTCATATCAAAAACGTAATTGGGCGGGACGCCTGGGTGGTTCAGTCGGTGAAGCATCCAACTCTTGATATCGCTCATTTCATGATCTTATGGTACGTGAGATCAAGCCCCATGTCGGGCTCCACACAGACAGTATGGAGCCTACTTGGGATTCTCTCTCTCCATTGCTCTCTGCCCCTTCCGCCACTCACACATTCTCTCCCTCTCTCTTTTAAAATAAATAAATACAGATTTTTTACATGTAGCTTGGATTTGGGGGTGCCCGGGTGGCCCATTTGGTTCAGCATCCAACTCTTGGCTTCATCTCAGGTCATGATCTCACAGTTTCGTGAGTTCAAGCCCCACATCAGGCTCCACACTGACAGTGCAGAGCCTGCTTGGGATTCTCTCTCCCCTCTCACTCTGCCCTCCCCCTCTCATGCTGTCTCTGTCTCCCTCAAAATAAATACATAAACTTAAAAAAAATGTAACTTGGCTTTGGAAGTAAGCTCCAAACCCAACCGCCTTAGTGATCAAGGCAAAGCCTTCCAACTTGGGTCCTTGGATTTCTCCCATCTCCTCCTTCTTCAGGGTCCACAAAAATTCAGATACAGGTAGAGACTAAAAAGGACCAAGATAGAAGTTTGGGCAAAAAGCAATCATTAAGGATGAATTCCTTAAAGCAAAGGAAAAAGAAAAGCAGTGCAGTATCACAGAAAGAACATTGTTTTTTTTTTTGCAAATGGCAAGATTTCATTATTTCTCATTGCCACATAATATTCCATTGTATATATAAACCACATCTTCTTTATCCATTTCAGTTGGTGGACTGGGGGTATTATGCTAAGTGAAATAAGGCAGTCAGAGAAAGACATATCATATGTTTTCACTCATATGTGGAACTTGAGAAACTTAACAGAAGACCATGGGGGGAAGGGAAGGAGAAAAAATAGCTTCACATAGAGAGGGAGGCAAACCATAAGAGACTCTTAAATACAGAGAACACACTGAGGGTTGATGGGGGTGGGGGGCGGCGATGGAGAGGGGAAAATGGGTGATGGGCATTCAGGAGGGCACTCGTTGGGATGAGCACTGGGTGTTGGATGTAAGAGATGAATCATGGGAATCTACCCCTGAAACCAAAAGCACACTGTATACACCGTATGTTAGCTAACATGACAATAAATTATATTTAGAAAAACAAAAGAGCATTGGTTGGAGAGTAAGGCATTGTGGGGTTTACTTGTAGCTTTGGCGTCTACTACCCGGATGACAGTCAGCAAGACGCTTCAACCCTCCAGCTCTCAGACCCTTCCCCTATGACAGGAGAGTGTCTGGCTTGACCTTTAAAGTTACTCTGTTAATGACATTGTGCTACACCTGTTGTCCTATGAGTTGGAGAGATTGGAAGGGAAGAGAAAAAGGCAGAAGGCGATGAAAAGCATATGGAAACAAATGGTGCTTCAGAATGAAAAGACAGCAAGCAACAAGACAACCAAGTAGGATGTAGGGCACAAGGAAGAAAAACTGGAAAAGAGAGGCCAAGAAGAGTATCCAAAGAGGAAAATATTTTGAAATCACAGAAATCGATTGTGTTGGTTCAACTTACAACTAGGTAAGACCAGAGGCAACTTGTAGGGAAGCCCAGTGCTGGCAGAAGAAAAGACTAGAAAGAGAAGACAGAACTGCCTTCCCGTCTTCCCACTTGCTCTGGGCCCAGAACTCCCATCTCTCTCCAAAGCAGGGAGAGACACCCGGCTG
Source organism: Prionailurus bengalensis (assembly GCF_016509475.1). Lineage (NCBI taxonomy): Eukaryota > Metazoa > Chordata > Mammalia > Carnivora > Felidae > Prionailurus > Prionailurus bengalensis. The sequence goes on from NC_057345.1 coordinate 202,929,662, forward strand.
GCATGGACGAAATATCTACCCGACTCTCGTGGCTGGCTAAGACACACTTTCACCTATAAATGTTAAGTACTATGATTTGAGTAAGGAGGCATGAGCTTGGTCTGAGACTTCTGAACCAGTGACTAGAAAGAGCTTGCACCGAATGTAAACTTAGAATGACAAAGCAGGGTGGAATGGTGGGTGGGGCGGGGAGAGGGAGAAAGAGAGGGAGAATGCATATAAATTATCTCTGAGGTAATAGCTGACTGCCTGTGGGCATGTTGTGACTCAAAGTTCAGAGGGCAGGAAGGACGAGGGGACTCACACTCCCAAGGGTGCAGAGTGGCTCTGCTTAATGGCCCTGGGCTGGCCCATCCGTGACTGGTGTTCCACCCCAAGCTTGGCGGAACTGACCACGACTTGCTACTGGAGGGAGGCTTGGTGAGATTTATGAGATGAGCTAAGGGCCTGTTCTTGGCAAGCCAGGGCTATACGTGTATAATACTTTATCTCCTGCAGGGATGTTTTAAGACAAGGAAAGACGGGAAGTGTCTACCTAAAGTAAAAACCCCAGCCACCGGTCAAGGAGAGTGGCCTCTCCCTGGAGCTACATCAAAGGCACGGCACTGTCTGTTCCCTGTGGCCTCTGCGGATCTGGCCCTGGGAGTTCAAATGTCTGCTTGCAGCCAAGGAGGGAAGTGAGCACCCCCACCGCCAGTCCTCTCCTGGGATTGCCAAGAGGAGGATGAGCTGGGGCTGCTGGAAAAGCTGCCACTGCCCCCTCCCGAACTTCTCCTCCTTAACGCTTCTTCGCCGTCCACATAAGATGTAAGGGCTTCGATGGGGCTGAAGGCTGATAGAGTCAAGACACCGGACTGAAGTTCTGCAGCTAAAGAGCTACAGGGTCTGGAGAATGTCATTTCCCTCCCTAAGTTCGCTGTCTTATAAAATGAGAGGGTCAAAGCTGAATTCATAGCATTCTTCGTGATCTTCTCCAGTGGCCACAGAAAGACACAATGGGCTTTTCAAGTTCAGAAAAGAAAAAAAAAAAGAGAGAGCTCTCTTGTGCAAGAGAATTCCATTTAGAATCCAATGTGAACCCCACTCCTTCTCCAAGTCACTTCTAACTGGCCACACTCTGGTGAATGAGACCAGCTGGGATACAATAAGAAACAGAAACTAAATTCCTGAGGGCCAGCTGAAGAAGTTTCCCTCACCGTCTGTGCCATCTTAGGAGAGTCTATAAGAAGAGATGACCTGTTCCTAATTTTCTAGAGGATGTTGCAACTTCATCCCAGACATCGTGTTCTTCCCTTCTCTCTCATCCTTGGGGACACTTCACTGAAAATAAAGTGCCTAAAGCCAAGGCTGCAGAAGTCCATACGGAAACTGTGTAAATCAGAAAAAGACAAGCCCAGGCCAGGGCAGAGAGCTTAGGGAGCGTTCTGCAGAATGGATGTCAGCCCTCATTTGACCGACTTGGCTAGATGCTCCCATACAATCTTGTACAACCTGCAGGACTGTAGCTGAAGCACGAGGCCTGACTTGCAACAGTTATTCAAAATCTACATGTCAGTAACAGTGGTGCATTCCTATGTGTCACAGGTCAGGTTCCCCCCAAAAAAGCAGACTCAGAGCTGAATATCTGCATGCAGGGATACATGCCCAGGGTCAACAATGATGGGGAGGGAAGGAAGCAGAATCGGGGAAAGAGAAGACCTTGAACCATGATGCAATTGGAACAAATGCCTCAGCCCGTCCTCTAGGGGGCTCTGCAGCTGGGATGGTCATTCTGAATTGTCCAGAACTTGGACAAGTTGGCTAGACCTTTATGCACACTGTACAGATCAGCCAGGGATGTGGGCTGCCCTTGGGAAAGGGGTATGACCTTTGGGGGGAAAAAAAGGCCTAAAATGCAAGGGCATGGCCTGGAACAGACCTCAGCTGCAAGCAATCAACCAGAAACACTGGCAACATCTGGGTGAATACAAGCTTCAGTTGTGGTGGTTCTGGATGGCACAACACAATACTTCATAGTTTCACAAGCATGTTCCATTTGCACCTTCTGGATCCACTCTCTGCCGTTCTCCACCCTGCCCTTTGCCCCGGGAGGCTGACCTGTGTGGACTTTATGAGCAGGCTCCCATGCCCTCTGACTCCCACTTGGGTTCAGCCAATAGAGCCCTGGAAGAAGACCAGAGGGAGGGAGGAGGGGGAAGTCAGTGTACTTCTTGCCCTGGCTCCATCCCTACAAGATCACACTGGATTGGACACGTCCTCCAGCTGAAAGTCAGTGGCTCCTCCTCCAAGATCATCTCACAAACCATTGATTCTCTCCTTCCTGGTTCTGGCAACCATCCCCTCCCCTCGCCTTTCTACCTTGTGCTCCAGCAGACCTCTCACCCCAACCCTCCTTGGTACTAGTGTTGGGAGAGTTCCATCTGTGTGAATTCTCTAAATGGCCCACACTTTTGTAGAGTCCTTTCTTGATGAAGTAAAGCCTCCTTAAATCATCCTAATCTGAGTGAACTTCCTCATTTGGTTTCTTCTAGGACCCTCCTGATGGTTTTAAACACATACTATGTCACCTCTTCCTCTCTACCATCCTCTGAATCAGATCTACTTAGCCCCACTTAAAAGATAAGAAAGCACAGACCCTGAATTGCTGCATGACTCACTCGAGCTCCTCGGTTAGTAAGATGGCCCTTGTTAGTTGACTCAGATCCACTGTGGCACCCTAGCGCCTCTCTCAGATTATTCTCCTTTCCCACATAGCTCAGCAAAGAAACAGGAGAAGGAAGAACAGCCATGCAAATTGGAGACCATATAACATTCTAAAATTTAGCATGAGGATGCTTTTCAGTCCTAGGATTAGGAAAGGGAGAGAGAGAATCCACTTTGTGACTCTTTGTGACTCTTGCCCTATCCAGTCTTCTGGAACACTTAAGTTTCTTTTCTAAAGTCCCTTTACCAATTACAAAATTAAGCTATTTCAAAATCCAGATCTACCCCAATCAGCTGCTTGACCCTGGTCAGGTCACATGACCTTTGGTTTCTTTGTCCTTGTAAAGTAAAATGATTAACTCTAGGAATCCCAGGCTTCCCTCCATTCTGTGTTTCTATAAGCGCCTTGTTCTCTTTGCTTCTCTTATCCTAGAAACAGACAACGGTCATGTGGATAAGCACTCATACTCACAATTGTTAGTCTCATCCCTGGGAAAAAGAAGAAAGAGCTCAGAGGGTGCAATGCACAAAGACTCACTTGTTAGCCCTGAAGGACCCTGTAAAAGGTCTTGTCTAGACCCTTGCTTTTAACCATAATAACAGTTAAGCCCAAATGAGAAAGTGAAGATGTCACTTCATTTTGCATCGCTCCCCGAGTCCCTGTGTACCGCAGATCTATAGACTCTCAGTCCCCTCAAAGGTGATATTTCTGTTTTTCCTAATCAAAAACAAATGGATCCTCTCTGCACAAAATATTTTTTGTCCTGTCTTGCTTACAGTGTCCCACATCATTGACAAATCATTCAGCTCAGGGACCAACTAGGAATGAGAAGTTCCACAGGGATGCTGCCACCACCATGAAGACCTCTCCCTTACTGAACTACCAGCTGCAAAGCAGAGAGAAGAAAATACTTGTTCTTCCCTTTCCACGCTCCTGTTCCTAGATGTTGGGGTAGGAATTAAGGACACTGGATTCTAGTACTAGTTCAATCACTAACTCTGAGCAACCCACTTCCTTTCTCTAGACCTCATTTTATTATCCGTTGAGATGAGCAAACGAACAGCACTATCTTTTCTAGGGCTGACTCTCCATGAACCTATAAGGATAAATCAGATTCAGGCAGACTGATTGGGACAGATAGAATCTTATCTTGGGTTCCCCTAGAGAGCAAGATCTGAGCAGAGACATAGATTGGGAGGTACAGTCCCAAGGCATCAAGAATGAGGGAAAAGGGACACGAGACAAGGAATTATGAGACGCAAAAGTGGTATATTATTGTCTTAGCCCATTTGGACTGCTCTAACAAAACGCCATAGGTTGTATTGCTTTTAAACAACAGAAATTTATTTCCTGTAGCTGTGGAAAGTGGAAGTCCGAGATCAGCATGCCAACATAGTCACCTTCTTAAGAGGATCCTCTTCCTGGTTCATGGTTCGCGCCTTCTTACTGTGTTGTCACATGGTAGAAGGGGCTAAGGCATCTCTCTGGAGCCTTTAAAAGGCACTAATCCCATTTATCAGGGCCCCATCCTTATGATTTAAGCAACTCCCAAAGGCCCCACCTCCTAACACCATCGTCTTTGGAGTTAGGATTTCAACACATGAATTCGGGGGAGACACATTTAGACCATAGCAATTATCAACCTAGCCACAGCTTTACGTGCTTCACAGAAACCCAAAGGGCCATTCAATCACGCTGGGAATCTCTGCACACATTGTACAGAAAAAGATAATAATAATAATACAGCCTCAGAGAGAAGAAAAAAAGCAGGGATTTATCTGCAGACACCTCCTTACTTCCTCTCTCCCACTGGTCAAAGTTTACCCACTGGTGACCTATCTCTCCTGTTCTTCCAGGTTACATCACCTGAACCCCTTCCAAAGTCTCGGGGAAAGCCAGTTCCTTCACCCTGAAGTGTGGCACTACACCCAACCTGGAAGAGGTCAAAAGAGCCGAGGGGTTCAGAATCCAGCCTCCTACACTTGGAACCTGCTTACCTGGCAGAGGCAGGCAGCTAAGTGTTTGGGAGATCATGAAGCTGAGGGAAGTTAAGAAGGCGCAGAAGCCATCTCTGGGACAGACAGGCAGAAAATGGTTATGACGGAAAGGTGAACTAGAAGAGAGCTCGGGTACCTTCATTCGATGGATGTTTTCCAAGAAATTTGGATACAGAGGTGGAACAATGTTTTCTGCCCTCAAGGAGCACAGTCTACTGGAAAGACAGACTTAAAAATGACAACGACAGCAAAGTGACATCATTGTGAGTGGTTGCACTCACCTCCCTCCTTTTACCTATAGGTAAATTCACACAGGGAGTCTGGGACAGAAGGAAGTCTAAAATGCCAGGCTGTGAATTTCCAAATCAGTGCTTAATTTATTGCCCCTCTCTCCAAGGCACAAGAGTGGTTTAGAGCGGGCTATGTCCTCAAACAAGAGTAGATTAAACAGGTCCAGTGGCATCAGGGTCTGGCTGAGCCACATTACTCAACTCTGTTCAAATTCATCTGCAGATCAGCATGACAAACTGGGGACTGGGTCTGGGATGGACTCCTGGAGGGGAGGGAGTGTTAGGGAATTCTCTGTGAAGACAACTTATTGGCTCAAAGGAGCCAAGAGGGATCAGTTTAATTGAAGTTAAAGATATTTTAAGGAAGGTAAGAGCCTAGCTGGGGGTTCAGCCAAGGGGTTTCGTTCTGCCTTTGAAAATGAGAAGAGTTGAACAGGATCTGTATGGATGAGCTGATAAAAAGTCCTTTGAAGTGGACAGGGATCTTTTTATAGCCTCAATAACTTAGCCCTGGGTGAGGGAAGAGAGTCGCTCTCATTTACAAGCGTGGAAGGTGGTGAGCTATCCTCCTCCAATTGGATTTCTTCTGGCTTGGCCATGAAAAGAGAGAAATTGTCTTGTGTCCTTGTCGAGCTGAGAGAAGATAAATCTGGCAGCCTTTCACACAAGAGAACACACAATGAGTGGCCCAGGGAAAGCCCTAGAAGGTTGGATAACAGACATTAGAAAGAAAGGCACAGAGCATAGAATCACAGACCCCACATTCCACCCCCAACTCACACACCATCCAGCCCACTAGATAGATCATGGATTCCTCCCTAAAAAGCATCAAGATGTCGATAGCTATGCCAAGACATAATAGCAATACAAATTATTGTTATGGATTGTTTACTCTGTGTCACGTGCTGTACATGCAATATCTCTTCCTCATAATGACCTAGAAGATAGATATTATTTTTATTTGCATTCTGGGTTCAAGAAAAGAGAGGCTTATTTATGGATGCGCAAATGTAAGCAATTTTTTCAAGCTTCGTGCACCACAGGCCTGAACCCAGATAGATAAAGTTGCTAGAAAAATGTTAAGGTAGCATGAGGTTACTTTTGGCTACAAACCTCATGCAGTGAAACTCCACCCCCATTGGTTTTTTTTTTTTTTTGAGCACTCAGTTCTCTTGGCCGAACAACCGGACAACTTGGTCTGGTCTCCCACTCACCAAACAGTCCAGAATCTTCTTATGGACATGAGCACGTTTTGCCCAAAAGTTAAGATTCAGCTTTCCTCAGACTCCTGAGTCAATACCAACCCCCATTTTAAGAGAAAGAAGAAACTTGGAGAAACAAACCAGTGATAAACACGCCTCCAAGAAAGAGCTGTCTCAGTTGGGGTCTAACTGAAAAGTTCTTGACCACCACCCTTCATTCCCACTAAAGATCGAAATAGGGATTGGAGACCCATGCTACAGTAGAATGTAACTTCACCTGAAATTTAAGTCCTTTGCCAAAATCATAAGCTTTCTGACTCCCAAACCGGCCCATGTTCCTGGAAACACAGTAAAACCTTAATATCTGAAGCTACGAGGTAAAAAAGGCAAAGAAGTCAGGAGACTTTGGACTTACTCTCAGTTTTATCAACACCCATCTAATGGCCTTTTAAAGATGCTCTAGTTTCATCTTGACTTCAGTTGTCCTGTCTATAAAATGAGAGAATTCGATGCAGCTAATCTCCGAGGTGACTACCTTAGTTCTTCTTCTCGTCTTCGGTGATATCCTGGCCTTACCAATCTTAGAGGAGCTGCAGCAAGAGTCACAATTGGTAAAAATGGGGTGGCGGGGGGCAGGGAATGGGCTTTCAAAAGGAAAATTGATAGTGTTTTGTATTATACAAGTACAAAGGACAGAGTGTCTTACTCAGCCATATGTTCCTCCTAACCATCCTTGAGACATCAGAAAGACAACTGGAACACTGTCTCCCATCCTCTTTTTGGATGGAGGAGCTCTTAAGGCCTATGAGAGAGAGCTTTCTCCTGTCTGCTAGACGGGTAGGAGTTCAAAGCCCAATAGACCAAGTTGTAAGACGGAATCTCCACCTCTGATCCCTCTCGCCAACCTCTTTCCTACTGTGGAAACACCAAACATTCTAAAGAAAATCCCTGGTAATGGACTTGCAAGGACACACTGGGGCTGAAAGAGACTAGGAACTTTTTTTCTTTTTCCAAAGTTCTGGGCATAGGGCATGTGCTAATTGGCCTGGCTCTAGCTATGAAATAAATTGCTATCATCATTATTTTATTCTCTGAAGGAGACAACCTCAGGTTAGCATTTCAAAGAAGAATGAGTCACTGGCAAGGTTTAAAAGTACCCGCTAATTATTTCTTTCAAGAAAAACCTTAACTCTGGGAGAAAGGAGTTAGACACAGCATCAACTGCCCATTAACATGAAAGAGCCAAGTTACCTGCGCCGCTTCAGGAGGCCCAGAAATAACAAGAGCGCCCCTTGTATTTGCAGGGTAGATTTCCCACAGACATTATCTCACTGACCCTGAATTCCTGGGAGAGGAGCAGCCCACTGCTGGCTTCACTCTCCCTTTCTTTCTTCCTCGCTGTGATACGAGGAGGCTGAAGAGGCTGAGGGAAGACAGCTCAGTGCTAAGAAGGGATGGTGGGGGGTGGTTCTATCAGTTGTTTGTGGCATCAGCATAGGCACAGCTACTTAGAATCCTAAGCCGGGAGCTGTCTGGTCACCTTCCCCAGTGGTTTCCAAACACGTTTCTAATGAAACTCCACGAAGAATCCCAAGTTAAAACAGAACATCAGTTCTCAGATAAGTTCAGATGTTTAAGACGTGTTTAATGTCAAGTTCATCGGTGAAAATAATGAGGTTCCTTTGATGAATACAAACATTTGTAACCAGTCATCTGGAACTCAGTGAGCACAAAGATGAAGCATATTCTGGTTCGCACTTAAACTGTTTTATTTGTTGTTTATTATTTTTCTTTTTTTTTTAATTTTTTTTTCTTTTTTTAACGTTTATTTATTTTGAGACAGAGAGAGACAGAGCAGGAACGGGGGAGGGGCAGAGAGAGAGGGAGACACAGAATCGGAAACAGGCTCCAGGCTCTGAGCCATCAGCCCAGAGCCCGACGCGGGGCTCGAACTCCCGGACCGCGAGATTGTGACCTGGCTGAAGTCGGACGCTTAACCGACTGCGCCACCCAGGCACCCCTATTTTTCTTTTTTTTAATGAAGGGGAAGGTAGGAACAGCACCAGTGCTTTTTTAATTTTTTTAGACATTTTAGTATTTGTGAATTTTTTTGTTTATTTTTGAGAGAGAGAGAGAGAGAGAGAGCAGGAGCAGGGAGAGTCAGAGAGAGAAGAGATAAAGGAACATAAGCAGGCTCTTCGTGGACAGCCCAATGCGGGGCTCAAACTCACGAACTGTGAGATCATGACCGAAGTCAGACGCTTAATGGACTGAGCCACCCAGGCGCCCCCACACTTTAAATTTTAACAACTGTCAATATCCCTTTATACCAATGTTTTTTCGGATCTCGAGTGCCTCAAGAACTTACTTAGGTTAGTTAGTGTTATGGTCAAGGTCAACTGAGACATTTCCCGGCTGTTTGTCGCAGAGGAGAAGAAGATGAAGGCTGCTATCCAGGGGAAGACATTGGCCCCATTTCAGAGGGGGTGCAGTTGTATTTTTCATAACTGAGAGGATAGGGAATGAAAAGTTCTAGGAGATCACAAAGCTGTGCCCTTAATCAACCTCGGATAGGGCTTTCACATGGTGGCCAGTGACTAAGTATTGGGTATTGAGGCTCTGGGAGCTGGGACAAGGTCCTATGGCCAAACTTGGCCCCTAGAAAACCGAATTTAAATTGGCCCCGCAGGCCTGTCCAATGGGTATCTTCAGAATAAGTCCTGGAGGACTGTTGACCAAAAACTGCCACCAAAAAGGATGAGGGGTGGGGGACACAAAAATGGACTTTTTAAACCACCCCCAAGCTGGCGTTTAGACATGATTCTGTTGCCCATACAAGAATTTTATCACAAGAATACAGGCAACTCGCATTTGCTATAGTGTGAATGTTGTGTTCCCCAAGAACTGATAGGTTGGAAACCTAATGCTTTAAAGTGATGGAATCAGGAACTTCAGGAGGTGATTAGGTCATAAGGGTGAGGCCCTCATGAGTGAGACGAGAGCTCTTAAAGAGCAGTCCCCAGAGAGATCCCTCACCCCTTCCACCCTGTGGGGGTAAATGAGAAGTCTGTGATCTGGAAAAGGGCCTTCACCCAACCATGCTGATACCCTGATCTTGGAATTCCAGCTTCCAAAGCTGTGAGAAATGAATTTGTGTTGTTGATAAACTACCCAGTCTGTTGTATTTAGTTACAGCAGCCGAAACGGGCTAAGACACCGGTCCACGCTCGAGTGTGACAGAGCAACTCACAGCCACTGCACCAGCACTCACTGTTTCTGACACCCCCTCGTCCCCAAGATTAGTCCCTTTTCCTGGGGGTTCAGTCCTCCTCCCCCCAGGCATCCATCCTTTCTCTTTTAGGTCTCAAGTTCGCCCAAATGTTGTAATTCCTTACAAAGCACGTCATTGGACACAGAGGTAGTTCATCTATGGTCGTTGTCAGCATCAGTGCTGAGTAGCATTGGGGCAGATAGATTATTTTCAAGGGGAGTTGTCCTCTAAAGACTACCTCACCCTCTAAGGGCTATATTTTAATGCCAGCTGGCTCCTCTGCTGACTGGTAAGGCTAGCCCAGTCGCTCCAACCAATTTTATTTCTATGATTCCAGTCTTCTCAACAAAATCTTGAATTCTCCCAGAGTAGAGGCTGTACCCTCTCCAGAACCTTAGAAAGGTAATGTTGTCTGAGCCACAGAGACAGTGACCTGGGATAAGTGACCTGACCCCAAGGGAAGAGACTTTCTTCCAAGTCTTTCTTACTTCTGGAAGTGTCCATATGTAAGTAGTGATCGCATAGGTTACTAGCAAATCCCTGAGAGGTCTTGGAACCTCTGGATGGGAACCATTATTTTCCATTTTCTGTGAAAGGACTCAGGCGCCAAAACTCGATTCCATGCGTGTTCTCTTACAATTTACTTCCTGTCGTTTCCTCCTCATCTTGTTATACCCCTGAGCACCATGCCTGAGCACTAGCTCTGCCAATTAACTGCAAATGTGGCCCTGAGCAGGGCTCTTCACCAGCCTGCAAACTGAGGAAACTGGGCTGAGCTACATACACATCACCCCCACCTTCTGTGAACTTCTGACTCCCTTGCCCACGTATAATCAGGACTAATACAGCATCAGTTTTGACAACCGTTCACAGGCCCTGGAGGGCGCAGGGGAAAAAACAAAGGAAACAAGTGAGACGTTCAACTAGCTTCAAACAGGAAGACGCTTTGGGTTCACCCAAGCTGAGGATGAAAAGCATTCCAGAGCGCTGAGGTGGTGCCAGGACAAGGGTCCACATCCCTTGAGGGCTCTGAGCATTGGAGAAGAGGCATGGAAAAGACAGACAGCCTCCCCATTAAGGTCTGGCTCCAAAACTTGGCCCAGTAGGAGCTGGGAGCAGATGGGAGAATAAGATCATTCCCCCTCAGGAAACGTGATGGAAAGAGCAAACCCCCACCCTCCAGACCTCCTCCCAGAAGGAGAGAGAATGAATGCAAAATAAAACAAGGGGACCGGTTGGCTTTCTGAATGAGTCCCGAGATGCCTAGAAGCTGAGACCACCCTTGACTTACAAGTCTAACAAAACCTAGGAGTAATCAAGGTCCAGAGGTCCAGGTAATAATGGTAAGCAACCCTTTCATTGACTCTCTCTCTCTCTCTGTGTGTGTGTGTGTGTGTGTGTGTGTGTGTATCTCACACATGAACATCACTGCCACCATCACCAACAACAGCCCAACAACAATAACAACTGTACAAGTCCCTCAGCTTCTTCCTATCTGCAAACTCATCTGGGGAATCTTGTAGTAGAAAGCAAGAGAAAAGATGTACATCCAAGCTAAGTTTATCATGAGTAAAGAGACTCCACATGGCAAGAGGAAGGTCTAGAAGAAAGCAACTTTTGTGAGGACAAAAGAGAAGGGACTATGTGTGGAGAGACTTTCATCTTACCAGAGGGGAGAGATGTGGGTGCTGGGTCTGAAGTGGAGCCCCACGGCTGGCCCTGAAAGAGTGAAAGCCTCATGTCACGGCTACAAGCCCTCAATCCTACACGTAGAGCAAGAAGTTCAAGTTCTGGTCCTGACAGTTGGCCACCACACTGTGAAATTTTGAGTCTGCCTTTTGAGTCTGAGTCTCAGTATTTTTTTTCCTGTAAAGAGGAAATAAAGATCTTGTGGCCCAGCATGCTTTCATGGAGAGAAGATTCGGGAAACAATAGATGAGAGAATTATTGGGGTTTAGTGACTCTGGGAAGCAAGAAGTTATGCCTGAACCAGGATCTGAACCCATGTGGGAGTTCTCTGCATGGAGATGTTCAGGTCATGGAAATGGATAGAGGAGGAAGAAAAGTGAGCCCCAGGAACACAATGGTTCGGTAGTGGGTAGAGGAAAAGGAACCCAAAGTGAAAACCAGAAAGGAAATGGTGAGAAGTAGCAGAGCCATAAGAAGTTGAACAAAGATCTGAGAAAATAATCATTTGAGTCAAACAGATTCTTACAAAGTTAAGCTTTGTTCTCCTTTCCTCCGATGTACCCCCAAAGCACCGTGGGGGGTCAGGCAGAGCACAGAAAATGACTGTGAGAGGAGAGAATACATGTGATCTGGGAACATACATAACATTTGTGGTAAGGCTGGAGAGAACTGTAGGGCTATCCCTGCTGGTTTGCTGTGTGACATCGGACATCTTACACAGCATCTCTGTGCTGGCCATCAGCCAGTATTTATTCAAATCCTTAGTGGCTGGGGTTCAGAGCCCAAAATAAATTCGCCTCAACAGCAAGTATTTGTGGAAAATCTCTGAGTGCAACCCATTGGGCAGGGCCCTGAGAGGTGGAAAGAAGACAGGAACTAGAAGACCACTGAGGCACCGAGACACGAGGCCCTACCCTCCACCTAGTGGGGAAGGCAGACTCTTACACAGTGACCACTAGCCAGACTGTGCTACGTCTCATCACAAAAATACAAACAAAATGTAACTGAAACCCATGAATTCTGCACCTGCCAGATCCAAGAAGGCTTTACTAAGGAAGGGCCATCTCAACTAGGTCCTGATGCTAAAAAGGATTTTGATATTCAGAGAAGGAGAAGTATATTCCAAGCTGCATGAACAAGGCGGGCAATGCTTTGGCAATAGGAAAGTGGCATTTCCGTTTAAGGAATAAGTTGATGGTTTGGGACCTCAGTCTGTATTCAATGTAGAGACAAGAAATGTTTTTGAGCAAGGGTGTGGTAGGATGGGTTCTGCTCTTTAGACAGAGCTTTCTGGCCAGAATGAGGAGAGAGAATGGAAGGGTGGAAGACTGAGGGAGGAGACTGACCTATTAGCAGAGTCCACAAGAGGAACCACCGATACCCTAAAGAATAAAGAAGCATTGAGATGGGAAAGATCAAATACCGTTTCAAAGTTTTCCAGAACGTGCCAATAAAGAACACAGCAGGTCTAAGACTGGGATAATAAAGTGGAGACCAAAGTATTTTTAGACAAGTTGAAATCTCACAGATAGACGACTTAGCGAGAGATAAGTCAGGAACCTGGGTTGGAGATTACCTAAAGTAATCTTCTGGAGGTGAGGTTCTGAAGGCCACACTCAAGGTCAACGTTGAGCACAGGCGAAATGACCCCTGCAAATTCCTCAGGGAGTTGCAACATCTGGAACTGGGATCCAATTTTGCTGAAAGGCCAGTGATTGCTCCAGGGGTGGAGGGGCCACTGGGGCACCAAGAGAAGCAGCATCCTTGTGTTCTGGGATCTGCTATATAAGAGACACTAGAGGCCCAATTCCCATCACTAACTTGCTGAGTAGAATGATGGCCAGAAGCACCTGCATGAACAAATCGTTTCCTGTTCAACATGCAGTTGATGCTACGTCGAGTTGGGCATCATGGACCTATTTGTGCCGTGATCGAGAAGACTGAGGGCTGGGGACAGCAGGCTGGGAAGTGCCAAGGGCTGACTGAAGTACTGTGGTCAAAGGAGGAAGAGCCAAAGAAGAATCAGGAGAAGGGGAATGAGGGGGTTTTAAGAGTTGTGTAAGTCAAGGAATGACAAAAGAGAGGAGGACATCAAGAAAAAGAAGGGCTTCAAATGCTAAATTCCATTGAGAGAAAGAGACCTCAAAGTCCTCTGATGAATTTGAGACTGGAGTGTTATCAAATACGTTAAAAATAGAAAGCATCCATGAATGATAAAAATGGAAGCCGAGTTGTAAGGGCGGGGCCTGGGGGGATAATAAAATGAAGGCATTGGGTTACACTCTTCCAAAATTTAACCATGGAAGGAAGGAGAAAAATTGAGGGAATCTGAGGCAGAAGCAGAGGCAAGGAAACACTGTAAAGAACACGGGCTTATTTATAAAAAGTCCCCAGTTATTCATCACGAATAATAATAATAGCTTTCACTTACTGAACATTGAGTGTGTGCACTAATGTAGTTAAATTCAGTTAAACCTTGAGACAAATACCATCGTCATCCATCAGAAGAAATTGAATGACAGTAAAGAGGTCAAACAAATATCCTCAAATCTCACAGCTGTTAAAGGGTAGCGATAGGATTGGAAATAGCCAGTCTGATTCTGGGGCTTCGCTTACTCTCCTGTGCAAGAGTAGAGAGAGGTTCCAGAAATCATATCTCAGAGACCAAGCATTGGCCTCGGTTCAGAGGCATCCTACAGTCGGTGCCATTCGTTCCTAGGATTTCAAACCGTTCTGTTTTCGTTGAAAACTAAACTGTTTTCACTATTCCTAGGATTTCACACAACGTATCCATGTAAAATTATAGTGGTGATCCATGTGAACGGCACACGGATCAATGTCACCATGTTTCTGCTGTCTTCCAGGTTGCCCACGCTACTGCGTCCTGACTTCCTCCCAAGCTGAATCCTAGGCTGCCTGCACGGTCAGCTCCCTGGTGCCTGAACTCACAGCAGGTAAAAAGCCTAGAAGCAAAGGGAGGAGGGGGTGGAAACAACTCCCCTCAAGTATGCCAGCGATGAGCTGAGGAGCTTCAGGAGGCGAGGGGTTTCGTTACCTACCTGAAGAATTTCCCTGATCTACAGCATGATGTGAAATTACCAATCAGGACTGAGAAACACAGGTGGCACTGGATAAAGAACCTGTGCCAAAGGGCGCAGAGCCCTACAGTCGTGGCACTGCCATCCGACCAGCACATTATTTAGTGAGCAAGTGCTCTCGGTCTCGCACTACGCCGGGCAATGGGACCACGCGGCTCTGTTGGAGAGGCAGCGCTATGTGTGAACAACAGAAAAGGATAGTGTGGGACGAGGGCTGCATCCCGTGATGGCTAAATGGCCACAGTCATGGTCAAGACGGGACACGAACTCTGCAGCAAGTTGTTCCAGGGGAAAGTTGAGGGGGCAAGTCATTCTAAGTAGGGGAGACATGGGGGAGGGGGGGACAGTACAGGAACATCTAAATGGAGGGGGAAGGAAGACAGCTTCACCAGAGTGGCGTCTGATTGAATTCTGGGGAGAGGTGGTTAATAGAGTGGAATCAAAAAGGAGGCGGATTTGAGATACAGCTTTAAAACAATAGGTAGTTCTCAAGACGGTAGAAGGGGAGGAGTGGGGGGGGGGGGGTTGTGCCACAAGCAATGGATAAGGAAGACGATCCCGAGCAATTGCACAGGACAAGGAAAGATCAGGCCGGCACAGAGCACATTAGACAAAGTACGGTGAGACTTTCTACCGCCCGATCTGGTCTAACCAATAACACACCGACCTTTCAGGTCACAGTCTACAAAACACTTTTGTGGTCATTTCCTTATTTCACTTATGCACCAGTCTTTTCAACTCCATTTTTTTTCCCCAAAGAAAGAGAAAATCAAAGAGGACGCATGACTTTCCCAAGATGCTTGCGCCAATCAATGAGTGGCTGACCTGTCTTCTGATCCCAGGTTCTGTCTCAAGTGTGCCACAGTGGCTGCCCTGACCTGTGACTGGTGAGAACACGAGGGATCGTCCCCGCCCGCTCTCATGCTCTCTCCCATCGGCGAAGCGTCGACTGTTTAGATTACAGTCTCTTATTCACGTATTCGACACCCAAACACACGAAGCGGCGTAGAAAGCAAGGAGGATGCATCAGTGCGCACGGGCAAAATGAAGTCCCCTTACTTCGTATTTGGCCTGTGCAGGTGCGAGGGGTTTGGAGAGGACCTAGAGTCACCAACCACACAGCGGCCTGGGTCCCAACACGCTTTTCCTTGCAGGCACTCTCAGCGCAAGGGAACGGACTGGCGCACAGAACCTACTGACGGCACCCTCCCCCGGGTGACTCAGACATGAGAAGGGTCTAGCCAGAGCATCTAATTACACAGGCCAGGTCAAGCTCTAAAATCAAAGCCCTGCTCACTGCCAGGCTACTGGCCTCCGAGGTGTCAGAGAAGACAGCCGCAGGCAAGGGGCAGGGGACCCACGTTGGAACCGACTTCAGCCGTCCTGGGTCCCAGGCGAGCCTGCTCCGCAGACTGGGAAATGTAATCAAGGGCTTTAATGGAGGTTTTATTACGGGCTGGGAGGCAAAACTTCATTATCCAACTGGCAACCTGCTCTGAGAAACAAGCAGCTTTCTTTCATGTGGCGACTCTGACACGCTGAGATCATGCCGAAGAGCGGGGAGGCAGAGCTCCGAATTTTTGCAACTCAGCACAGCCTTTGTGGGAGATGCCCAGGCAGCTCATAGCTGGGGCCGCTGAGCCAGGCCTGCAGGCGGGCCGGGCTTGGTGGAGGGCTTCGGGCCAGCCCGTGGAGAAGGCCACACCTCTCCTCATCATGCAGAGGGACAACAAGGTCTGCTGGCAGGTCCCAGAGGACCTCTGAGGCTGCCATGATGCTGGAAATGCAGCTGGAGACCCCAGCCCCCACATCTCCCAGCTGCACATTTTCTTTTCTTAAAAGAAAAAGCCCATCGGTTCAGCGGCTGCCAATCACTTGGGAAACTTGTTACAAACACAAATGTTTTGGTGTGCACTACGAAGACCCGGATTCTGATAATAGGCCGGGTTTAGAAAAGAACTCACTAGGCTATCTGGAGGTAGGGAAAACATCTTATTTTATGGTAGTAACGTATACAGAACCTAAAATTTCGCTTTTTAGCCGTTTTTAAGTGCACAGTTCGGTGGCATTAAGAACATTCACATTGAAACGATACTTTTAAGAAAGAACCAGTAGATGTCTAGCATTGGGTAGAAACGAATCTGTTGTCACTCAGGTCCGTATGAGAGAACAGGAGCATTGTGCTCTACTCTAGTTGGTAAAGTCATTCCTCATGATGGTGGAAGCTAATGGTTTGAAACAGGGGTACGTGTATCCCGGGATTGAACAAATGAGTAAGTGGATGTCAGATACCGGGAGCCATGTTTCACTGTTGGAGTAGGAGCTTACAGATAACCACGTAGTATGGATTAGCCAGAGATATCAGTGTGAACTCATGCTTAACATAGAAACTGATGGTTACACATGAAAATAATTATAGATATACATGTCAGGATACACATAGGTATTTTCTTGATCTGACCACTAAGAGAGCCTAGAAGCAACGACATTCTAGTAGCAATAAGCAGCCCCAACACCAAGATCTTGGCTTCTAATACCATTGTACAGCAAAAGGAACCAGGGCTCTTTGGAGAAATAGAGGATTCCAGGGCTGGGGCAGGGAAAATGTAAGATGAACCTGGAGCATCTTGTAGGGCCCGAAAATCAGGGAGTGCTCAAAAAACAAAGTAATTGGAGTGTTTCAAAAAAACATAGGAACCCACAGAACTCCTGATGGCTAAAACTGGGACAATTTGAGCAATAAAATAAGTAACACATAATATTAGATTAGATAACGCAAAGTATAAAGTAAATACATATGAATCCATATTGACACAAATAAATGCTCGAATAAATAAATTAATGGGAGGGCATAGATAAATTTCCCATGCAGAAGAATCCCAAATAATTTATGTAGATACTACCCTCTAAAGAGTGGAGTATAACTCTCTACCCCGTACGTGTAGGGGCATCTTAGTATCTTGCTTACAAAGATTACAGTATGGAAAGAGGGAAAATTAAAAAATAATTTTGCAGTGGAAAAACCTGGCAAACACTACCCAAGCCAGATGACCAAGGTCAACGTCATCGGTGATAAGGCAAGTTGATAGCATGTGCTCTTGATACAGTATATGGGGACTGGCACTTCAGCTCTGTAATCTTCCTCTCAAAAACCCACAATCTCAGTCCAAACAGGACAAAAATAGGAGTGAAACTCAAATTGTGGGACATTCTACAAACTCTCTGACCTGTATGCCTCAACATTGTCAAAGTCATCAAAAATAAGGAAAGTCTGAGAAACTGCCCCAGCCGAGAAAAGCCTCAGGAGACGTGATGATGAAACGCCTTGTGGTATTCTGAATGGCAGCCTGACTGGGAGAAAAAATGACATTAGGAAAAATGAATAAAATCTGCATAAAGTGTGGCTTTTAGTAATAATGTTTTAATATCGATTTATTAGTTGTGGCAAATGTGCCATCACTACGTAAGATGTCAACAACAGGGGAAAGGGTGGGGTATGTGAGGACCCTGCACTATCTTTGCTACTTTTCTATGTCTAAAAATATACTTAAAATAAAAGGTTTATCTAAAAAGAAGTAATTGTTTCGATTTCTTAGGCATCTCATATGAGCTGGAGATCATGCCTGGTCTCCGAAAGCACACTCCAATAGGAAAAAACAAGATATCCGGGAACAGCACCGTAGTCAGCCAAGAAAGATGAATAAACAGGACCGATGCATAGCAGGTGCTCTGGTAGGTCAAGAGAGTAGTAATCACACCCATTATAAAGGATGAGTGCCAAGTTTACTTCGTCTGTGAGCTCCCATGCTCCAACCTCTCCAGGGAGTCAAACGGTTCCTTCATCTTCTCTGTCCCTGGGTCTGTGTTAGAATGTATGAGGTGCTGTCTCTGTAGGGTGTGTGGTGGCAACAGTAATCCCTGACCCCAGGCTCTAGATCAACACAAGGGCTTCCCTACATGCCCGTGAGCAGTCAAGATGTTCGGAAGAGTCCCTGCTTCTCACACTTGTCACGACCAAATATAGGTACTTGGGGTCATCTTTCAGAGTCTGAGACTGTGTCCTGGTTAGTTTAGTAGATGAAGGTCCAGGGCCCTTGACAGCATGTTTGAAGATCTGAGTCCCCGGATGAGCCACTTAGTTTCATCCCATTCCGCAACTTATTTATTCAACACATACTGAACCTCTGCACATCTGCCAGTCAGTGCTATGTCAGGCTAGCACAATGGCCTGAGCTTGGGCTCTCCACTCGGACTTCCTGAGTTCAAATCTGGCCCCATCACCTACAAGGTACATGAACTCAGGGGGCTAACAACCCATCTAAGCCACAGACCCCTAAGGTAAGACAAAAGAAATAACTGAACATACCTTATAGAGTTGAAGAGATTAAATGAAATAACGCACAAAGTGTTTCACAACACTCTGTACTCAGTAAAAATTAGCTACTATCGTTATCAGGTGATGGGGGTAAAAAAACTAGACAAAGCCAGTATAGTTGCTTGTCTCATTGGAGAATGAAATCTAGTAGATTCCATCCAGTGGAATGTTATTCCCCTAACCCAGTCTCCCTTAGGCAAGGGGAGGAGATTGGCAGAGAAAATATGATCCGACTATGGAACAACATCGTTCATGAATACTGTGGGTCATGTGTGGTGTGTCCTTATATAGCATATTCCGTGGCCATCTTTCCCCACTAAAAATCAGAATCACATAACATGACACAGGAATTGTTGTAAAATATTTTCATGATGATAATGCTTACCTAAATCATTATGGCAGTTACATTTAATAAAGTAACATTATTTCTGTACTGTTATCGATAACTTAAAGGCATTCATGATAGAATACTAAAAAACAGACCTATTATTAAAAAGGCAATATGCATTTCCACTTCATATATATATTGTTGAAGGAAATACTATCTCATATAGTAGCTAAAGGTCCGTTTCAGTTGGACCCCCAAAGAATGCCCTTTGATTTCCAGGCTTAACTAACAAATCCAGTCTCCTGATGTCAACCTTCACCCAACCCACTTCCAGGAAGAACAAAAACAAAAATACTTGGCTCAAAGCGTAGCCCCTATTTTCTAAAGCTGGATTTTCCCCACCACCGGAGGCAGGGCTTCAGTGAGCCTCCGCTCCCCTAATCAAAGTTACGGTTTGGGGGGTAAACATGTGGCTCAAACCAAGTCAGAGAGAGTGCCCTCCGACCACCTCACCACCCAGGGTTCTGTCATTTGAAGCTAGAGGAGAAGGGATTTACCTTTGGAGAAATGGAACAGGAGAGGTGTGAATTCTGGAAGAACTGAAGGAAGAGAAACCTATCTTGTAGAGGATAGGATACAGGCTGATTCTAGAAAAGAGGTGATGTGGAGGTGTGAGCAGAAATGAAGTCGGGGAGATGACACCTTACTTGAATCCCTGCATCTAGATGGGACTGAAATCCCTCCCACCAATGGGCTTTCTGTTACACTGCCCCGTACGCTCCCTACTTTTTAAAAACTTAAGGTAGTAGAGTTGGGTTTATGTTACTTTCAAATAAAACCACCATTCATGGGATGCCTGGGTGGCTCAGTCAGTTGAGCCGTCTGACTCTTGGTTTCAGCTCAGGTCATGATCTCATTGGGAGTTCGAGCCCTGCATCGGGCTCAGCACTATTGGTATGGAGCCTGCTTGGGATTCTCTCTCTCTCTCTCTCTCTCTCTCTCTCTCTCACTCTCTCTCTCTCTCTCTCTCAAAAATAAATGAATAAATAAACTTAAAAAAAAACCTTTAAGAAAGAAAACACCATTCATGGGGGAGGGGTATGGATGATTTAATACAAAATAAATGAATGAAGGGTCCTGATTAATACAACTCATCCATTCATTAAATAAATAGCAGTTGTGCCATGTAAGCTATGGCAGTGGACACAAGACACCCTGTCCCCATGGGGAGGGAAGATGGGCATTTAAATGATGAATTACAATGGGCCAGCAGGAACTAAAAGCACCCGAGAGTGGCTGAAGTGCAGAGGGTGGAGTGGCCTAGGACAAAGTGAAGGGAGAAGCAGGGCCCAGATCATGCAGAGCAGTGAAGGCCATGTCAGTATTAAGCTCTAACCCTGACATCAGCAGCAGGGGTGAAGGCGAGGGAGGGGTTTGGGCACTGAAATGTTCTGACATGTCCAGATTTGTGCTTTCAACAGTTCGGCCTGAAGTGGGGAGAACATACGATCTCGGGAAAAAATAATAGAGGACTGGCCTCACATCAGAGCAGAGGGGTCTAGATATATTTAGGAAGTTACGCTTAGGTCACAGCAGCCCGGAGTACCAAAGCCAGAAGAGAAATTGTAGAGATTTCTGGAGTGTTCTAGGCAGCAGTTTCCTTATTCCACGGAAAAGTACGTGGAAGTTTCAGAGTGGCGCCTTTCTTGTGGAATTTTGTCCACATATTGGTACACATCCCTTGTTACCAGGTCACATTTGGGCAAATCCAAGCAACGTCTCCACAGCTGATCATGAAAGAAATAGTCCTTAAGACGAATGTACAAAGCAAATAAAGATCTGTAATAAAGATTTTCTTTCCTGGCCGGAGTGGTTTTGCAGCTGTAAAAGCCTCAGCTAATTTGTTTGTCCCTCTCCCTCCCTAGCGTCAGTGAATTTAGTGCCTCATCTTCTCCAATAGATCTTCAGTCTTGCATCAGTCTTTCTGGTCGTTTTTATTTTCTTTCACTTTAGCCTTGACCTCTAAGTCGCTATTTTGACATTATGCTAACAGAAGTCAGCCAGACACAAAAGGACGAATGCTGTATGATTCCTCTTCTAGAAGGCACCTTACATAGACAAGGTCGGGCAATGGGGGCCAGGGGCCAGGGAAGGGAGGGATGGCGAGTTATGTTTGATGGGTTTGAAGTTTCAGTTTGAGATCATATACAACGCTCCGGAGATGGACGGTGGTGATGACTGCACACTGAGAATGTACTTAATGCACAAACATGTACACTGAAAAATAGTTAAAATGGTAAATTTCATGATATGTATCTCTTCCCACAATAAAAATAAACTTAAAAAAAATACTAGAATTGAGTGCATGTTTGTTCCAAGAAGCTTTCTTCTTTCCTTCCTTATATTTTCCCATGTCCTCCTTGGAGAGATCCTGACACAGGACCTGATTACCACATATCCTTATTTTATAAGCATTAATTAAGGACCCTCTGTTGCCATTTTCTCATTTATTCCTAACAACCACCCACTGTGGTAATAATATTGGCCCTACTTTACAGATGAGCAATCTGAACTTTATAGAGATTTCCACTGAAGACTGCAAAGCTTATGCTGGATAAAGCGGAAGAGAAATTTCTTGTTAAAGAAACGGATTCAGAACCCATTTCTTCATTTGATGACTGTAAAATTCATTTTGAGAGCCTTCAACCCTTTACACCTAAATCCCTTAAGAAACCCGTGGCTGAATATGGGATTTCTTCTGGAAAAAATCCCTTGGCAAGTTGCCTCCATGAATATCCATTCTCTCTTGTAGGAAATTACCAGAATAAATCACTCTTAACACACACTAGTCCCACTCACCAAACCCCAGCAGAAAATCCATTCTGGAATACCCCAAACCATTCCCATAGGACTATTACGAAGAAACAGAACTAACCATTCCAAATAGAACTAACACTGAAAGGGTTAAGTGAATTCTTTTTCATTTTTCTAAGTGTTCAGTAGTTAAGAGAGGGATGGTTGTCTCCATGAGTATTATTGCATGAAGCCCCAACCTTCCTACTCATAACCCACCAATGCTCAAGTAGTTGTTACCCATGATTCCATGACCCACTTTCCCTTATCCAAAGGCTATCCATTTGCTTTCTTTCTTGAGGGAAGGAACGTCTTGGAGAGTGTTCCATTCCACCTTTGCCTTTCCTGCCCCTCCTGCGTTCCTGATGTCACCTCAGTCCTTACGCTACAACCAAACAGCACAACCTGATGGGCCACCGGGATTCCCTTCCCTCTAAGGCCACTCCAGCCCACTGGGCACCGGGCCAGGAGGGAGGAGGTGCTGCGTGAGATCTGCAGGGCATGCTGGCACTCCCAGGGCGAGCCCTGGAGGCAGAGGATCCCTGAAGACCTGCCAGAGTGACTCCCCAGACAGCCCGAGAGCCAGCTTCCAAGAAGTCTCTTCTTAATCTGCAACACCCCCTTTTGAGGGGACGCTGTATTTGGGGACAGTGTCAGGCGAGATCGTGGTTGGGAATCAGAGCTACTAGCTCGTTGGGTGGATGGGGACGTCTGCATGGCATCCCTGCCACGCTCCTGGCTTGGAGAAGAACTGCCTGTTTATTCTAAAATCTCACTCTTTTTAAAAGCTCCTGTCCTCACGATCAAGCTTACCCTAAGTTTGAGAACAAATCCCACGCTAGCTCTTGAACTGAATGGGACGATATTCCTCTCAAAGACTTTTGAAAGCAAACAAGACAGAAGGAGAACTATGTTCAATTTTTTGGTGGGAAAATAAGAGGGAAGATTGAAAATGGTGTAATTAAACTTAATGCCATAGCCCGGTGTACATAACCGGTGGGGACAGGAAACTCAACCTCCCCTGCAGAGACCACATGCCCAGATTGTTCACCAAAACACCGAAGACATTTGCTTTCAGCTGCATGATCTGACTTGTCCCTTTTCTTAATACCAAGTGGCCATTCTCCCTCTTGTTCTCAGTGCTAGACAGTCTCTGTTCCACCCCCAGACCCGTCTGTCCTCCTGCCCCGCACTGTCCCCCAGGATGCTGGGCCTTGAAGATGCCGTTTCCAGCTGGCTTGTGTTTGGATTCAGCCAGTGGAAGGCACTGGTAGGAGATCAGAGGGCAGGAAGAAGGAACATCTGGGACATTCTTCCCCACTACCCCCCTGCCTCAGCCTGGTTCTGGGGTTCTGACTGCACCCCTCCCCTTCCACAGCTCCCACCAAGGAGCCCTCATTCCTGAGCCATCTCTCACAGGACTCCAGTGACATCACATCCCACACCTTGTCCCCTCAACCCCACAGATAGTAGCAGCTTCCCGATAACAGTCCTCTCTGGGGACCTCAGCATTCCCATTAGATCCTTTAACACTGGGTCCTTGCTTTCTGAAGCAGCACCTTCATTAGGGTCTCCAACGGAGCCAGCTAAGGTGAGTTCCGTTTCCCGCCTAGTCCCACCTGCTCAGGTCACACTCAGTTCCTTGCTGTGACACAAATACTCCAGGCAGAACCCCGCCTCGGGGTCTCTCCACCTACTTTTCCATTTCCCCATAACACTCGATTCCCAGATTTCTGTTTTGCCCACTTCCTCACCTGCAGGTCTCTGCTCAGATGTCACCTAATCAGGGATACACTTCCTGACCACCCTGGGTAAAATGGCCACCTCCCCTCATCCCCTTGCACCCGTCACTCTCTGTCTCCCTTATCGTCTTCTGGTTTTCTTCATAATGTTCTTTGCCATTTGACATACCATGTAGTGATCGATTTGTCTTCTTTCGTTTTTCCTCTCTTCCCCGACTGGAACGGAAGCTCATTTAGAGTTCATTGCTAACCTTAAACAGTGCCAGGGATACGGTAGGTATTACATAAACATTTCTCTGAATGAATAAATGCATTGTGTGCACACTGCCTTGACTCTCCTTCATAACTTCAGGCTGTGAACTGTGCACGCAGCTTTTCCCTATGAAGCCCTATATGCCAGCTCAGGGAATAATTATTCAAGAGTCAAAGGTGCTTACAATTGTGCTCAGTGATACTGGCTGTGGCATGAAGAGAAATCAAGGCAGAAAAGGCAAACAACCCCCAAATCCCAACTACCCCCAGGATCTGGGATCTAGACACAAGCCTCCAGGACCAAGAGTAAGGTCCACACCTATACCGGTACCTGAGCCAAACTCAGAATGGATAGCTTGAAGAGGCGGATCAGGGTTGGGTGGGACTGGGCTGAAAGGGAAAAGAAAGGAGAAGGAAGGAGTAAGCGCTTAGGCACAGGGGCCACGTGGTGTGGCCAAAGGTTTTGTCTTTGTAGAAGAAAGAAGAAAACGCAAAGTCCGGTAACTTTTCGCGCTGGGCTTCCTCTTTACGAAAACATCCACCTTCCCTTATGTTATCTGGCCAACACCCCACAAGCCCTTTATCTTCTGATGGAGCCTTGCATCCTCTCCTTCTCAGGGGTCTAAGGCACATCTAAGGGGAAAAAGTGGGCATCTCAAAATGGAGCTCTGCTGGCCCGAGAGAAACGTAAGATTTCGTGGATCAGAAGCTGGCCCACCTCTGGCAAACACCACGGAAGAACTCAGAGGCCATGAGACGTGGACTCGGGCCCACGTGTTCTGATCACACCCACACGGGGTCCCCTTGTACACTCCTCACCGCTCCCTACCCGGAGCCGTGCTGGACCCGACTATTCGTGGCCTTTGCTAATTCTAGCCTCGCTCACAGGAGACAAGAGTTACCTCACTGTAGCCTCAGTTCGCATTTTTCTAACGACCAATCATGTTGAGCCTCTATCCTGTGCTTATTTCCCATCTGTGCATCTCCTCTGGTGATGTGTCTATTCAAATCATTTGCTTATTTTTTTTTTTATTTTATTCAGTTCGGAGAGTTCTTCATATATTCTGTCTACGAGTCCTTTATCAGGGAAGTAAGCTGCAAATATTTTCTACCAGTCCATGGCTTAACTTTTCATTCTCTTAACAACACCTTTGAAAGAGCAGAGGTTCTAAATTTTGATGAATTCTAACCAGTTTCCTCTTTTGTGGGCCACGCTTTGGTATCGTAGCTAAGAAATCCTCACTTAACCCAAAGTCACAAATGTTTTCCTTTTCCTCCTATGTTCGGAAATTTTTTTTCTGTTATCTACGTAACTCCATCAGAATCAGAGAACATGGTTTGTATGATTTCAATTCTTCTAAATCTGTTAAGGTTTGTTTTATAACCCAGGATATGGCTTCCCTTGATGAATGTTCCGTGTGTTCTTGTTTTATTTTGTTTTGTTTGTTTTGTTTTTGTTTTTTTTGTTTATCACCTATGGTTTTTTATTTTACTCTCCAGAAGCAAATTAGAAAAAAAAATGTTTCATGAAAGTTTTAATTCTTAAATACAAAATACAATTATGGATAAAGCACCTATAAGATCCATGTGCAGGGTTTTGTGTGGACATAGTTTTCTGTCAGTTCTTCTAGCACATGTTTGCCAATTTTTTCCTATTCATTCTAACAATTGCTGAGAGAGGACTTCTAATATCTCCGACTATAATTGCGAAATTTTCTATTTCTCTTTTCTGTTCTAGTTGCCTTTTTTTTCCTTTATGAATTTTAGTGTTCTGTTGCTAGAGGAAAAACATTTAGATTGGCAAGTCTTCCTTTTGAGATGATTCCAGCTCTCCTTTGGGTGGTGTCTGCCTGACAGATCATTGTCGATCCTTTTATTTTAGCCTACACCTGTCATTTGACGAGAATTTTTTATAACATAATTATTGGTACGCTTGGATTTAGATTTACCGTTTTGTTCTTTGTTCTATTTGTATGCTCTGGGTTTCGTTTCTCTATTTCTCTTTTTCTGCTTTTTGTGGGTTTATTGGAACATTTTTTAGTATATCTACTGCATCTTTTTCCTATATCTCTTGTATACAGGTTTTGTAGTGGTTGCCCTTGAAATTACAATATACAAAATTAACTTTCCCAATCTAGTCTGATTCAATATTTTACACTCCAGGTGGAATGTGGAAACTACCAGTCGGCCCTTTTCTGCCCCCTTTCTGTCATAACTGTCATAGGTTCGATCTACATACACTGAAAATTCTGCCGGACAGCATTGTATTTTTGTTGTTGTTATTTTTAACTATTAAACAGACTTCAAACAACTCGATGGGATATGAGTAGTCTGTTAAATTTACTGAGACATTTATTATCTCTGTTACCCTTCCTTTGACTCTGGATGTTCTCAGTTTCCTCCTGGTAGAACTTCTTTCTGCCGACTTCTTCTAGCAATTCTCTTCAAGCCAGCCTGCTGCTAACAGACTCTTCCATTTCCTTCATTGGAGAATTTTTTATTTTGCCCTCATCCTTGAAAATGTTTTCACGGATATAGAATTCTAGAGGAAGATTTTCCTTCCCTTCCCACTCTTGAAACATGTTTTTCCAATTTCTTCTGGCTCCCTGGTTTCTGATGAGAAACCAGAGAAATCCACTGTTACTAGAATCAGGTTTTCCTACAAGGAATGCATCATTTCTTGCTGACTGCTTTCAAGATTTCTCCACCTTTTGTTTTCAGCAGTTTCATTACGATGTATCCGGGTGTGGATTGCTTTGGGTTTATGTGAGGTTTGAGGTTCACTGAGTTTGTTGAACCTGTAGGTTTATGACTTGCATCAAATTTGAAAAGTTTTAAGCCAATTTTTTCTTAGCCTTATACTTTTTTTTTTTCCTTTCCTTCTGGTGCCGTGACTATGTGAATACCTTTTGTTATTGTCCCACGGGTCCTTGAAGTCTGTTGTTTTTCTTCTTTTTAATTTTTTCTCCCTGTGTCCTCATTAGATCATTTCTGTTGACCTGTCTTCCTGTTCTGACTCGCCTTGGCCATCTCCATTCTGCTATTAAACCCATCCAGTGAGGTTTTGTTTTTTATTTCTGGGTTAACAAATTTTATTTCTTTTCCTCAAATTCCTGGATTTATTTTACATCTTCTATCTCTTTGCTGAGAATTTCTATCTCTTGTTCATTTAGAGAATGCACTCCCTTACTCGTTACAGCATTTTTATAGTAACTACTTGAAAGTTTTTGTCAGAGTTAGTGAGACGCTGATTCTGTTGACTTTCTTTCTCTGTATGGGTTTAGATATTTCTGGTTCTTTATGTGCCAAGTAATTTTGGATTGTATTCTAGACATAGTGAGTATCATTTTTCCAGAGATCCTGGGTTGTTTTTAAATCCTACAAAGAATGCGCTTAGGCCACAAATTCGAATTAGCCTTATAAAGGCTGTGGTTCCAAAATCAGTTCAGTTTTCAAAGCCTTTGTAGTACTATTTGGATCTGTGCCACAGTGGCCAGTCTGAGATTTGGGTAGTGGTATATCCCATAGTTCAGTTCTCAAAATCTATATATGCTGTTTAGGGCAAAGTCTACAACAGGAGCAGCCCAGGGAGTTAGCCCAGGAGTCCATAAACCTTGTTAAGGGGTTTCCCTAGAATTTCAGGTTCCTGAAGGATTCTATTTCTGCTCCTGCTACTGCTGCTGCTGCCGTGGGATTGCTTGGGCTGGGACATAAGAAAATGAAGAAAGCACTAAAGGAAAAGAAAAATGAGGCATTTCTGCACTCTTTCTGAATATTAGGAGTTTTCTTTCCCACCTAAGCCAGAACTAAAGGACTTCTAGACATTTCTGTCTGCATCCTACTACCCGCTTTCAGATTTGGGGCTGATTGAAGTCAGGGAAATATCAGAGTGGGGGGAAATAATACCCCCCCCCAGTTCAGTAGTAATACAAGTTCTAACCTTTTCCCCCACTCCACACAATACCGTTTACTTCTCCGAGTCCTCAACTAGCTGCCCCATGCATTTTGTCTAGGCTTTGGATTCAACAGGAGAGATAGGCTAGAGTGTGCTTAGTTCGCCTTACCCCAAACCAGAATCTTCCTCTGTAATGCTTTCAAGTAGAAGAGATAACATGTGAGTTCTATTTTTTTTCACATGTTTCTAACTAAAAATTTTTAAAAAGAAGAAGACGACGAAATAGCCAAAACAGCTGCCTGACCTAGATTTGTCCTTCAGAGGAATGGGTAGTTTTGCCGTCTCTGGACTCGAGCTTATTTGGACTCGAGATTATTTGATAAGGACTCTAGATAAGCTCTAAGCGGAACGTCAAGGCTCTAATAAACCATTGTAGTCACTTCTGGGCTCTGTGAGTTTTTAGCGGTTAAATAAAGCATGATGATCATGCATCTGGGCTCCAGTCTCCAAGAGTCAAGGCCACCCTGCCCTTGCAACACCAAAACCAGCCTTAACTGGATACTAGTGATGCCACTGCATCTGAGTGATTAGGTAGCAGTAATGTTTCCTCTTCCAGAAGGGAACCGTAACAATTACTGAGACTTCTATGTGCAGACACTGTAACAGATACTTCTCACCTATTATTGACTTTAGTCCTCACCACAACCAGAAAGGTAGGTATTATTAGCATCATCTCTAGTTGAGAAAACCCAAGGCTCAGTCAGATGAAGGCACTTTCCGCGTCCCCAGAGCTACTGAGTGGTGACACCCAATCTGGGTCCTGTTTGAGTGTCTTTATTCTTCCCACACGTTATGCACCCCTTGAGGGGAGTATTTATGTTTGCTTACTCTCTGTAAGAGAAATCCAAGGCTTTTCGCTCAGCAGGACCTCATAAATGAATTCATTAATTTAATAACTAACATTAGCCTATATCTTGTTGGAGTTTTTTCCTTTCTTTCCCGTCTATTTCCATTTGTTTTCCTTGCTCCTTACTCTGTCCTCCAAAGGGACCCTGAACTCCTCAACAATCTGGCATGCAACATCTGGTCACTTAAAAACACTGGAATGATTGACTAGATTTCTCAGTTCCTGTCCGGATGTGGAGCGTGGTGGAGACATCACGAGCCCAATCTATTCCTTCCTCTGTGTCTTCCCGCCACAGCCAGGGCTGGGCTCTGCATACAACCAGTATCCCATAAATACTGCCAGCTGTTCTAGTCCTTAACCAAATCTTTCTTAGTGTTTCTCTGTTCCTGGATGCCTGCTTTTTGGTCCCACTTTCCCTACTTGCCCTGAAGAACCCGCAGTCCACTCTCTAGGCTTGTATAAAATGGATTCTTACATCTGGCCAGAGATTGGATGACCTGACCCCTGAGGTCAATGTTAACATCATGTGCCCCTGTGATTACCGGAAGGTAGCACCAGCCGACTCCTGGCTCTCGGGAAGAACAAAGGGACGTGTGGCAAAGCTCCTGGTCTGTGCACCAGGAAACACCAAGAGATATGCCTTCTTTCTTTGACCTCTGAGATATCTGGCCTTAGTAACGTACCCTAAGAAGTAGCTCTCAGATCTTAAGATGATAAGAATTATTTGGGGTGCTTAACAAAATGCTGGTTCCCTGGCCTGACTAACAGATTCTGAATCACTGAGTATGCTAGGGCATGGATTCTGCAGCTTTAACAGCTCTGATGCATGTGGACCACAGCATACCTTAAGAAATTTTGCACTAAAGAAAAGGTATTAGTTGGTTACCTTGTTTTACACAACACTTAGACTAGCAAGCCCTTGGCATACATGGATGGATGATAATTCATGCTGGTAATTCACGTGTGTGTGTGTGTGTGTGTGTGTGTGTGTAGCCTAAATGAAGAAACAGACTATCCATAATAATAACAACACCTATAGCTGTAGCTTGCTGGGGGCTTCTTCTGAGCCGGCAACAACACTACATTATCCATTTAATCCTCAAAACTCAACTGGACAAGTGCTACTATCCAAATGTTACAAAGGACAGAATGGAAATCGGGGGTAAAGGCATGGCTAAGCTCGGATTTGGACAATGAGTTTGTGGGACCCCAAAGACAATGCTCATTCTACACCACCACACTCCCCCCCCCTTCCTAGTAATTACCTTGGGGGAAAGGAAGAATGATTATTATGTTTCAGCTCTGCGTGGATGGTATTAGCCTACCCCCCTTAAAATTAGAAAGAAATATGGCTGATCATAAAGGAAAACCCCTGACAATGAGCCCAGGGGAAGTTGTGGACTCTTCCACTAAATGCCTTTAAAGCATAAAGAACTTGATTGTTTCACTTCATCCTTCCTGAAGGCAGAGAAATAGAAAAGATGACCCCTACACACACCCCCAAGGCTTTTCAGGCCAAGAATTCCATTAAATCTTGCCCTCAGCTAAATACCTGTCTCCGTTCTAAAGGACTTGCTTCGCCGGCCTGGAGGCGCAAACATCTGGATGGCAGGTGCTTGATTTTGTAGGGGCCAGAGGACACACAGCTGAGCCCCGCAGCTGAGGGGACAGGGGAGGAAATGTCGTACATTGATGTAGCACCTTCTGACTCTCCCCAAGCCCCCTTCAACAGGGAAGTGATGGGGGGCGGGGGGCGGGAGGTGACCGGAGGGCCAGCAGCTCTGTAACAGCTGCACAGGGGAGCATTTAAGACTAGGACAGGAAGTGAAACACAGAAGGGCAGTCAGTCTCCGGGAGCGTCTGGGGGAAGTGGAGGGGAATGGGGCTGAATCCTCCTGCCTGACGCCGCTCTGGGGAGGGCCTGCTTAAGCTCAGAGACCAAGGACTCCGCTTCTAGTTCTCCGAGGGGAGGTGAAAGAAGGAAGAGGAAAGAGCTTTTTTACTGTTTTCATTAAAAACACAAGGAGCCACACAGGCAACATGTGCTCGCTCGGCCATTCCATGCCTCTCCCTGACGCTAGCCATGCTGTTCGAACAGCCTACTAACCCACAAGTGCAACTGGCCTTCGTTTCCGTTTTCTTTAAATCCATTTGGACCTCATTCCAGATCTCTGACCTACCAGGAGGGGGAAAACAAAACAAACCAGCTTCCATTCTCCTGAAAGACGTCGCCCCAGGATGGGCCCAACATTGGAGAGGGCCCTCCATAGGTAATGGGTCTATCCGGTACCTGCTAGGATGTCCTCACGCAGGCCTGAATGGTCCAGTCCCTTCAGGTCCAGTGCCACTGCTCCTCAAGTCTAGCCCCCCCCCAGAACCTCTACAATGCCATACCCTCCAAGACAAGCCTCCCCTCCAGGGCACCACCAGGACCCCCCCACCACCAACCTACCATGGGGCTATCTACTCTCTGCTTTTCCACGTCCAAGATATTTGCCTCTGTCCTTTTCCCCTCCCACTCTAGGGTACCAAGAAAACTTCCCGGTAGCTTTAGACATTCACAAAAGACAGAGAATTTTACTTCAATGTAGCTTCTACATTCCATCCTGCAAGAAAAGGAATTAATAAAGTACAAAACATATACAGCCTTTTTATGTGTTAAGTGCATAAGCGATGAAACATAAAGTTCTAAGCACTCTGTATATGCTAGTTCACTTAATTCTTACAAAAAAAAATGTTGGGGCGCCTGGGTGGCGCAGTCGGTTAAGCGACCGACTTCAGCCAGGTCACGATCTCACGGTCCGTGAATTTGAGCCCCGCATCGGGCTCTGGGCTGATGGCTCAGAGCCTGGAGCCTGTTTCCAATTCTGTGTCTCCCTCTCTCTCTGCCCCTCCCCTGTTCATGCTCTGTCTCTCTCTGTCCCCAAAATAAATAAACGTTGAAAAAAAAAATAAAAAAATTAAAAAAAAAAAGTTATGGGGTAGGTCCTATTGTTATCCCATTTTACAGAAAAGGACAGTGAGGCACAAAGAGACGGAGTAACGTACCTGAGGTCACACAGCCAGGCAGGGGCAGAACTGAGATTTGAACCCAGGCCATCTGTCTCTAGAGTCTGTGATCCATGATATAAACCCTGCTTCTCACAAATTTACCTCCTTGAAACTAGAGGAGGGAAAAACAGATTAAAACACACACAAACGAACATTTCAAACTTTGTTTTCCCACACAAGATGATAAGTAAGTAAGTTTCCTAGGCATCACTAGCTCCTCTCCCAGGACCACCACCATACCTTAGAAACTTACTGCTGCTCAAATACCACAGGAAAGAAAGGACAAAAGACAAAAAAAAAAAAAAAAAGGAAAATTAAGTTCTGCTTCCAAAAAATTAACCTGAAATAGACCAGATTTCAAACTACAAGTAACTAATTTACTTTGAGGAGCAGGGTTAAAAGTTTAAACCATCAAAAACAGTCTTAAAATACAGAGAATAAACAGGTGGCTGCCAGAGTAGAGGTGGGTCTGAGCATGAATGAAATAGATAGAGAGGGGGTGGGTTAAACCATCAGGAAAAATGGCAGTTGAGTCCAATTTTGAAAAAAAAAAATAAGCTGCATTTCTAAAATCTGAGTTGAGTGATGGTTTTACCTGGTACATATGTTCTCTATCAACTAGTAAAATACAAATGTGTCCTTAATTTTTTTTTTAAGTACTTTTCCCGCTGGGAGTAAGGGTCCACAAAAATTTCAAGTAGAACCATCAGATAGCTACATAGTTTCAGTAATTAAAAGTAAATCTTGTTTCTTTATCGCCATCCCTGATCTCTCGCCCTTGTTCTGATATCAAATTTCTTGGCCCTTGGAAGGCAACATGGCACAATCCAAATCCTTTCCTCTTCCCCTAAAACTACCCCCACTCCTGTATTCTTTAGCTGCACGTCAGTTTCCTTTCGGTCTCCCAAGCCTGAAATCCAAAAGTCAGCCTGTCTCTTTCTCTGTCAGCCCCTGATACCAAATTGGTCTCCAAGAACTTTTCACCCCTCTTTGTAAATATCCTTCACTTCCTAACTTCTCCATCCTCAGCTCCAGTGTGCTGAGTTCAGGTCCTCAATAGTCTGCCTAGGCTTTTTCTCACAGCCTAAAGCTGGTCTCCTGGATTCCTTCCTCCTCTTTGTTAAATCTCCACTCTTTCCCACTGTTACCAGTCACCTTATGACTGTGGCATCCCTCCCGGTGACCCCCAATACTATTAATACCATAAATCATAGTCATCATGCTAATAACATCGGGATCAGTGGACAGAGAAAGTTCCAGTGCTGTAGTTGGCTCTCAAGGTTGGCACAACGTGGGCCCCGGCCCACCCTCCACTTTCACTTCCAGTCCCCTGAACACCACAGTCCCCGTGTTACCACCCCCAGGACAGCCACAGTTCATGTAAAATACCCTATCCTTTCTCTGTTCCATGTTTTTGCACATGAATTTTCCTCTCCCTGGTATTCACTTCTCCCTTTTCTTTGCCCAAAGCACTCCTACACATCTTTAAAGAATCAGCTGCGGGGTGCCAGGGTGGCTCAGTCGGTTAAGCATCTGACTCTCAGTTTCGGCTCAGGTCACTATCTCACATTTCGTGAGTTCGAGCCCCGGGTCAGGCTCTGCACTGGCAGCGTGGAGCCTGCTTGGGATTCTCTTTCTCTCCCACTCTCTCTGCCCCTCCCCTGCTCACACTCTCGCTCTCTCTTAAAATAAGTAAATGAACATTTTTTAAAAATCAGCTGCAATGCCACCTCCCCAGTGACACATTCCCTGCTCACCTAAGCAAGTTTAGCATCTTGTGAAGAACCCCAAAATGCTGCACTGAAACATAAAGAAGGGCACCTTGGTGGCTCAGTCGGTTAAGTGGCCGACTTTGGCTCAGGTCGGGATCTCGAGGTTCACGAGTTTGAGCCCCATATGGGGCTCTTGGCTGACAGTTCAGAGCCTAGAGCCTGCTTCGGATTCTGTGTCTCCCTTTCTCTATGCCCTTCCCCTGCTGATTCTCTCTCTCTCTCTCTCTCTCTCTCTCTCTCTCTCTTTCTCTCTCTCTCAAAAATAAATCAAACATTTAAAATTAAAAAAAAAAAGAAACTTAAAGAAACAAATGCAATGGCGTTGGATGTCTTCTGATTCCAGGTTCTGAGTTTCTGTGTATTCCTGATATAAGAGCACCCAGCCCTCAGGAGGCAACTCAGAATTTCTTCAATGAATAGTGGATTCAACATTTCATCTAACTTCATTTTTCCACACTGGGAGTCAGCATAGACTATGTTGAGGAGGGCAGAATTCCTGATGTTGAATCTTGCTTTCACCTGCCAGTTGTCTTATCTTGAGCAATGTACTTCACCTCTCTATGCCTCAGTTTCCTCATCTTCAAAATGGGATACTATTAGCCCAGACCTCCACGGGGTGTAGTGAGCATGAAATGAGTTTCACACGTAGAAGGCATTGAGAAGAATGTATACCAATTATTACACACCCAGTAAGTAATGGTCCCTGTTATTGGTTTTATAAAGATCGCTTAGGGGACTTTATTACTAAGACCTGTCTCATATATGCCCCTTCCTTTTACATGGTTTGGAGTTTAAAACCAAGCAATACCAACCACAGCTTTCTGACTCATATTATATTCCATTAATCAACGCTTTCAAACAAAGATAGGCAGTATTTCTTTGTGTCACCTTTCTTGCTAGCTTCTCTCTGTGACTTACCTGGCAAAGGGAGCAGGTACCAGGTTTCTACCCTGCCTCTTTCCTCAGTTTTGTTTTCTATTCAGTGGGTTTCCCACAAGGATTTCTCCTGGGATCTAAGAATTCCCTGGGGAACATGCTCAAGCACAGGGCCCCAGGGCACACCGAGATTCTGACTCAGATGTGGAGTGGCACCCCAGAATCTGCATTCTGCACCCAAACTGATTCTGTTACAAGTGGAACGTGCCCTTGCACTTGGAAAACACCGCCTTATGACATCCCATCCAAGACTTAACAGGGGCTGAAATGTCTTTCAGAACCCTCCAGAACAAAAGGAGGAAGCGGTGGTGGTGGCAACAGCAGGGAGGCACGTATCACAGCATCTCTTTATCTCCCTTGTCGCCCTGTGTCAGACCTCCGTAAATAAGCACCATGACAAGAAAAGCTGGAATAAGTGGACTGAAATTAAACATCAGAAAAGTGGAACCACAGCTGGAATTTGCAGTGGTCTGATGATGTGGGGGAGGGAGGTCCTGGCTCTGACCGAGGAGACCCCCCACAGAGGCCCCATCACCTCCCCGACCGCAGGGCAAAGCCAGCAGTCCTGATGCCGATGCAGACACAGGAATCCTCATATAGAACCATCCCCACATGATATGCGTGACTCCTAGGGGGAACCTCCCTGAGCCCAGACAGGGCTGGGGCTCCTGGGGACCACTTGAAACCAAACTTCTTCACTCAGGCATCCAAGACTGCCACCCCACCCCAGAAGTCACCCAACCCCTCCAACAGTCAAGTCCATTACTCCCATTCACTTAACCAAGACTTAGGTCTCCAATATATGTAAGACACTGAACCAGAAATGGGAAGATCACAGAAGGAGACACAATGGTAGCCTCCTGAGAAGTACATTATCTTTGTGGAGATGAGAATGAGGACACGATTAGTGAGACCAGGTCAGAGAGGAAGGGGATCTTCCCTTCTTGCTCCCTCACATCCACTCTCCACGCACACCACGCTCTGGGGCCCTAGAAGATAATGTCTTAGGAATGCACGCACCAACCCTCCGTTCCCTCTGGCTTCCTTGGTTTCCACTGCTGGCAGCTGAGAGTGGGGGAGATTGGAAGGCAGGAAGAATGAGAGGTCTAGATGTCTAGTCCCCAATTCCTCTCTTCCTGTCCAAGGCCTGGCAGTGGCTGAATATCCCTACCTGAGGACACAGTTGCCCTTTGGAAGCCTTCCCTCCAGCTCCCTTCTCACCAAGTCCTAGCAATTGTACTCTCCCCTAGGCCTTTCTTAGGTGTTTCTCTGATTTCCAATTTCGCTGGTGACCATTTAGTGGCCAAGAACCTTCCACTGAGCACCTTGTGCTCCCATACAACCTGATGCATAATAAATGTGCAACAAGTAATGATTTTAATTAGATTGAATTAAAGTTCTTTGGTCGTATGAGTCGTCCATAGAAATGGGCTTCCAACGCAGAAACAACTCCTGAGGACAAGCCCCTAGGAAAACTGGTCACCACTGCCCCTCATTCTCAGGACGCAGAAACAAAGGTCTTTATCATCGAGGCGGAAGTTCACCTTTCTGACACCCACCGTCTTCTTTGCGCCGTACTGACCAGCAGAACATAGAACAGGAATCTTTGTGGTGTCCCCATAAAACCTCGAGTACGGAGAACAGACCTTGAACACAGTGGGTGCTTGATTATCGTTTGTTGCATAAATAAACTGAATGTTAATTTTGTGGCAGTCACAGTGCATCAGACCAGGTCCCAATGGGACACAAAAGGCACAACCAAACTGGGATTATTTGCGGAGGGTTTAATAAGAGGACTGTTTAACAAAGATGTGGGCAGAGGGTAAGGAAATGACAAGTGACACTGGAGAACCATTTTATCCTTGGAGCTGACGGTCTGCAAATTAGCCGTTATCAAGCCCCAGAGAAAACATGTGGAGAGGACCATTTGTCAGGAGTCGTGACCTTCACTGGAGGGAGAGAGTTGACCCCCGGCGGCCCTTCGGAGACAAAGTTGTAGGAATAAATACCCAGCTCACCATCTTCTCACCTTCCGCTCTTCTGTTGGCCTCCTCATTAGCCAGGCTCACAGGAACCCAGAGGACATGAGAACTCACTGATCTGGTGCTTAGCCTGTGGGGCAGAAAGTAGTGTGGGGGAAGAGTAGATTATCTAAGAGGGGCAAAGAGGGATTAAAAAGCACAACCTTATTCATGGGTTCAAGCCCCACATTGGGCTCTGTGCCGGCAGCTCAGAGCCTGGTGCCTGCTTCGGATTCTGTGTCTCCCTCACTCTCTTTGCCCTCCCCTGCTCGTGCTCTGCTTTGCTCTGTCTCTCAAAGTAAATAAATGTTAAAAAAAAAAAAAAAAAAAAAAACTTTAAATAAAAAAGTGCAACTTTCTATGTATTATCTTATTAAATCTTCACAATAGTTTTAGGAAATAGAAGTTTTCATTATTCTACTTTAAATCAAGAAGTGAGGGCTCAGAGAGATTAGGTAACTTGCCGAGGGAGGTACAGCTGCTGAATGAATGAGGCAGAGTTCAGGCCAAGAAGGCTTTACTTCAAAGCTACATCTTTAACTACTACCCTGTCTCTATTGTTCTTTTCTTGAAGGGATCCCAGAAAGAGGTAATTGACACCTTTGAACCCCCAACAGTGAACCATTACGCTCAACATCTTATCTGTACCCAAATAACCTCTTTTGCAAGTCATGTGGTTCATGTCTCGTGTATCTAAAACCAGTATTCAATGACCTGTCACCAATAGGTTTTCTCTCCTAGTCATGCTAAGTTTCTTCATGTCACCTTAACCATCCTGAAGGCAAATTTCATGAAGGAGGAGAACAAGTTCCTGTAATTAGAGATCAGATTCTCCTCTGGAGCTATGTAAATCACATCTTCTTCCCTATGAGAGCCTAGATCCTGATGGGTCCCCACAGAGCAGTTACATCTCTGGTCTCCTCTCCACCCGACCCTACCACTTGGTTATTACCCCTCTCAAAATGCATCTCTCAGAACTGGACACACCGCTTCTGGAATCATGTCCCTCCCTTTTGACAGATCCGGAAGGTTCGATCCAAAGAAGTTAAATAAGACTTTCTGAGAGTCACACACATAGGCACACAACACGTCTGATCTGCTTGGGCCCACAGCTAGGACTGAGGGTGGCCATGGAGTCCCCGGGGGGCCTTGTCTCATCTCCCACCAGCAGCTTCCGCACCTCATCTGCCTCCTCTTTGTGGATGACACTG
Source organism: Prionailurus bengalensis (assembly GCF_016509475.1). Lineage (NCBI taxonomy): Eukaryota > Metazoa > Chordata > Mammalia > Carnivora > Felidae > Prionailurus > Prionailurus bengalensis. The sequence continues at coordinate 202,967,256 of NC_057345.1, forward strand.
GGCGGGGAGGGGGGCGGCAGGAGATATGCTTTCTGCCCTCCTCTCTCCCTTCCCCACAAGGGGCGGCCATGCTGGGAGCCAGGAGAATTCTATTTACAGCCGCCTCACTTGCACAAGCGGGGGATCTGGACAGCCGGCTGGACGCGACCAGGATGTGAAGCTCTGGGCCATGCCAGATTGTTATCATTGTCAGATACAATTTCCTCCCACTGCCTCTGCCCCTCCACCAGGCCCGTGGTGTCCATCTGTTTATGGAAACAACGAGGTCCTGGCTGGGTATTTTTAGACAGAGCCTTTGTTGGGTAGGAGTGACTTCCCACCAGAGCCCCACTTGTCAACACCATCCAGATTCTCTTCTCCGTTTATTTGTTGTAAAATCTCTAATAATATATAAAACGCCAAAACTGGGGGCTGAAGGGTCCTCGGAATGCGGTGGGGGCTGACCTTTCTCCCCACCTCCTCCTGCAAGGGTGGATTTTCCTGTTTTGATCTGCTTCCGTTTTTGTTGTGTTTTGGTGGGTTGTTGGTTTTTTTTTTTTTCTTTTTTGGTTCGTTTTCTTCTCCTGTCATTATTTTGAAAAAGAATAATGTGCAGCTCCTCCCACCCCCATTGAAAAATCAGCTTTATTTGAGGACTTCCTGAGGAATGGGAAATTGCACAGCACGCTTGTGACAGCCGAGTCTGAGAAGAGGAAATAAAATGAGGGGCGGAGGGAATAACCAGTATTTCAGTGCTAACACCATTGGGTCACGAATAGGCTATTCGTGACAGTAAAATCTAATCGGCGTTTTACAGATGAGGAAACTGAGGCACAATAAAGGGAAGAGAGTCATAAGCGGCAGGCTAGCAGGCTTTGCTTCAGAGTTTGAGTGGCCCAAGCAGAAGAAGGAGGGGAGGGCAGAGGCAAATGGAAGCAACCTCTTGGGGAAAGGACCCTTAGAAGGGAGAAGTGATGAACAGGAGAAAAAAAGTCTGCTAACACTTCAAGGTAACACATATCACAGTGCTTTAGAAATCAACTGGGCGGGCGGGGGGGGGACTGAGACTCGTCATGGTGGTTTAAATGGAACCCCATCACATTCTGAACTATGTTATTAACCAAATAGCTTTGGGGCATTGAGCTTAAGTTTTCTCATGAAAACAAACCACGGTGCATACCAGGTTCCAAACTTAAACTGTGTGTGTAAAGTTTAAATGATTTAAATCAGGAAAAACTTGACTTCTATCAAGTCCACGTAAATGAACATTCAGGGGAAACGGAATGGGCATGGAATTGGCATTGGGGGAACTGGGTTCCAGCTCCAACTTGCCACTAACTCAGAGTACCCCATGGTGAGGGGCAGGGACGGTGATTTTAGCTCTCAGGGCCTCAGTTTCCTCATCTGGAAAATCCCAGACCAGCTTCTAAAATGTTTTGAATTTTGAAAAGAAGTTCCTCTTCTTTTTTTTTTTTTTGAGTTTATTTATTAATTTTGAGAGAAAAAGAACCTCTACGAGAGCAGGGGAGGGGCAGAGAGAGAGAGAACATCCCAAGCAGGCTCCCCCCCCCCCATCAGAACGAGCCTGACTCAGGGCTCGAACTCACGAACCGTGAGTTCAGACCTGAGCCAAAATCAAGGGTCAGTCAGGCGCTTAACAGACTGAGCCACTCAGGTACCCCAAACTCCTCTTCTTGTCAAAAATCTCCTTTACTTACCCAAGAACCAACAACAGGTAGGAGTTGGAGTCCATATCCCCCCACTGGCACTTAAATTGTTTTGTTTTCGGGGTGCCTGGGTGGCTTAGTCGGTTGAGCGTCCAACTTCAGCTCAGGTCATGATCTCAGGGTTAATGGCTTTCAGCCCCGCATGAGGCTCTGTGCTGACAGCTCAGAGCCTGGAGCCTTCTTCGGATTCTGTGTCTCCCTCTCTCTCTGCCCCACCCCCACCCCCACTCACGCTCTGTCTCTGTCTCTCTCTCTCAAAAATAAACAAACATTACAAAAATTTTAGAAATAAATTGTTTTGTTTTCTAATACATCTTGGAATAAAAATCAAACTGGAGCATCGAATAGCAGATAAATATGCAGTCTCTGGACCCAGAGCGTCTGGACTGGAAACCCAATGCCACTGCGTACCCGTTCTGTGGCCCTGGGGAGGGTTTAACCTCACAGTGCCTTGGTTTCCTCATTACAATACTAGTACCTACCTCAAGAGGTACTATTGAGAATTTAATGAGTTAATACAATCAGAGTGCCTGCTTAGCGCCTGTCCTATAGCAAACAATACATGTTATTAAAATACCGGTCTGCCGCTGCCATCTAAGATCACCTCATATACCAGCAGACTTCTGAAAACAGTGAACTTGAGGGTGAATTTTAATCCGTTAAGAGGGGGGCCAGGGAGGAGAGCAAGTATGTAGTATAAAGAATGGAGGTGGGACTAGCATGTAACTGTGATATGTACCAGGAGGCGTTACCCCTGCGGCAACTGTCTGGGTTTGAAAACGGGAGAGTCAGCCCCCAGAGTTCTCCACTGGTCAGGCCCAGCATGAGCCCTGGCATGTCTTAGAAGGCCTGCTCGTTCATGCGGGACAGCTGGATGCTGGGCATGAGGGCAGCATGCCTTTATGGCTTCAAGAGAAGTAGGGAGCAAGGGCTCACCTGGGAACCAGACCGCATGGGCTCCACGGCTGGCTCGGGAGCTGTTAGTCACGTGACCACAAGCCATCACTTCCAGTCTCGGGCGCCAGTTAGTTGCCCACACGCCAACGAGGGGGATGAGATGAAAATGTCTCTGAAGTTTCTGTCCCCTCACACACTACATCTCTGGGACAGGGTCAAGTTCCGGGGAAGTTCGCCCACCTTCCTCTGAGGGATAGCAGCGGCATTTCTGAACAGGCCCAGGAAGCTGAACCACATAAAGGAAGTGCACGAGCCCCTCAAGATCTTTGATCTGGATCTTCTGCTTTGAGCTACGGACCGGTCCCCTGGGTGCTTTCCAAGGGCCAGTAGAGCCATCTGTTCCGTGGCCCATTTTCCAGAGGACGAGAAGAAGAACCATTTCTCTTCGGAAAGGCCACCAAATGAACCCAACGTGCTGGCTGCCCACCCTACCTGAACGTTCTCATAGAGTAAAGGTGCTTATTAAAATGCAGATTCCTGGGCCCACTTGAAACCTACCAAATCAGAATTTCCACTGCAGAACCTGGCTATCTGTGCTTGGACAACTTCCTACAAGGCAATTCTGATATAGAGTCCTATTTAAGAACTCTAGCTGCAAACAATACCAGAGTCTATTGCCATCCTTCTCTCATTTGGAAGGTACAAACAGCTGGTTGAACGTGACTTGGCCATCCATTACCCAGCTTGAGAGCCTGCTACATTGAGGCCCTTTGTCCATGCTGTGGGCCAAACAGAGACCAATATGCCCCATCTGTTCCCTCCAGGGGCAGGCAGTGCATAGCCAGAGATGAGGGAGTGCAGAGTCAGGTCCTCAGACAAGTAACTGAAATGCAACTCGGGTGAGAGGTACACTAGGAAATGGGTAAATATGATGCGCCATTATGGAAAGCAGTGAGATGAGGAGTATGGCCTTTGGAAACACAGAAAGCAGAGTTTGAACCCCCACTCTACTACGTACAAACAGCGGATTCCTGTGGGCCTCAGTTTCCTATTTTTTATAAGGGGGATTGAGGACTCAGAGAGTTACGAATATCAAATCATTGTACCCGGTACAGAATAGACACTTGGTGACCCCCTTTGCTTCTTGCCCTTGGACTTCACTAATGACACTCCGTCTGCCAGGATGCCACAGAGACAAAAACGATCTCTTATCAGGAGCTATTGTTCACTCTACTTGTCAGGGATAATAACATATCCATCTAGTTGTCTGAGAAAAGAGTTTGTTTTATTTCCCATTGTTAGGCTGAAAATAAGACTCTGTCCTCTGGGGATCCTGGGGGCTATTTGTTCTGGCCCTTCAGAGCGTTCTGGACCCCTGGGTGTGGCATGTCCTGGAAACAGAATACCTTGCTTTCCCATTGGGAGTGTGGTCCTCCCAGCTGTTCCTCCCCAACAGCAGAGTCTAGCATGGTCTGGGAGAGAGGCCAGCGTCTCCTCTCTTGGGGACATGTCAGTCCAAGATGCCAGGACAAATGGCCTTGTTTGTTCGTTCTCTGTCAACTGAGTCTATACCGTTTACAAAGGGCTTTCTCACGCATGGCCAACCCCACGACGATGTCAACGTGATGGTGGCGATGACACCTGAATGACTCTCTCCCTCACCTCCTCTAAACCTTTGCTGAAAAATCACCTTCTCAACGAGGCCTATCCTGACCACCCTATAAAAACTCAAGTCTGGGGGCGCCTGGGTAGCTCAGTCAGCTGAGTATCTGACTTTTGGTTCTGGCTCAGGTGAAGATCTCACAGTTTGTGAGACTGAGCCCCACATTGGGCTGTGGGCTGATAGCAGAGTCTACTTGGGATTCTCTTTTGCTCCCTTTCTCTCTCTCTCTCTCTCTCTCTCTGCCCCTCCCCCATTAGCGCATTCTCTCTCAAAATAAATAAATAAAGTTTAAAAAATTTTTTGCAAAAAAAGAGAACTATAATCTGTGCACATCCCAGCACCATCACCTTTCCTACCCCGCTCCCCAATTTAGAATTTTCCCTTCTTGTACATAACACAAGAATGCACCCTACAGACCATCTCCAGGCAGCACAGTTGGCCAAGGGCCTCGGCTGCTCTGGCCTGAAACCCATCGCTGAGTCCGAGTTGAGACCGCACCTTCCGAAGGCTGGCCCCAGCCAGCAACTGACTACACCCTCGGGACCGGGACGCCTCGTGTCCAGCTGGGGCTTGAGGGTTCCTTGATGGCCTGGCCAACCCAGGATGGCTCCACCCCGTCTTGTCCCTCTCCTCACTCGGGATCAGACTTGCCTGGTGGTCCGACGGCCCATGCCTTCTCGGCAGCCCCCTACTTTCCATCACCACAGGCGTTTCCTCTAAGAACTCCTCGCATGTTCAACCCTGACTTGGAGGCTGCCTCTCAGAAGACCCAGACTAACTCTCTAGCATTTCTCTACTGAGGGCGTGGCATGTTATATTCATTTTATTTGCCATCTCAGCCGACAAGAAGGCACGAGTTTTAAAAACTCCTGCGTTCACTGACGTACCCAGGCACCTAGAAAGTTCCGTTTCGTGAATATTAATTAAATAAACAATGCTCATTTTACAGAGAGGAAAATGAAGCCTGGAGAGGTTAAGTGACCTCGGCAAGCAGCTCAGTCAGTAAAAGCGGTGAAACCAGACTGGGACCCCGGGCTCCCGACACCCAGGCTCTGACCTGTCTTCTCTCCTCCCTCCCTAATCCGTCCTCCCGTGCCCTCCTCTCACATGTCTTTCCTCTGCTTCTCTACTTCTGGGCCTTTCCCTTGTTCTTCATGATGTTGTTTGTCTCTCCCATGCTCAGTCTTTGTGGTGTGTGTGTGGCGTTTGGGTATGTAGTGTGTGTGATGTGTGTGTGTGGGGGGGGTGGTATGTGAGTGTGCGGTGGGTGTGTGAAAGTATACATGCGGTGTGTGCTACGTGTATATGTAGTGTGGTGTGTGTACGTGTGTGCATACGCATGATGTGCGCGTGGTATGTGTGTGGTGCGCTCGTGTGTCTGTGGGGTGTGTGTTTGCACGACTGCCTGTTGTGTCAGTACTGCTCGGGGATATGGGGCTGGGGGCTGGGCGGGGGCCGGCACAGGTGGAGATGGAAGGCCCCGCGAAGGTGTGGGGCTAGGGGAGACCCCAGGGGAAGTGGAAGGACAGCCCGGGAAGTGACGAAAGACATTATCGAACAAACGTGCCGACGGGGGTCAGATGATGGGCCCTGCGCCTCACTGGCCTCGTGACCTTGTCTCGGTCCCCGGGTTGTCTTCACCGAGTTGTCTTCACTGAATCGTCATCTGCACTTTAGAAACGCCAGCTCAGTGTCCTTCACAGGAGTAAAGCCCAGACAAAACCGTGGTAGGGACGTGCTTGGCAAGTGAGCGTCCGTAAGCGAGGACAGGTAGACACGGGTGACATGAGAATCCCAGCCAGGTCTGGGGTCTCTCCCTCTCCATGTTGACCACAGATGCTGCTGCCCACTGAGTGGCTAGAAAGAGGAAATACCTTCGGCCCGTGGGATTGGGGCAGCGGCAAAGAATTTCCGGACAGCGAGGGCAGCAAGGCTGGTGGAACAGGTGCCCGGGAAAAGCGGGGAGCGGGGAGGAGTCGCCTTTCTGGAGCGTGGGATCAGTTACCATGGGCCCAGGATGATTTATGCAAGGTCTGGAGGGCACACATGGGAAGGCAGAGGCATTCGACTCATGAGGACGGCAGGCAGTGGACAGAGCCCAGGGCAGAGGGACAGCGGGCCCGGTGTTGCCTGCAGGGACAGGCTGGGCACCAGCTATGCCTCGGCCATGAGGGACAAGAGTGGAGCTGCCCAGAGCCTTCCCAGCCCTGAGACTCTAGCTCTGGGCCCCAAGGAGGGATAGGCAGGAGAATGTGGGGAGCTGGTGTCCTGATTACCCTTTTTCCAATCACCCACGGTAACAAAATGCAAAGTGCAGCCAGGATCTCACCTGTGCACCCCATCCTGCCCGACCCAGCATCTGTCAACGTCACAGCACATGTGCTAAGGGGCTCACAGCCACCGGGGAGCAGAACCCTCCCGACTCAGCAGACAGTGTTCTCTCTGGGCCTCCAGAGGGGCTCCAGAATCCTGCACTGATTTACGGCATCGCTCGGGGTCTCCCACCGGCTCCAAGTCAAGAAGAGGGACGCTAACCCTGCCATGACTTGCTGAGGGGCAGGGAACACGGACAAATGAGCACGTTCACCACAAAGGGAAGCATGAGCGAGGGGCCCCAAGAAGGCGGCGATGCCCAGGCCCTGGTGGAGGTGCCCCTCCCACTCACCGGGTGAGAAAACACACCCAGTGCCTGCCCGCCGTGGTCCTCACAGGGTGTGCGCGGTGCGAGTTGTCTAAGAAGGGACCCTTCATTACCTCCGTGATGAGCCTCCGCTCCCTCGGAGGGCTGAGGGGAGGATGGAATGGCATGGAGTTTGTGAAAGCGCTTTGACAAGCGGAAAGGTTCTGAGCAAGGTGGGGTGTTGTTAGCATGATATGAACCTGGGCCGTGGGGCCCCATGGGAAGCTGTCTTCCAAGTTGGCAAAGGGGAGATAAGCCAGAGGTGGCCAGGTGACCGGAGCCTGCCTTCAACACTGTGTTACTTTCTCTTTCTGAGCATCTTATTGACACTTTGTTGCCCTTGGTCTCAATTTCCTCACAGACACAACGTGGGGAGGGGCAGACAACTTGTCTCTTGCAGCTCAGCCATTCCGGGGATCCAGTTCACACAGCCAGGTCGGAGCAGGGGTATCTTGCCCGAAGGAGCACAAGATTGCAGGAAACTCGGAGGCCGGCCCAGTCTCTGCCTCCAGCTGCTGTGGGACTTCCCAGGCCCCCATTCCTTCTTCTAACCAACGAGGGCATGAGGTTCACACCAGCCCCACCGAGCCAGCATTTGGGGGCATCCCCCACCCCTCTAGTGTGGGCCCTGCACAGCCCGGGTGCAACCACAAGGGACTCAGTTCCACACATTTGCTCTTATCTGGTGGCCTCCTGTCTTTGTCCATTCTTGGCTCCACTGTCGATTGGGGACGAGATAGCCAGGCACCAGACGAATCAAGTGCCTGCCTGCCCCCTCCCTACCCGCTTTCACGCTCTCCCTGCCCGGGGTCCACTCCGATGGGGCACACAACGGGGGAAAAAAGTGACATCTTCTTTCTCCAGCTTTACCGCCCGCAAGCATGCTCCCTACAGGGCCCACGGGAGAGTGTCACAACCTCTGTCTCTTCCTGTGTGTCTTCTTTGATGGCACAAACAAAAACTAGCTCTGTGGATTTGGGGGAGTGGGTGATGGGAGAAGCGACACAGAGAGCTTGGTGGAGAAGAGGCTGGGAACGCTCAGCATCCTGGAGATTAATCCACGCAGCCATTGATGAGGACCTGAGAGGAAGTCTCCACAGGTTCACGCACTCTGCAAGGCACTTCATGGCCTGGCCTGGCGCTTGAGCTTCCTGGATGTCAGCCAGGCCATCCAAGCCAGACCAAGATCAGAGAAAGGACACCAGTGCAGCCCCATAGATCTTGGGCCTGGGGGGATTTCATCCTGCTGAGCCATGGACTCATGGAGTTCCATGAGTCCTCAGAGCTCGCTCTTGCACAGAAACTTCCTCCACAGTGTCCCCTTCTGCTTGGTCCTTGGGCTTCTGCTTGGCCACTCCCATTGACAGGGTGCTCACTACCTCACAGTGCATTCTGCTTCACAGTGGGACAGCCCTGGATGATAAAACGAAATTGTATAGAATAAAGTCCCTGCCTGACCACTACCTCCCTCCAGCCTCCTTTAGCTCCATGGCTGGGGCACCACTTGGGGGAGCTGGGGCACGACTTGGGGCCCCTTCTCTGCAACTGGCCTTGGCAGTTCTCCAGGAGAAAAGTACAAAGAGAAATGACCACCAGGAGAACCCTAAGGTGTCTAACTTTGCCAACAATAAAGAAGCACAAAAAAGAAACACTTCTTTAACCTAAAAAGTGGGCACAGGCCCCAACCCCATGCTCTTCCCGCCCTCCCGTACTTGTCTTGTTTTTCACCTCTCACTACACTCAGATAAAGTCATCAAGGAGGCGGAGTAAACAGAGGAAAAGCATGACCAAAACAGAACCAAATTCTGGGTTCTGGTCGCCTCAGTCTGCCAAAAATAACAAATGAACTAAAGAACCACGTGACCTTCACAAGTTAACGTTCTCCCTCTGGCATTCCTTGACTCACGCCCAGTGACCATCCATGGGTTTGGACTCTGGGTCACGGTATCTGATAGATCCTCTTACCTCCTCACTGGAAGGGGGTGAGAATCACGGAATTCCTTCCTGGAAATTAAGGGCTGCCCCATCTCCGCCACCCCATCTAGGCAAGACCTGGGGGTTGGGGGTGGTCTCAGAACTTTCTGAGAAGGTCTCCAAGTATGTGAAGAGCAAAACTGGGTCTTGGGTGACATCCCAGGGTCTCTGCACTGTGAAGCATGTAGCAAAGACAACAGGCGGCCTGCTATCAGGAGGGCTCAGAAGGAGGACAGCCTCTATAAGTGCCTTGGAGACCCGCTGTGGCGCATTATCAGCCTGTGTGGGTCAACATATGCCATGGTAAAGCGGACAGCAGGGATTGGCAAATCCAAAGCCCCATAGTGACCCGGAGGCCAGCATGACCACAGCGCCATGCTCTGTCATCAAGATGCCGCGAGGGCATGGTTCACCGGATGGCGGCTTTATTTGCAGATCCTGGCTCCTGCTGGGCCCTCCTCCACCTTCCTGAGCTGCGAGTGTAAAAATGACTCAGGCCAAGACAGTTTTTCCATCTAAGCAGCCCAAACTAAATTTGATGCAGATATCACCCTCCCAGCTCAATTCCCCAGGCCTTCCAGGCACTCTTAACCTACCTCACCATGTACGCTGAGGGACCCCCACCTTCTCTAAGGCCCCATCTTAGAAGGGGTAGCAACTGGTCCCACATGAGCACATGGCTGCCTTCCTGTGAGTACATTAGGAGTTCTGAAAGACCTTCCTGGCAAGAACTGTCCCCCTTGCTGGCCTGTCACGGTGGGATAAACAGTCCTCTCCTCAATTTCTAAACGTAATTTGGGGAACCACCCCTCCCTAGATACCCAGTCCTATGTTTGGGCCCAATGCCTGACCCCACTGTCCTTCCTACTTCCACGACCAGGGCCTGACCAATCAAAGTCAAGGTGATGGCACACGCCCTAAGGCAAACCCAAGACAAGAGCTTCTAAGTGAAACTGTTGCAAAAAGATACCTGCCATTGGAGATGCTTGGCCGTCATTACCTAAGCTAAGAACTTTATTTGGTGTCCATTCTGTTACCTTAAAGAGAGGTCTCCCTGAGAATGGGGCCACTGCAGAAGAGAGCAAAGTGATAGAGAGACAGAGAGTCTCAATGTCATTGTCCATCTGGAGCCAACCATAGCTTAAATGGGTCTCCCTCTGAGCTTTAGATCTCTGGTTAGAAGAGAAAGGGGCTGATACTGATCCCAACATCTTTCCTGGAACCTCTTGCCTCTTCATTAAGTGTGAGGAAAGTAAGCCCTCCATTCTTCTTTCCCAATAGGGCACTAAATAATCCAAGTCACCAACACCAGCCCCCAGCAGACTACAGAAAAATCCTCCTAAAAAGCAGAGACTGTGAGAGGACATAATGAATGGATTTAAGAGTGAAACAGCATGAATTTGGGAGTCTGGCAGATTTCTCTTGCTGTGAAACCATTGACATATTATGATGTACATTGGCAAGGACACCTTTTGCTTCATAACACAGATCATTCATAGATATACCACTGTAAAAAATTTCAACTTAATACCAAAAAAAAAAAAAAAAGATTAAATCCTGAAAGCCCACCTTATGTTACCATGTCAAATCCACTTCCTTTCCTAGAGGTAACTTTAGTGTCTATCCTTCTAGATGTTTTCCTTTGTATTTGCACAAATGCACACACACACACACACACACACACACAGATAGTTTTCTTTTTTTTGTAAATGATGGAGCAGAAACCATATCGTACTATGCATTCATCACATTATGTTACTTAACCCTGGGCATATGGCAGAAAATATTTCCCAGCTTCCCTTGCAATTAGGTTGGGAACATGGGACAAAGTTACAGACAGTGGGAGTGTGAGCAGAAGTCACATGTCACTTCTGGTCCAAGGCAATTATACTGGGAATGCCTTCTCTGTGTTGCAACTTTGTCATCCCCATGGCCAAAAGTAAAGAATTCTGAAATTATGGGATTCCAAGATGGAGGTGGCATGGCCTCCTGGTCCCTGCTTGGAAGAAAGCCACACCAGGGAGTCAACGGACCCACCCTGGAGCGCAACCTGAGCAAGAAATAAGCCTTGGGAGGGGCAAGGCTCTCAGATTTGATGTTTATATGTTACTGAAGAATAGCCTAGACTATCCTAATACAAATAAAATCATACTGTTCCTACTTTTCCACATTTTTTTCTTCTTAACGGTATGTATCTGCACATCATTTATCCTGTCTTCATAGGGACAACATAGAGACACTGCGAGGGGATTAAGTGAGAGCACCGAACATAAATTCTCTGAAACTCGGGTAACCCTTTCCTCTTCCTCTCCTGTATTCCCTCCTTACAACACCAACTAATATTCCAAAGGAGGCCTGAAGCATTGGGATTTTCTTATTCCTCTTGGGAAACAATAGATTCTATGCTTTGAGATGCTCTACGAAGACATAATTTTCCCCATCACATCTCTTAGGCTGGACCCAAAACGCCAGCATTAGCTATGTATTCCTTTGGGTCTGGAGTCCCTAACATTTTCTACAAATATTTCAAGAAATATAACACGCTAAACTGTAACTAGATAAGTGGGGATTCGTGGTCCACGCCGAGAACTTGCTCGTAACAGGGCATGGGGTGCGTAACAGAACACCCAGATAAGAAGATAAAAGGTGAAAGAAGAACACAAAGGCCTTTGATTCTTTACAACTCTATGTCATCCTAAAAGGCACATTTTTTCCAGGAGAGCTCTAGTGTTTGGTACAGCCTGTTGTTTCCAATTCTTGGAAAAGTGGTCACCCACGTAGGGAATCCCTGACAACAAACACTCCATTAGCCAGTATGTCTGAGTAACCAGAAGGCCCCGGGGATGTTCAGTTGGGAGGAGCAATGATGATGAATTCTGTCCATATTGTTTATGATTTAACAACTGGTTTATTATGTAGGATGTTCTGGGTCACTCCTGGGAAACTATTTAAACAAATAATCTGCAGTTAAATGATCTAATAGAACAAGTGTTGTCAGGTTCTTGGAAGAGAAGCATGATCTAAAGCTATTCATAGATTCTTGGAATTGGAAGGTACTTTCAATATCTTCTAATAAGGTCCCTTTATTATAGCAGTGAGTAAACTGGGACCTAGAGAAGTTAAGGAACTTGCCCAAGGTCAAAATTTGCATTCTTCGTACGTATCCTGACCTCCAAAGGGCTGACGTCATTTTCACCGCATTGACATTTCCCTGGTGTTACGGAAAGAGCACTGGAATGTGAGCCATAAGACCTGTTTCTAGTGCAGGCTCTGCCGCTCAGCAGTGCATGACCTTGGCCAAGGGGCTTAGACTTTCTGAACCAGGTCCACCGTACAGCTCTGAGGAGCCTGCCAGTTAGAAGACTCCCTTCATGCAGTCATTTCCTCCAAAAATTGCTGTAGTTCAGGCTTTGAGTTGAGAAAAACCACCTCCTCACAACTTTTCTGGCCAGGGAGAGGAGAATGGTCAACGGCAACCCCAACCGAGCTCCAGCTGAGTGTGGGAAAGACCACCGACCTCAGAGATGAAACTAGGAAATCTGTCCAGGAATCGCATGGGTACTGGCAGCTCCCTTTGGGGATGCTTAAATGCTAGGCATCATAAACTCACTTAGGTATCCATCCAGCATCTCTCACCCCTTTCTCCTCCCTGGGAGGCTCCGGTTTTGTTCAAGCGTCTGCTCCCCCTCACTTGTTCCGCATGCCTTCGGATGTGGCTTCCAAAGACACTGCCTCCATCATGGCAGTCTCATCTCCCTCACCAGTGTTTCGTTTAAGAACTCAGGTTGAAACCATTCCGCACAGAGCGTTCCCTTAGCAGCTGTTACTTTATGTGTCCAGTGATAGGCACGTGACTTACGTAGGGCGATCATGTAGAAGGAAACAACTTTTATTCCGTGCTGGGGAAGGCCTTCTATTCCATGCTTTCCCTATCTGCCTGTATGTGAAATAAGAAAGCGTATTGCCCCAAGTGCCGCAAGCAGCCATCTTGAAACCGTGAGGGCAGATGACCAGAGTCAAGACCAACCTTTAGAGGGGAAAATGGTTGAGCACATCACAGAAAAATGGGTCCAGATGAGTGTCCCTTGCTTGCAGTCCTCCCTACCTCTAGATTTTCTCGATGTGAGACTTTATAGCATTTTTTTCATGTTTATTTATTTTGAGGGAGAGAGAGACAGAGTGCAAGCAGGGGAGGGGCAGAGAGGGAGACACAGAACCTGAAGCAGGCTTCAGGCTCTGAGCTGTCTGCACAAAGCCCGACCTGGGGCTCGAACTCACAAACCGTGAGACATGACCTGAGCCCAAGTCGGACGCTTAGCCGACTGAACCACCCAGGCGCCCCTCCATGTGAGAGTTTTATGTGTCTCTATCATTTAAAGAAGTGTGAGACTCTGTCTCGTGCAGTTGGAAACATCCTCACCAATAAATGAGGTCAATTAAAATACATCTAAAAGAAGACAAGTTCCTGGAAATCATGGTGTGTCCTAAATGGGGTCAAGAGATTGCCTCTAGCACCATACCTCTCCTGGAAGCACCAGGCCCCACATGCCGTGCTGCTGAGAGGTCACATTCCATGCTGCCTCACATTCCTTATTCCTTTGTATCTCTGGAACAACCCCAAGGACTGAAATTTGACCTAACGTGTCAGGTCTTATAAACGTCTGAGGAGCTTGGCCAACGTATTCTCTAGTCCTCAGTTTCTGGATGTAAACTAGGTTGATGCTACTTGTCTACATGACCTTCCCTGTCCACCTAAGCCCACTGGCCATTTCCAAAACCTCACCCATTTCCCTTCTGCTCATCCCCGCTCTGTTCCCCTGAACCTTTCAAGAAAGAGTAGAGTCAGGTTTGGAGGGAAGGGGCGGGATGGAAGTCATGGCACTAGGGCCACCACCTGCAAAGACACGGTCTTGCTCTATGGATGGCCAGAACCTCTGAGACATAATAAAATTCATTCAGATGGAAGTGCATCACCCTTCTGCCTCTAGCCCACCGCCTATCAACACCTTGTGGAATGGGCCGAGGGCTCCAGGCCTTACCGCGTAGCCATCTCCCAGTCCTTTTGGCCTTTGGAGCCCCATGAATTCCATCCCAGGGCCCAAGAAGGGGCTGGAATGCAGCCAGTCACTTCCACTTCTCCCCTGAGAACTTCGGCCAGGTACAGACTAGACCCGGTCCTGAGAATGGGGACCCCCTCCCCCCGCCCCACCTCCGAGTGGAGAGGTACACCAAATTGCACCGTATGCAACTCTTGCTTTCCTCACCCATCACTAAATGTCTCAGCCCGGGGTCCCTGAGTAACAGTGAACACAGAAGACAGACTTGCAGGGAGTGAGAGATCCAACCACATCTCGTAACGGAGCCTGAGAGGCTCCTTGTGAGTCTCCTCTTCACCAAGGGTGGGTGAGGCAATCGCTTTTCTTTGACCCCCAGCACGGCATCCCCAGATGGTTTTCTACTCCCTTGGGACAAGACATAACAGCATTCACATGCTTTATGTGAAGAACAAGGAGGTTGGGGGAAAAGAAATCGCTGAAGTCGCTTCAGACCACATATTCTTTTTTATAACCTCTCCTACAAAGGAATTCATGAGACTTCTGGAATGTAAGATGGGAGCCAACAGGCCGCTCTCTGGCCTCAGCATCTTCCACTGTTCGGGGAGCTCTTCCTGTCTGCCAGGGTCTTCCCAGAATCACAGGAGGTGAGTAGATGGGTGAATGAAGCATAATCATTCTGTCCCATTTTCTTATGTGAATGGAATGGAAACATTTCTTTGGGTCTCTCTCTCTCTCTGCCTCCGGGGAGTGTGAGAAGGGGGTGACTTCCCACCCTTGGTCTTCCCTCCATGTTCTGCCTCCAAGCTCAGCATTCTCGGGGACTTGTGGGGTCTCCCCAGTTGGGAAAGACAACCCAGGCCTCAGAAATTATCCCTGCCTGCACAGAGCAGTCTCCACCAGCGCTCTGGGAGTTGTGTCTTTCACAGGGTGCTTTCCTGCCCCCGGAGCGGCTGTGGGTATTTGCACCAGACCTTGGCAGTTCAGCTGTGGGTCACGCAGGCCCCGCACACATCCTATGGGCTGCAGGTTCCCAGGATCAGGGCGCCCGTCAGCCAGCTCCACCTGGCTCCTGACGGCCTCGGAATGCATGGACAGGTTGGGGGGTGGTGGGGGAAGGGACATCTCCTTTTCTTCGCTTTGTACGCTTTTCTCTCTTTCCAGCTTAGCAGACCAAAGTTCAAGTCAGGGTCAGGGAGAGGGGCTGCCAAGATTTCAGACCCAGAAGGAGCTGAGAGCCAATCTGGGCCCTCTGTTTAAAGACATCGTATAGGACATTTTCTCATTTTTCCCAGCAATCACTTGCTAGGTACCTACTACGTGCCAGGCTCTGTGTCGAGGGCCAGGGGATCCCGGGACGGGTCCCGTGAAGCCTAGAGCAAGGGGACGGACACACCGATGTGACAAAGCTCCTAACCATGGTGTGTGCATGGGGCTGTGAGCTCCGAGAGAGGTGACCGGAGCTAAGAAAGGCTTCAGAGGTGTGTGCCACTCTAAGGCAGGGTGATTAGGAAGGAATACTCTCTCCATCTGGAAGCAGAACCCACCTATGAATCAGACACGATTTCTCAAACAATCTTCCGCCTTGTCCTAATATCAAGCTTCACATCTTGTCTCTGTGAATGGAGTCCCTGGAGCTATGCAGGACACAAGACCCATGTGACCCCGCACAGCAGCACTGCCTGATGGCTGGCTTGGAGCAGCATTGTCTTTCTTCTTCTGTTCCGGCCGTCAACAAATCAATGTCAGTTACATGCCTACTACGTACAATGTTTGGCAATTGCGTGTTTTATTTATTTGATTGTAGCTCCATCAGACTATAATTTCACGAGGGCAAGAGATCAAGTCCGACTTGATCCCTAACCCCAGACCTGTGGACAGCACGCACGGGTTCTCAGTAAATGTTTGTTGAATGAATAAACAAAATGTTGCAACTGACACAAAGACTGACAGGCCAGTAAAACTGTGACTTCAGCCAATACTTGTCTCTGCCTTTCTTCTACCTTCCCCAAGCATATGATACCCACCCCAGATCCACACATAGGGTGGGCATGGTTAGCAAAACTGGGAGAGAATTTTTTTTAATGCTTATTTATTTTTGAGAGAGAGACACACACAGAGACAGAGACAGAGACAGAGACAGAGTGAGAGCAGGGGAGGGGCAGAGAGAGACACACACAGAATCTGAAGCAGGCTCCAGGCTCTGAGCTGTCGGCACAGAGCCTGACGCGGGGCTCGAACCCACAAACCACGAGATCATGACCTGAGCCGAAATTGGACACTCAAGCAACTGAGCCAGCCAGGGGCCCCTTAATTGGAAATTCCTACTGGGAGCAGCACCTGGGTGGCCCAGTTGGTTGAGCGCCCAACTTCGGCTCAGGTGGTGATCTCGTGGTTTGTGGGTTCGAGCCCCGCATCGGGCTCTGTGCCGACAGCTCAGAGCCTGGAGCCTGCTTTGGATTCTGTGTCTCCCTCCCTTTCTGCCCCTCCCCGGCTCATGCGCTCTCTCTCTCTCTCTCTCTCTCTCAAAAATAAATAGACATTAAAAAAAAATTCCGACGGTGGGCATCGGGGCAGGGGGAGCTGGGAAGGCCAAGGCCTATAATCACAGTACATACTTAATCCTTTTTCTTCTTCCTGGCTTCCCCTCCTTCTGTGCCTAGGGCCTAACCTAGGGCCTATTTTCACCAATCCTTGCCAAATATAAAGAGTTGGGTGAGGCATGCCTAGGTAAGGGCTTACCTCATTAAGGAGTGTTTGCACCTAGGTAGAGGGCTCTGAAATTGAACGGTTCAGCCAAACTTAAGTGGAGATCGAGCCAGCGAAGGTTCTGCACCAAACACCAGCAAATCAGAGATAAGTAAGACGTCTTTCCAAGGATAAAATACATCACACAAAAATACAAAGCCAAACGTTGTTAAGTCTAAGAAGCCTACAGAGGAAGGTTGAGGGTCCGGAGGAAGGAAAGCTGGAAGAATCCAGGAAGCCTTTTCAGGACAAGCGGCATTGAGACAGATCTTGCCATTTGTGCGGGCATAGATGGTGTGGGCGGGGCATTCTGAGTGGAGGAAAGAACATGAACAAAGATGGAGAGATGCCTGGTCCGTTTTTTCCTTTCTGCTAGGAGCTCAGTATACACGGAAGGCACCAGCACAAAATGTCAAAAATAATAGCAATAGTAGCTGGTACTTACTGAGCTCTTACTCTATAGCAAGCACTTTACGTTGAATGTTGATAGCGAGTGTTACTTGTCCCTTTTGACGGATGGAAGGCACTGAGGCATGGAGAGGTTAGATGATTCGCCCAAGTTTGCATCTCTCTTAAATCCAGATCATCTGAAGTGCCATATCATATCGCAAATAGACTACTGCTTTGGATCGTGTTTCTCAAATTATGTTCCAGGGAATGCTGATCTTATAAAATAACAGCTTCCCCATGCTCCCACCCCACCCCCCCCCCAAAAAATGCTTCTAGGAAACCCTCTATACCGTCCGCCCTCTGGGAGAACT